>NC_134354.1:125990970-126339304 GCF_048569485.1 Anomaloglossus baeobatrachus
ACACAGGCCGGCATTGAGGTCCTGCACAGGCACACTACAATAATTTGATCCGCCCTGATCAGGGCAGTGTCCTTGCCCATGATCAGGGTTCTGGGCGCAGCAGATTTACTGTGTTCTCCCGCTAAGAACACTCATTTTTGCAAGCATAAATTGACATGCTGCAGCTCAGAAAGCCGCACCACATGTCAGATTATTCTGTGTAGAAAAGAAGCATAGTGGCCATTGGATTTCTATAAATCCTATGCACTGTACTTTTACTGTACAACACAGCGTTTTGGACATAGCCGCGTTTTGGACACTGTGTTTTTGCTAACACTGTGGGACTGTACCCTAACAGTAGTGATTGCAACTTGCATAGATCATTGGTGTTTAACCACTTAAAGGGAATCTGTCACCAGGTTTTTGCCACCTAATCTGAGATCAGCATAATGTAGAGACAGAGATCCTGATTCCAGTGATGTCACTTACTGGGCTGCTTAGTGTAGATTTTGATAAAATCACTGATTAACGTGCACCAATCACCAGGATTTTCCTATATAACCTAAAGCCAGTTCTATACTGGCACTATCATGCTAATTCTATACATACCTTTAGTTGTCACCTAGGATATGTAGGTTTTGAAACACAAGCAAGTACATTTTGCAAAATGAGCAGCGTTTTGAATGACAGCAGCTGTCGATCAGCTGATAGCTGGGGTGGGTATTCATAGTGATTCCCACTCCTCCCCCCCCCCTCCCACCCTGTCTGTCCTTTCTCTGTCCTTTCTCTGTTATTTATGCTAATTCGGTAGATGCTAGAATGTACAGTCTCCTGACAGGTATGACGTAATTTGTCATGTGATGGGGCATGTTCAAAATGCAGCCCGACGTTTCCAGATGGAGTAAACATTATTCTTCTAAGTCCACGTGGGCATGGAGTTGATTATAAAAGAAGCGGGGGTCTAGGGGTAAGACCCCCAAATGGGGGGCGAAGACCCCCAAATGGGGGGCGAAGCCCCCCTTGCATGATTATAGTGGATAGGAAGTAACATCACCATACCCACCAACCAAGCCGGTCACGCCCACTAACCTGTCAGGATCCCATACATTCTAGACTCAACCATGCCAATTCTAGTATAGAATCATTTTACTATCTGACTAGAAAGACCTGTGCTGATGTCATACCCATGTGAAGGGGTGGGGCCTCGGCCAACAGAAAAATAATGTTGCTTCCTGGTATCAGGTATGTTGGCTGAGGCCCCGCCTTTCTGGTCACATGGGTATGACGTCAGCACTGGTCCGCATAATGTAGAGACTGAAACCCTGATTCCAACAATGTTTCACTTAGTGGGCTGTTTAGTATAGTTTTAATAAAATCACTGTTTAATCAGCAGTAGATTCATTAGAGGACTACTTGGCCTACTGCCAGGTAGTCCAGTATATTCATAAGCTTTGCATAACCCCTGCCCCACCACTGATTGGCAGCTTTCTGTGTACACATTACATGAACAAAAAACTGCCAATCATTGTTGTGGGCGGGATATAAAGCTCCACATTCAAATAACTGCTAGATTTGCAGCAGAGAAAACATTGATTATATCAAAATGACAGCAAACAGCTCAGTAAGTGACACATCGCTGGAATCGGGGGTCTCTGTCTCTACATTATGCTGCTATCAGATAGGGGAGCACAACTTTGGTGACAGATTCCCTTTAAGTTATCCATAACTTTGCTTTATTCACACTCTCTGGGTTAAGCTTAGAATCTCTGCCGATGCTCCCAATGATAGCTACTGTCTGCAGTGCTGATATTTTGGCGGCACTGCAGCCAATCAGTGAGCTCAGTGGCTCACACCATTGATTTGTGCAGAGCCAAAGACAGTGAGTAAAGCAGTTTGTTTTTTTTAATACTATTTTTAAACTGTAGTTTGTTTTTTTTAAACTGGAATATTTTATTTAAATTGTCAAATGATATAGTTTTAATTTGTCCACAGCTTGGATAATTCGATGTGGCGTTGCCCACGGAGCGTGTCCACAGTTGTATGTGTCCACGAACCCTTCTGTCATCCCCCTGACTGCCGAGGCCACGGACAGTGTGTTGCAGGAGAGTGTCACTGTGCAGGGTATTGGACGGGGAGCTCTTGTGAAGTCCTGAGCTGTGGAGCCTCCAACTGCAGCTCTCATGGGACCTGCACCCCGAGTACGTATGTCTATGTAGTGTATGGGTGTGCACACTTATTATAGGAGTCACATCCCTGTAAAAGATGGTGTAATGGCTGCTTATT
Source organism: Anomaloglossus baeobatrachus (assembly GCF_048569485.1). NCBI lineage: Eukaryota > Metazoa > Chordata > Amphibia > Anura > Aromobatidae > Anomaloglossus > Anomaloglossus baeobatrachus. The sequence continues at coordinate 125,993,233 of NC_134354.1, forward strand.
CTTTATTATCCACAGGCGGATGTGTTTGTGATCCCGGCTGGAAGGACAAGAACTGCAGTAGTGGTAATTTATACTCCATTGTATAACTTTTCTCAAAAGTAAAGAAAAAGAATATTAAGGAAAAGAGAATGAACATGACAAAGTAGCACAAGCCATTACTAATAGGGAAACCAATGGGGTGTTCTGCCAAATCGCCCTTCTTGGCAGAAATGACGTATAGATGCTGTGCAACATACCCTCCTTGCTGGCGGCATCCGATACCCACACATCAGCGGTATATGTGTATACAGAGAAGTACATGGTGTATATGCATATAACACCTGAAGCATTGTTTGTCCCACACAGATTATTATATTACATCAGCATATCACAGGATATGTGGGGGTTCTATATAACAGAAGTATAGAAATAATTACAACAGTTCCAAAACTCCACTTTGGATGAAGATTACGGAGTACATAGACTGGATGAACACACTAGCTATCGGTCTACATATAATGCTATGGGCGGTACAGTGGCTCAGTGGTTAGCACTGCAGTCTTGTGGTGGCTCAGTGGTTAGCGCTGCAGTCTTGCAGCGCTGGGGTCCTCGGTTCAAATTCCACCAAGAACAACATCTGCAAGGAGTTTGTATGTTCTCCCCGTGTTTGTGTGGGTTTCCTCCGGGTTCTCCGGTTTCCTCCCACACTCCAAAGACATATACAGTAAAGGCCGCTTTACAAGATGCGACATCGCTCAAGCGATCTCGTTGGGGTCACGGAATCTGTGACGCACATCCGGCCGCGTTAGCGATGTCTTTGCGTGTGACACCTATGAGCGATTTTGAATCGTCGCAAAAACGGTCAAAATCGCTCATCGGTGACATGCCCTCCTATTCTCAAGTATCGTTGCTGCTCGGTGTATGAAGTAGTTCGTCGCTCCTGCGGCAGCACACATCTCTATGTATGACACTGCAGGAACGAGGAACATCACCTTACCTGCGGCCGCCCGCAATGAGGAAGGAAGGAGGTGGGCGGGATGTTACGTCCCGCTCATCTCCGCTTCTATTGGGCGGCAGTTCAGTGACGCTCCTGTGATGTCGCTGTGACGCTGAATGAACCACCCTCTTAGAAAAGAGGCGGTTCGCCGGTCACAGCGACGTCGCAGAGCAGGTATGTGCGTGTGACGCTGCCGTAGCGATAATGTTCGCTACGACAGCGATCACATGATATCGCATGTACGATGGGGGCGGGTGCTTTAGCGCTCGACATCGCTAGCAATTGCTAGCCATCTCGTAGCGTGTAAAGCGTCCTTTAGGGACTCTAGATTGTGAGCCCCAATGGGGACAGTGTTGCCAATGTATGGAAAGTGCTGTGGAATTAACACTAGAACTACTGAGGTAGTCATTTTGACTACTTTGCACCATGTATTTCTATATAGGTGTCACGAGTCCAGTAGTTCTAGTGTTAATAGCGCTATATAAATGAATAAATATTATTATTATCCAGCACTGTATGCCTGTGCTATCTGCTGTACTTTGTACATGTACTTGATCTTTTATCTTCATAGTTTACCTGTTTACATATATACACGGTGTAATCCCAGTTTCGTCACTTATTTAGCTTATACAAGTTTATCGGGAAGATAAGTTTCACTAATGGGGAAAGTCTCTGGTTTTTAGTTTCCTTAATTTTATTACGGAAATAAGGGTTTTAATTTTTTTACAATGTTTTATATTTTATAAGAATATTCCTGGGGATGTGCCAAGGATTTAAAGGGAACCAACCAGCAGGATTTTCATATATAATGTAAAGCCAGTGCTATACTGGTGCTAGGATGCTGAATGCAGGCATACATTTTGTTGAAAGATTGGATGTTTTATTTCTGAAATATGTGCATGTAAAGTTCCAGCAGTGCACTGCTATTAGAGTGACAGGTGCAACAGGAAGGGAATATCTGGGTCGGGTCTGACTATCTATTCCCGCCCCTGTCTACCTGCCAGGCCTCCCCTTGTCACTGTCAGGGACGTTAATGTCGGCGCAGGCAGACAGACGGGTGGGAATAGATGGCAAGACCCGACCCACATATTCCCTTCCTGTTGCACCTGTCCATCAAATAGCAGTGCATTGCTGCAACTTTACTTGAACATATTTCTAAACTAAAACATCCAATCTCTGAACACAAGCTATGCTTACATTCAGCATCCTAGCACCAGTATAGCACTGGCTTTACTTTATATATGAAAATCTTACTGGTAGGTTCCCTTTAAACGTCCACTGTATAGACAATACTGCATGGTTTTAACAGGAGAGACATATACACAATCTTATCCTTATATGTAGTTGCTATTTTGTTTCAGCAGTAAGGGTACCTTCACACATTGCATGTTTGCATAGTTTTTTATTGCATTTTTATGTATGTGTTTTTCACCAATTCACTTAATGCTGCATCTTGGCAAAAAAACACGGCAGGGCTCAAAGTATAAGTGTGCATGCGATCTCATAAATCTCATTAATCTTGCTGCTACAGTAAGTATTTTATGCATCAAGTACATTGCAAAAATTCACAGCAAAAAACTGCATGAGTGAACATACCCTAATGGTCCAAGTCCTTTTACACTGACCCTAATCTGCACCATGTAACAATATCATAAGATGATTGACATCTTTCTTAAAGGGAATCTGTCACCAGGTTTTTGCCACTTAGTACGAGAGCAGCATAATGTAGTGCCAGAGATCCTGATTCCAGTGATGTGTCTCCTTACTGGGCTGCTTAGTGTAGTTTTGATAACATCACTGTTTAAACATCAGTAGATTATCATTAGAGGACTACGTGGCATGTTGCCAGGCAGTCAAGCATATTCAGGAGCTCTTCATAACCCCTCCCCACCACTGATTGGCAGCTTTCCGTGTACTAAAAACAAAAATAAAAAAACACTAGCGCTCAAATAGAAAAGATGCTTGTTATTTTGAACAAATAAAAAGTGTATAGCTGCTGGTAGAGGACAGGGCCCGTGTCTGGATCTGTCAGAGAGAAAAAAAATTATATACTAAATTCTACCGCGCTACTACTGTATGTGAGAATACACCTCTTGGACAAAGAGTGTGTATGCTAGAAAACTAAATTAACTGCAGTGAAAAAGTTATATATGTATAGGGATAATATGGGACTTGCCTAGAGACAGTACAGATTACAATTTATTTATATTTCTTTTTTCTCAAAATTATATTTTTATGATCAATTCATTAGGCTCCAAACATCAAATCTATATATATGATGTGCGCATGTATGTGTATGTGTAATAAATAAATATAAATATATATATATATATATATAATTACACATACATACACACACACACACACACACACACATCATATATATAGATTTGATGTTTGGAGCCTAATGAATTGGTCATAAAAATATAATTTTGAGAAAAAAGAAATATAAATAAATTGTATATATATAATATATACATATTATAAAGGATAGGACAATTGAATCCTGGACTGTCTCCAGGCAAGTCCTATATGTATCAGTTAAATTAGTTTTATAGTACACACCCTCTTTGTCCAAGAGGTGTATTCTCACATGCAGTTGTAGCGAGTATATAGGTATATAGCTTTCTGTGTACACTTTACATGGGCAAAAAGCTGCCAATAACTGTTGTGGGGGGATTCAAAGCTCCACATTGAAATAACTGGTAAATCTGCAGCAGCAAAGAAAACATTGATTTTATCAAAATGACAGCAAACAGCTCCGTAAGTGACACATCGCTGGAATCTGGGTCTCTGTCTCTATATTATACTGCTCTCAGATGAGGCAGCAAAAATCTGGTGACAGGTTCCCTTTAAGGCCCTTTAAAGAGGTTGTACACTAATTTGACATTAATGGCCTATACTCAGGATAGGTCATCAATGTCTGATCAGCCAGGGTCCGACACTCTGCACCCCTGCTAATCAGCTGTCCTTGGCCACATTCACACAATGCAGATTTTTTCTGTATTTTGAATCTTCCACACAATCAGTACAGATGCTAAATACTGTGCGAAAGTCACGCTAGGTTATTTGTACATTGTAAGTTGAAATCAGGAGCAGGGTAGAGATGTAAATATGAACTCTACACTTTTAGTCTTTTTATGATCCACTCATGCTTTTGGCTTATATACAGTTAGGTCCAGAAATATTTGGACAGTGACACAATTTTCGCGAGTTGGGCTCTGCATGCCACCACATTGGATTTGAAATGAAACCTCTACAACAGAATTCAAGTGCAGATTGTAACGTTTAATTTGAAGGTTTGAACAAAAATATCTGATAGAAATTGTAGGAATTGTACACATTTCTTTACAAACACTCCACATTTTAGGAGGTCAAAAGTAATTGGACAAATAAACCAAACCCAAACAAAATATTTTTATTTTCAATATTTTGTTGCGAATCCTTTGGAGGCAATCACTGCCTTAACTACCACAACTTGGCATCAGAATACCTGGCCAAGAAAGAAGTGATTCAATACGAATTATTAATAATTCATAGAAATATTTTATTCATAATAATTGCATAACAGAATGGTACAAGCAAAAGAGCCACCTGGGGGGCACATGGTTCAAAATATACTAACGTATCAATTATAATCCAACAACCTATATATGAAGAACCTATATATGGAGAAAAAGGGACTTAATGTTAAGCCATAACAACTGTATATCAGAAGGGGACATGATATTACACTGTGATAATTAAGCCCAAGTAAACATGTCCATCAATCAACCGTAAAGTCAGACTGTAATTTATAGCCATCACAGTATATGTCACCTACTTAGTATATATGTTATAAGCAAATGATCTTTGCCACCAAACATCACCATGCACATATACATATATATATATATATATATGTATATCACCTTGGCAATATGCCTTATTAGCTTAAATATCTGGAGAAGGGACACAATACTGTGATGGTTTTTAGATAAAAATTATCATATCATATATCGATCACCCATCAAAATTGATACTAGATACAGACTGTAACACAGGCCATCACAGTGTATACAAAAGCCCCATAAACATACATATAATGCAGGCATATGATTTAAATATTCTTCCTATACATATATATCATTCTAGACACCTGTCACTCAGGCAGTGTGCCCTGTTAATCACTATGAGGAGCGGAGGAATGTTGTGTAATGGATGCCCGTAATTTGTTAAAAAGGCACACACTCATCCCATACCATATGTCCACCCATGTACCAACTATCATTGATCTATAGCATTCCAGGCTTCCCAGCCAACATTAAGCTCGATATATTTTAGTGGACATATTGTAGTGGAAACGGCATATTACCCAATGCAGTATGCATCAAACATCCATTGCTCCGTGCCCATTTACAATATCAATCCATTGCAAGACACATTCACCTCTATAAAGTGACGGATATCAATACTCACTAGTTGTGGATAAAGTACTTACATTATAAGATAAACATCAAACCATGCGTCCCACCTCCCCTGACGTACGTTTCGCCGCTGCTTTATCAAAGGGGACACCTCAATTGAGAGTTCCTTAGACCGCATGTTGTCTGGTCACAGCAACAGCTTCCAAATGCAAAACCACACACCTGTAATCAACCCCAGACCTTTTAACTACTTCATTGATTACAGGTTAACGAGGGAGACGCCTTCAGAGTTAATTGCAGCCCTTAGAGTCCCTTGTCCAATTACTTTTGGTCCCTTGAAAAAGAGGAGGCTATGCATTACAGAGCTATGATTCCTAAACCCTTTCTCTGATTTGGATGTGAAAACTCTCATATTGTAGCTGGGAGTGTGCACTTTCAGCCCATATTATATATATAATTGTATTTCTGAACATGTTTTTGTAAACAGCTAAAATAACAAAACTTGTGTCACTGTCCAAATATTTCTGGCCCTGACTGTATACTGATCAAAATATGTACAAAGCCTTGGATTGCAATTTTCACAAAACCCTAGTAAAAAAAAAACCACAATGGGCTTTAGAAAATTAGTGCAACTTTTCAACAACACTGCAACATATGAACAAAGCCTTGCGTGTTTCTTATTCCCTCCATAAAGACAGCCATCATTATTCTGGATTCGTAATGTAGATGCAAACCTGATGACGTATAGATGTTATATGATGTCACTACGGCCGTGTCTCAGATTCATGTTATGTATATTGATTGACACATGGATTCATCATGAGTCGCATGTGATTTGTGGTATTGCAGATCAGCGTTTATAGTTTTTCAGGAGTGCATGCATTTTCCTTTCAGCTTGTAACACTGGATCCTATGGAGATGGTTGTACCGGTGTGTGCCATTGCCAGAACAATGGGACATGTGACCATATTAATGGGACTTGTCATTGCCCGACAGGATTTACAGGACTGAGCTGTGAAGAGGGTAATGTATTACGTTTTGTCACATTGCTTGAAAACGTGAAATAAATAGTAACGTACAGCTTCATCTTATACCATACGTGCAGCAATCGGGGCTGTAAACAAATGAACAGCTTCATTGCAGCAAGAAATGCTAATCCCAAATATCTTCATTCCTTGTATTTTACTTCTATGCTAACGCTCAATAGAGAGGAACGGATGTGATTCAGCTCCTTATCGTTGTGATCATTGTGTAACTGATGACTTCAAGGTTTCCCCGTCCTTGAAAATGTTATTTTAGGTTTGTTCACATTGTGTTCTATACACTAAGTATATATAATGTGCTACATCCTACACTATATTTAAAGGGGTGGTACCAAGTTTGGGAGTTCTTCCCTATCCAAAGTTTAGGGGATAACATGCAGATCGCTGGGTGTCCGAGGCGGGTACCCCCATATATCCTGATCTGAGGAGTCCCATATGAATGGAGCCATGGTCGATAATGCACACCTTCTTTCAAATCATTCTTAATGGGAGTGTTGAAGACAAGACAAACTTAGCGATCACCGGGAATCTGAGGCTGGGACCCCCAGATATCCTGATCTGAAGAGTCCCATGTGAATGGAGCTGTGTTCGATCATGCACACCTTCCTTCAATTCATTCTTAATGGGAGTGCTGAAGACAAACCGAACATTGTGTTTGGTTATCTGCAGCCTTTCCATAGAAAATTAATGGAGGGGTGTATGATTGACCATCATTCCATTCCTATGGACTGTCCTTCTCTGGATTGGTGGGGGTTCCAGTGGTTGGACCCCGAGTAGTTACGAAGTTATCCCCTATATCATGCATAGGGAATAAGTTCCAATGGTAGTACAATCCCTTTTAAGTAGCTGATTTCAATAATGAGAGCAGTGGTGTAACAATTGGTCTCCATAGTAAAATGTGAACTGAGGCCTTATTCCAACATAACCACTTTCAGCAGCAAACTTTGCACATGAAGAGTGTAGGATTATTTGGGTCTGCCTAATGCACATTGCAATATCCCAGTACATGGATAATGCACACAGTGATATCATCCATGATTAAGCCAGCGTAGTTGCAAAACGCGCGTCGGATGACTCTGGGGGCTCTAACCTAACCGCCTGCCTGTTCCCACGCTGCCACTCTGGTAATGTAACATGCTTTTCTGCTCTCTCACCCTCTCACTAGGACTTACATTTTAGCCAATGGGCTGGTCCGAAAAATGGAAGGGTTGATCTTGGCAGTATAGCAATGTAATATAATTACAGCGTTGGTTCAAGCCCGCCCACCCACCTCTCACTGCTGTCATATTCACCTTTTTAGGTTCTATTGTACTTTATATTGATTGTATTTATGAGCATGAATTGGTTTTAACAATTTTTGTATATCAATAAAGCCTTTATATTTATCCTATAAAACTCTCCTTCTCCTTGTGTTTAAATGATATCTATGGGTTCAGCAGACATTAGCCTAGTGTGTGTGGTCTTCAAAGCTAAATATACTTACATCTCTTATAAAGTTCAAAAACTGGAAATGCTGATTGCATTGTATTTTGTATCTAACACTGTATCTGTTGGTTATTCTAGTGTGCCCGCTGGGCTTTTATGGTTTGGGGTGCCAGGAGGTTTGTCATTGTGAGAAACAGTGTTACTGCCATCCCGGAACGGGAAGCTGCAACTTTACCACTGCGCCCGGGGCACAGGAGCTTTTATCAGAAGGTTTGTTCTATGTGGTTGTCCGTTCACAGATGGCTGATATGCACATATTGGGGGATAAGCGCTCCCGCTGCCGTCAGATATGTGAGTGACTTCTGTTCTGATATTTCAGTTGGCGCCTGCATGGAATCCGTCTTACATTCGTCCTGGTGGAAAGCTGTTCCCTCTGATGCCAAAATAACTTATTTTGCAGAGTAAGAAATTATCTCCATTTAATTTTTTCCTTTTTTGTATTATCAAATAATTATTCTCGTTTTAAACTGTACAACGTAAAGTATATGACATCACCAAACCTCCGTACCCTCGATACAGAATCCCTTGTTTATGGTGCAGCATAAGTACCGGCTTCCCCCTTATATTGGCATAGACACAAAAACATATGATCAATAAGTACCGCGACTGAACGTATCATTCTACGAGAGGTCGCTCTACATATTTTACAGTAATGTAAAAACTACTCTTCACAGTCTTTTTAAGCAGGGAGTAGTATGTGGGTGTGCTTTGGGTACTTGGCTTCACACGCTGTGCATGTGCTGTTCTGACGCTCAGTATTCAGGCTTCCTGCGCTGTTCCTTTAAGGCTGGAATCACACAAACGTATGAAAAAATGGTCTCATTCTCATCCAAGAGAGTAAGAAGATTTTTTCCTCACTTGTCATCCGTGTGCTGTCAGTGTGCAATCTGTTTTTTTTCTCAGCAGCTATTACTCATTTACAAGAGCATTTACAGTGTTCTGTCCTACATGATAGTAATGTATCCATAAAAACGGACGTCACTAGGATGGTCCGTGTGCCGTTCGTGGGATGTCCGTTTATTTTTTTTCTCACACCCATTGACTTGTATTTGCGAGTCTCTGACATTTTCGGCAGCAAATTGCAGCATGTTGCAACTTTTCTTGCATCCAGAATCTGCATTATATAGGTGTTGGCTGAACGATCATTTGGCTGACATCTAATTCTGTCACCTATTCACCTGCGGGGCGGTCCGATCCGATCAGATGGGCGCCACTGCTCTCGAGTCTAGCGCTTTGTGTGATTGCCGTCCTCCTTGCTTCGTGTGGATGATACGTCCTATGTCATCCACACAGTGCCCTCCATTGCGCTACTGCGCATGCGCACTTTGCTATGCCCTGGTGAGAGCAGAGCAAAGTGCTGTAATGTGCGGGTGGTCTTTAACCTTTCCCCGTGTTTATGCATTACAGCACTTTGCTTTGCCCTCGGCAGGGTAGAGCAAAGTGCACGTACACAGGAGTGCAATGAAGGGCACTGTGTGGATGACGTAGGATGATGATCTCAAGGATAGAGGAGGCACCAGACCCGAGAGCAGCGACGCACATCGCATCGGACAGTATCGGACCGTTGCGCAGGTGAGGTGGTGACAGGTTCACTTTAAAAGGAACCTGTCACATTGTCCATACGGTCTGATCTGTGGAGAGCATAGTGTAGAGATGGAGAAGCTGTGCAGAATGATGAAGCGGTTTGTTGGAAAAGAGTCAGTACAATTTGTATTTCTTCATCGTTCCTTATGGGAGACCCAGACCATGGGTGTATAGCTTCTGCCTCCGGAGGACACACAAATTACTACACTAAAAAGTGTAGCTCCTCCCTCTGAGCATATACACCCCCTGGATAACCAAATATAGCCAGTTCAATGCTTTGTGTTCAGGAGGCACACATCCACATTCATGCATTCTCATCTAATTTTCATTTTAAAGAGTTTGAAGAAAAGCGGGTCCAACCCTGGACTCCCGGCATGTCCCTTCTCACCCCACTGTGTCGGCGGTGTTGTTAAGGTTGATTTCAAGGCTGGAGCCTTACATGCCGCGCTCCTTCACCATCCCTCGGGCTCTGGCTTGAAGTGGGAGCCAGCACGGTTCTCCCTGCCTTGCAGGAGACCGGTCTCCATCCGCAGCCCTTTCAGGACCCTACCGGACGGAGCACTCATCCCTCATGGACCTGGCCCTGCGTCTCACAAGCTAAGTATTGAGACGTTATTGTCAGGGGGGTCCCTTGTACTTTAATGTTGGGGAGAGTGTGTTTTGTACCATTTGTGACATTTCCGGCCGGTTCTCCGGTTTTCACCAGAGAACCGCGCCGAGGGTGCCTGAGCGCCGTCCGCATTGTAAAATTTAGGCCCCGGCTTCGGCTGCGGCCTAGTTTCGTTTTCACTGCCCCTGCATGTCAGTCATGCAGAGGGACAGTGCGGCGCCGCCCACCGGCCGTTCAGCTCAGGGGAGGACACTCCTCTCTGAGGAGAGGTTCCCCTCCCCTGTATATCCCCTTGGCCCTCCGGTTCCCGCTCTTGGACTAGGCCCCGCCCCCCTCCTCACTCCGGCGCCATTTTATCAGCGTTCTCACACTGATCGGCGCTGGCTGCTGCATCTCTGCAATCTGTCTGGGGGTCCGAGCTGTGGAATCCGGAGGGCACACAAAACGGTCTGGTAAGCCACAACCTCTGGTTGTGGACTTTCTTATACACTCTCTGGGGGTCATTCTGAAGGAGTGTATTCTTTACTGCAGAGCCTCCACCTCAGCAGCATGTCTCACACTAGGAGAAAGGCTGCAAGGCTGTACTCAATATGCACTGCATGTAAGCTCGTACTGCCTGAACCGAGCACATATCCTCATTGTGATGCCTGCTCTAACATGGTGGTGCCTCAGCCTGGAGTCTCCCCAGTGGTCCCTCTGGCTGCTCCGGCCCCGGTGGCTGAACCCCCGGCTTGGGTAGAAGTGTTTTCTAAATCTATCTCCCAGTCCTTCGCCGACTCCATGGGACAGCTGTCCCGGACTCTGCTAACCTTGCATCAGCCCCCTTTTCAGGGCGCCTCTGCTGCTTCCGCTCGCTCTGCAGAGCTCACAGAGGATTCTTCATATGCTCCCAGACCCCGTCCTCCTAAGAGGAGACGCAGGGATCCCTCTCCTTCCTCGTCCCGCGGCTCCGATTCACGAGCCGACCCACAGGACGAGGAGGATATCTTTACTGGGGGCTCGGACGCTACCTCCATGTGCCCCATTGATCTGACCGAGGGTGATGCAGATGTGAGTGATTTGATTGCGCCCATTAATTCTGTACTGGACCTCAATCCGCCAGCATCAGAGGAGCAACCCTCTCTGGCAGAAAAGCACCAGTTTACCTTGCCTAAGAGAACAAGGAGTGTGTTCTTTAACCACTCCAGTTTTCAAGCCACTGTGTCCAAGCCCAGAGCCTGTCCTGACAAACGCTTCCCAAAGCGTGGTTCTGATGACCGTTATCCTTTTCCACCAGAGGTGGTCAAGGAGTGGGCTCACTCACCAAAGGTAGACCCTCCAGTGTCTAGACTCTCAGCCCGGACAGTTGTATCTGTGGCTGATGGCACCTCACTTAAGGATCCCACTGACCGCCAGGTTGACCTCCTGGCCAAGTCTGTCTGAGGCGGCAGGGGCCTCGTTCTCCCCATCCTTTGCAGCAGTGTGGGCTCTCAAAGCCATCTCTGCTTCCCTAGAGGAGATGCATTCCCTCACTAGGGACTCTATGCCTGAATTGGTTGCCTTAACTTCCCAGGCTTCAGCCTTTTCAGCCTACGCCATGTCTGCCATGCCGGAGGCCTCTCACCGCACTGCGGTGGCCTCCGCTAATTCCCTCGCTATCCGCAGGATCTTGTGGCTTCGAGAGTGGAAGGCAGATGCTTCCTCAAAGAAGTACGTTGCTGGGCTCCCATTTGCTGGGTCCAGGCTGTTCGGTGAACAACTGGATGAAATAATTAAGGAGGCTACTGGCGGGAAGAGTACTTCCTTGCCACAGACTAAAACCAGGAAACCTGTCCAGGGCAGGAACCAGTCGAGGTTTCGTTCCTTTCGTTCCTCTAACTGGTCGTCCTCTAAGCCCTCGGCCTCGTCCACTAACTCAGCCAAGGACCAGAAGCCCACCTGGCGCAAGAAGCCGCGTCCACAAAAGTCCGCAGGAGCTGCTGCCACCAAGGCAGCCTCCTCTTGACTATCTGGCCGAGTCAGCAACGTCCTTGGTCGGTGGCAGGCTCTCCCACTTTGGCGACGTGTGGTTTCAACACGTCTCCGATCAGTGGGTGCGGGATATCATCTCCCACGGCTACAGGATAGAGTTCTCTTCCAGCCCGCCAAACAGATTTTTTCTGTCAACTCCCCCCTGCTCCAAGGCCGCCGCCTTCTCTCAGGCCGTGGCATCCTTGCAGGCCAGCGGAGTGATTGTACCGGTTCCCGCCAGGGAACGGTTCAGAGGTTTTTACTCAAATCTCTTCCTAGTCCCCAAAAAGGACGGTTCCTTCCGGCCCATCCTGGATCTCAAGCTTCTCAGCAAGCATGTTCAGGTGCGGCACTTTCGCATGGAGTCTCTGCGATCAGTCATTGCCTCAATGACCCAAGGAGATTTCCTGGCATCTATCGACATCAGAGATGCCTATCTGCATGTGCCAATTGCAGTTTCACACCAGCGTTGGCTACGTTTTGCAATCGGAGAGGAACATTTCCAATTCGTGGCTCTCCCCTTCGGGTTAGCCACGGCCCCTCGAGTATTTACCAAGGTCATGGCAGCAGTGGTTGCGGTTCTGCACCTCCAGGGGTTGGCAGTGATTCCTTACCTGGACGACCTTCTTGTCAAGGCTTCATCCAGCGCAGACTGTCAGCGGAGTGTCTCGCTCACTCTCGCCACTCTTGTTCAATTCGGGTGGCTTGTCAATCTGCCCAAGTCCACTTTGACCCCGACCCAAGAACTCACGTACCTAGGGATGCAATTCGAGACTCTGCCGGCACTTGTCAATCTGCCATTAGTCAAACAGCAGTCCCTCCATCTGGCGGTGCGCTCTCTGTTGAGGCCCCGCCGTCATTCCATCAGGCACCTCATGCAGGTGCTGGGTCAGATGGTGGCGTCAATGGAGGGGGTTCCCTTTGCCCAGTTCCATCTGCGTCCTCTGCAGCTGGACATTCTCCGCTGTTGGGACAAGCGGACTTCTTCCTTGCACAGGTTGGTGGCTCTGTCGCCACAGACCAGGGGCTCCCTTCAGTGGTGGCTTCGGCCCCTCTCTCTGTCTCAGGGACGCTCCTTCCTGGCCCCGTCCTGGGTGATCCTCACCACGGATGCCAGTCTCTCCGGCTGGGGAGCAGTATTTCTCCACCACCGAGCACAGGGCACTTGGACTCCGTCCGAATCAGCCCTCTCGATCAATGTGCTGGAAATCAGAGCTGTGCTCTTAGCTCTCGTAGCCTTTCACCACCTGTTGGCGGGCAAGCACATTCGAGTCCAGTCAGACAACGCGACAGCAGTTGCCTACATCAATCACCAGGGCGGGACTCGCAGCCGCCTGGCAATGTTGGAGGTTCAACGCATCCTTCAGTGGACGGAGGACTCCAAGTCCACCATATCCGCAGTCCACATCCCAGGCGTAGAAAACTGGGAGGCAGATTATCTCAGCCGTCAAACCGTGGACAACGGCGAGTGGGCTCTGCATCCGGCAGTGTTCCGGTCGATCTGCCGCAAGCGGGGAACTCCGGAAGTGGATCTAATGGCATCCCGGCACAACAACAAGGTCCCGGTTTACGTGGCTCGCTCCCACGATCCTCAGGCCTTTGCAGCGGACGCGCTGGTTCAGGATTGGTCCCAGTTCCGTCTGTCTTACGTGTTTCCCCCTCTAGTTCTCTTGCCCAGAGTCCTGCGCAAGATCAGAATGGAGGGCCGTCGGGTCATACTCATTGCTCCAGACTGGCCCAGGCGAGCTTGGTACCCAGACCTGCTCCGTCTGTCCGTAGAGGTGCCGTGGCATCTCCCGGACCGTCCAGACCTTCTCTCACAAGGTCCGTTTTTCCGCCAGAATTCTGCAGCTCTCAGATTGACGGCGTGGCTCTTGAGTCTTGGATCCTGACGGCTTCCGGCATTCCTCCCGAAGTCATCTCCACTATGACTCAGGCTCGGAAGTCTTCCTCGGCCAAAATTTACCACAGGACTTGGAGAATTTTCCTGTCCTGGTGTCGTTCTTCCGGCCATGCCCCTTGGCCTTTTTCCCTGCCGACCCTTCTGTCCTTCCTGCAGTCTGGTCTGCAGCTAGGACTATCCCTCAATTCCCTCAAGGGACAGGTCTCTGATCTGTCAGTGTTGTTCCAGCGGCGTATCGCCCGGCTGGCTCAGGTGCGCACCTTCATGCAGGGTGCATCTCACATCATTCCGCCTTACCGGCGGCCTCTGGATCCCTGGGACCTTAATCTGGTCCTCACGGCCTTACAGAAACCCCCTTTTGAGCCACTTAGGGAGGTTTCTTTGTCTCGTCTTTCACAGAAAGTGGTCTTTCTAGTGGCCATAACTTCCCTCAGGAGAGTCTCTGATTTGGCTGCGCTCTCCTCGGAGTCACCTTTTTTGGTTTTTCATCAAGACAAGGTGGTTCTTCGTCCGTCTCCGGACTTTCTTCCTAAGGTGGTATCTCCTTTCCACCTTAACCAGGATATTTCCCTGCCTTCCTTTTGTCCGGCTCCTGTTCATCGCTTTGAAAAAGCGTTGCATACTCTGGATCTGGTGCGGGCGCTCCGGATCTATGTGTCTCACACCGCTGCTCTTAGGCGGTGCACCTCTCTCTTTGTGCTGACCACTGGTCAGCGTAAGGGCCTCTCGGCTTCTAAACCGACCCTAGCTCGCTGGATTAGGTCGGCCATTTCCGATGCCTACCAGTGTACTCAAGTGCCTCCCCCGCCGGGGATCAAGGCACACTCGACCAGAGCTGTCGGTGCCTCTTGGGCTTTCAGGCACCAGGCTACGGCTCAGCAGGTCTGTCAGGCTGCCACTTGGTCCAGTCTGCATACCTTTTCGAAGCACTACCAAGTGCATGCTCATGCTTCGGCAGATGCGAGCTTGGGCAGGCGCATCCTTCAGGCGGCTGTCGCCCATTTGTGAAGTTAGGTTTCGCCTACTTCTCAGTTTTCTGTTTATTCCCACCCATGGACTGCTTTGGAACGTCCCATGGTCTGGGTCTCCCATAAGGAACGATGAAGAAAAAGAGAATTTTGTTTACTTACCGTAAATTCTTTTTCTTATAGTTCCGACATGGGAGACCCAGCACCCTCCCTATTGCCTGTTGGCAGTTTTCTTGTTCCGTGTGTTTTCACCGGCTGTTGTTGTAGACAGAGGTTCCGGTTGTTCCGGGTTTTGCTCTATCTCTACTTGTGGGTGGATGTCCTCCTTCAGCTTTTGCACTAAACTGGCTATATTTGGTTATCCAGGGGGTGTATATGCTCATGTAGTACTTTGTGTGTCCTCCGGAGGCAGAAGCTATACACCCATGGTCTGGGTCTCCCATGTCGGAACTATAAGAAAAAGAATTTACGGTAAGTAAACAAAATTCTCTTTTTTATCTATTGAAATCACTGGTGTTTGTACGATATGTTTGAGTCCAGTGGGCGCTCCTACTCTGTGATTGACAGCTCTCTCTGCATGCACAGTCTTATAGGGAAGATTGTCAGTCACTGAATGCAAGTTAGGCCAGTGTCACACTTGTGTGTGACTCACATGAGTGTAATGTGAGAAAATCTCGCATTGCACTCGGCCCCATGTAACACAATGCTGCAGCTCAGATCTGCGTGTTTTTCCTCAGCCCTAATCGGACTGAGGAAAAAATCGCAGCGTGCTGCGATTTATCTGCGAAAGCCATATCACTCGCACCCATTCAAATATATGGGTGCGAGAGAAACATCGGATGGCACCCGGATGTTATCCAAGTGCAGTGCGATATACGCACAGGCTGACAATGGAGGAGATGGGGGGGATTAACCCCTCCCTCTCCTCCGCAGCGGTTACCTGATCGCAAGATCGGGTCACAGTCGCATGACACTCAGCTCACGCTCGCAGCAGATCCTGAGTCGGGCGTCATTAGCATATCGCATCGGATGCCATATGCTAATGTGACTCCAGCCTTATACTGAAACTTTTCCCACAAAGATGTGTATGAATCTGATCAGCTCCTCCTGATCTATAATATCCTGCTTAGAGATTATATACTAATAGGTTCCCTTTTAAGTTGCTTTGTCGGTCTATTCTTCTTATAGTTTAGATTATTTCAATGAGTGATCCTATATTTGTGTTTTGCAGGCATGTGTGGGCAGGATTGAGCGTTACCCTTCTGGTGCTGCTTGTGATTAGCATTGTATTCAATGTTAGACAGGTCTGGTCCTGCAGATTAAAAGGTAATGACTGGAAATATTCTTACCATCAACTACGAGAAATGAATGGAAAAGTGGACGTCCCAGATATGTACGAGACCTGTGACTTGTATCATCCAGATACTGATGAGGACACAACACATGAGACCAGGAGCTGAAGATCATGGCAAATCCGGCTGTGATTTGTCCACCCATGCTGTGCTATGCAGCAGTCTAGTGCCTTGTACACACCCAGAAACTTGGGTGCAAAACTTGAAGGAAATGACCATGTACATTAGCAGTACATTTATTGCAATGTACAGTATTCATAAAGTGCTCTTGAATTTTTTAAACTGTGCAATACTCACGATGCCTTATTTTATTATCTTTTGACTGTACTTTTTCAACACTGGATTATTTGTGCTTTTTTTAAAATTATTTTGTTTGTATATGTCAAAGTGCCAAATTTTTAATAGAAAGGTACAGATATGTAGTCATGTCTGAATTGTAAGCTTCTGGTTCTGGTAGGGAATATTGCAGGTAAAAGGGGTTGTTCATGACTTGTATTAAAAAATGGATTCAGAAGTCGTAAAACAAAAAAAGATCAACTCACATACTGGATCACCTGAGAGCAGGGAGACTGTTTCTTCTGTTCTGGCTCAAGACTAAGTAGTGGCCGCAGTGGTGAGCTCGGTGGGGGACATAGCGGAGAATCAAGGGTCCAAGAAGTATTTTCTTTTTCTGTTTTAGGACCCTGTTGGGCTCACTTTTAATAGAACAATATATAGTGGACAACCCATTAATTTAAACTTTCAAAGCAAAGTTGTTGGCCATGAGCTATGAGTAATTAAAGCAGATCAGGGCTTTTTTAGGGGGTACATTAAAGCTATTGGGATTACTCATGTGAAAAACAAAAAGGTTCATCTGCATTTCCAAATAAAAATGTATAAACTGTGCTCTTCTGTAGTGATTAAGATGCCAATCTATACTAGCACAAGATTACAGGAGCAGCCAATATACATCACATCATGCACTATTTCTCAATGTATTCATTTTGGATTATTCTGATCAGGTTGTGTCTGCCATCTGGCATCTTCTATGGATGTTTAAACTTTGGGGCCAAAGCAACATTTTCGTGGAAAAATGGTACTTTTTGTATTTTCACAGTCAAATGATATCCAATTTTGTAAACCACCTGAGGGTTAAAATTGCTCGTTACATGCCAAGATGAATTCCGGTTTCCAGAATGAGCTCACTTGAGGAGGTTCCTGCTGTTTTGGTATGTCAGTGGATCTTCAAATGGGACATGGAATCTGCAATTTATTCCAGTCAAAATGGTGCTCATTCTCTTCCGAGCCCTGCCAGGCGCCCAAACAGTAGTTTTTCACTACATATGGGGTACCAGCATAGTCAGGAAAAATTGCACAACAAATTGTATGGTGCATTTTCTCCTGTTGCCCTTGTGAAAATTTAAAACTTGGGGCTATATTAAAATATACCGTATGTGTCGGAAAAGTAAAATTTTCATTTTTTTTTTCCTTACACATTGCTTTAGTTCCTGTGAAGCTTAAGAAACTTCTTGGATATGGTTTTGAGCAGTTTGAAGGATGCTATTTTTAAAATGTCACTTTTGGGTATTTTCTGTTACATAGGCCTTGCAAAGTCACTTCAAATGTGATGTGGTCTCTGAAAAAAAAAATATGGTGTTGTAAAATTTGTTGAAAAAATTAGAAATTGCTGATAAACTTTTAACCTAACAAATATAATTTTTTTTTTTTTTTTAAATGATGCTGATGTAAAGTAGACATGTGGGAAATGGTATTTATTACCTATTTTGTGTGACAGAACTCTTTGAAATTTTCAAAAATGTTGCCAAATTTCTGATATTTTCACAAATAAACGCAAAAAATATTGTCCTAAATGTATCACTAACATGAAGTACAATATGTCTGAAAAAAACTCTCAGAATCACTGGGATCTGTTGTCGTGTTCCAGAGTTATTACCTTATAAACTGACACTGGTAAGAATTGAAAAAAATTGTCTAGTCAGGAAGGTGAAAACAGGCTTAGGGTAGAAATTTATTAGCGGTGGGGGCAGGTTACACTGCAGTTGACCAAGAGGCATGAGACACCTACTGTGTTTCCCCGAAAATAAGCCTTAGCAGGAGTTTTCAGCGTAAGGCTTAAATATAAGCCCTAGTCGCGGTTCAATAATGACTTGTCCGTGCATCTAAAACACTTCATTATAGAAAGCGGACTCCCCCCCCAAAAGAGAGAAAAGACCCTGCAATCATACCAGACGCCGAATGGTAAGGCCTGCAGTGGAACGGACACCCACACGCATCAGATCACACACACTATCACATCCAGTGATATCGATTGCTTCTGGCCAGCATACAGACCTGGGACGTAGTGGAGCGCGTGGACCTGTGGGTGGTATGCATAGAGGATCTGCAGGTGGAAGTCTATGATCTATGACACCCCCATCATTCTCTAATCTATAAGTGAAAGTAAAGCAATCTCTTTCATCACTTTATTAACCCCAACACACTCCTGCAGCTTTGACGTAATCCACACGAGGTCCCAGGATGGACCTGGCTCTGCCACATCCAAGCCTGGAGAAACCGAAAACATGTCTGATCTCATCCAGGCTCCGGGAAACACTGACACGAAGAACCTGGCTGGCAGCAGCGTCGTCACTCAGAGGTCATGCCCAGGTTCCCACAGTATGACCTCTGGTGAACTGAAGTACTCTGGCAAGTGTGAGGCCTCAATTTTTTTGCCAGGAGGTGCACATTTGGTGCTGAAATTGTCTGCACCAGATTTCAGCACCAAATTCGCACCTCCTGGCAGAAAAAAAAAAAACACGCTTGTTTGCATTTTTATGCCAAGGGATGCAAATTTGTTGATTTAAATTTTCACACCATATTCCTGCACCCAATCTACACCTCCTGGCAAAATAATGTGGGTTTTTGATGCAGTTTTTTACCTAGGTTTTTGCCACGGTTTTCTGCCAGGAGGTGGACATTTGGTGCTGAAATTGTCTGCACCACAGTTCAGCACTAAATTTGCACCTCCTGGCAGAAAATAAACAAAACTTTTTTTTTATTTTATTTTTGGGCCAAGAGATGCCAATTTTGTGACATTTTTCATTTTTTACACTATATTGCTGCACCCAATGTACACCTCCTGGCAAAAAAACACTTTTCTTCGGCGCTCCATTGGGAGACCCAGACGATTGGGTGTATAGCACTGCCTCCGGAGGCCACACAAAGCATTACACTAAAAAGTGTAAGGCCCCTCCCCTTCTGGCTATACACCCCCAGTGGGATCACTGGCTGCTCAGTTTTCAAGCTTTGTGCGAAGGAGGTCAGACATCCACGCATAGCTCCACTGTTTAGTCAGCAGTAGCTGCTGACTATATCGGATGGAAGAAAAGAGGGCCCATACTAGGGCCCCCAGCATGCTCCCTTCTCACCCCATTCCTATTGGCGGTGTTTGTTAAGGTTGAGGTACCCATTGTGGGTACGGAGGCTGGAGCCCACATGCTGCTTTCCTTCCCCATCCCCCTGAGGGCTCTGAGGAAGTGGGATCTTACCGGCCCCCAAGCCCTGAGGCCGGGCTCCATCCACAGACCCGTAGAACCTGCTGGATACGGAGCTGGGTACCGTTCAGGGACAAGGCCCTGCGACTTTCAGGTACTCTGTGTCCCCGTAGGGACAGGCCGCGCACACTCCAGACTTGCTGGGTGTGCTAGTGCGCCGGGGACAGTAGCGCTGCGCGCTGGGGTTACAGTCACTGCAGTTTCTCTGAGGGACTTTATGTGTTGGGGACTGCCGCGCCGGCCGCCCCTGGAGCGGCGGCGCGGCTGAGACTTGTGGTGCGCCGGGGACTTAGCGCCGACCGTACTTTTACGACGGCGGTGCTCATAAATCTAGTCCCCGGCTTTTGCGGCCTAGCTCCGCTTCGTTCCCGCCCCCACCCTGTCAATCAGGGCAAGGGAGAGACGCTGTACGGTAGTCAGCGCCGAGGGCTGGAGTCTGTTTTACATACTCCAGCCCTCTCACTGGGCACAGTGGGACGCCAGTTCCCGCTCTTTGTCGGCAGCACGCCCAGGGCCCGCCCCTCTCCACAGGACGCCGGCAGCCATTCCTACATGCAGTCTGGCTGGAGAACGGACACAGGCTCTGGGAGACCCAGACAAGGGATTTCTGGCGACCACACACCCGCGTTAAGCGGGCGGTAAGCAGCACATTAGTGCTGGCCCCACTAGTGCCACAGTGTTATATTGGTGTATTTTTTTCTCTATACCATATATATATATATATAATGCACTGTAAGGTCGCTTCTTGGCTGTATACCCTATATTGCTCTGAGGAGACGACAACATGTCATCCGCAAAACGCAAGGGTGCCAAGACACAGGCTGTATACGCTGCTTGTGCCGTGTGGGGCTGATCTACCGGCAGGTTCCAAAGACCCCCATTGTGTGCAATGTTCGGTCCCTGTGCCACTTTGTCAGCCGGAGTCTATGGTGGTAGTGGCCCAGGCAGAGTCACCGGTGAACCCTGTCCCGGTGACGGGGACAGAGTTTGCAGTTTTTGCTGACAAGATGTCGGTCACTATGACAAAAATCCTAGAGACCTTGCAGGCCAGGCCGGTCACTCAGACCATGGACACTGCTGCGTTAATGTTCCCCGGTCCCCCTCAGTTGGAGTTAATCCGTGCTTCAAGGGGGTCCCAGGCATCTCAGGCTGAAGGCTCTGACTCAGATGACAGTCCCAGGCAGCCTAAGCGAGCTCGCTGGGAGAGACCCTCCACGTCATCACGCGGATCAGGGTCTCAGCGAGAAGAGTCTCTGCGTGATGAGACAGAGGAGGGTGATCAGGAGTCTAATCCTGACACCGCTCTCAATCTGGATACTCCTGATGGTGACGCCATGGTAAATGACCTTATAGCGGCCATCAATAGACTGTTGGATATTTCTCCCCCAGCCCCTTCAGCAGAAGAGGCAGCTGCACAGCAGGAGAAGTTCCATTTCAGGTATCCCAAGCGTAAACTGAGTACTTTTCTGGACCACGCTGACTTCAGAGAATCAGTCCAGAAACACCAGGCTTATCCAGACAAGCGTTTCTCCAAACGTCTTAAGGATACACGTTATCCCTTTCCCCCTGACGTGGTCAAACGCTGGACCCAGTGTCCAAAGGTGGATCCCCCAATCTCCAGGCTTGCGGCTAGATCCATAGTTGCAGTGGAGGATGGGGCTTCACTTAAAGATGCCAATGACAGACAGATGGACCTTTGGTTGAAATCTGTCTATGAAGCTATCGGCGCGTCATTTGCTCCAGCTTTCGCGGCCGTGTGGGCACTCCAAGCTATTTCAGCTGGTCTGGCACAGGTGGACTCTATCATACGTCCAGCAGTGCCGCAAGTGAAGTCCTTAACTTCGCAAATGTCTGCGTTTGCGACCTATGCTATCAACGCTGTCCTGGACTCTACGAGCCGTACCTCAATGGCGTCTGCCAACTCGGTGGTTTTGCGCAGAGCCTTGTGGTTAAAAGAATGGAAAGCGGATTCTGCTTCCAAAAAATGTTTAACCAGCTTGCCACTATCTGTAGACAGACTGTTTGGTGAGCAATTGGCTGAAATCATTAAACAGTCCAAGGGTAAAGACTCCTCCTTACCCCAGCCCAGATCAAGCAAACCTCAACAAAGGAGGTGGCAGTCGAGGTTTCGGTCCTTTCGAGGCTCTGGCAAGGCCCAATTCTCCTCGTCCAAAGGGACTCAGAAAGAGCAAAAGGGCTCAGATTCCTGGCGGGCTCACTCACGCCCCAAGAAAGCAACCGGAGGAACCGCTTCCAAGGCGGCTGCCTCATGACTTTCGGCCTCCTCCCTCCGCATCCTCGGTCGGTGGCAGGCTCTCCCGCTTTTGCGACATTTGGCTGCCACAGGTCAAGGACCGGTGGGTAACAGACATTTTGTCTCACGGGTACAGGATAGAGTTCAGTTCTCGTCCTCCGCCTCGGTTCTTCAGAACTTCCCCACATCCCGACCGAGCAGAGGCTCTTCTGCAGGCGGTGGGCTCACTAAGAGCAGAAGGAGTGGTGATCCCTGTTCCTCTTCAGGAACAAGGGCAAGGTTTTTACTCCAATCTCTTCGTGGTTCCAAAAAAGGACGGCTCGTTCCGTCCTGTTCTGGACCTAAAGCTGCTCAACAAGCATGTGAACGCCAGGCGGTTCCGGATGGAATCCCTCCGCTCCGTCATTGCCTCAATGTCTCAAGGAGATTTCCTTGCATCAATAGACATCAAAGATGCTTATCTCCACGTGCCGATTGCTACAGAGCACCAACGTTTTCTACGTTTTGTGATAGGTCACGAACATCTCCAGTTCGTAGCTCTGCCATTTGGTCTGGCGACAGCCCCACGGGTTTTCACCAAGGTCATGGCGGCAGTGGTAGCAGTCTTGCACTCCCAGGGACACTCGGTGATCCCTTACTTGGACGATCTACTTGTCAAAGCACCCTCTCAAGAGGCATGCCAACACAGCCTGAATGTTGCGCTGGAGACTCTCCAGACTTTCGGGTGGATCATCAACTTTTCAAAGTCAAATCTGTCACCGACTCAATCACTAACGTATCTTGGCATGGAGTTTCATACTCTGCCAGCGATAGTGAAGCTTCCGCTGGACAAGCAGCGGTCACTACAGACAGGGGTACAGTCTCTCCTTCACGGTCAGTCGCACTCCTTAAGGCGCCTCATGCACTTCCTAGGGAACATGGTGGCAGCAATGGAAGCAGTCCCGTTTGCACAGTTTCATCTGCGCCCACTTCAATGGGACATTCTCCGCCAATGGGACGGGAAGTCAACTTCCCTGGACAGGAAAGTCTCCCTTTCCCAGACGGCCAAGGACTCTCTGCAATGGTGGCTTCTTCCCACCTCATTATCACAGGGAAGATCATTCCTGCCCCCATCCTGGGCAGTGGTCACGACAGACGCAAGTCTGTCAGGGTGGGGAGCAGTTTTTCTCCACCACAGGGCTCAAGGGACGTGGACTCAGCAGGAGTCCACCCTTCAGATCAATGTTCTGGAAATCAGGGCAGTGTATCTAGCCCTACTAGCCTTCCAGCAGTGGCTGGAAGGAAAGCAGATCCGAATTCAGTCGGACAACTCCACAGCGGTGGCATACATCAACCACCAGGGAGGGACACGCAGTCGGCAAGCCTTCCAGGAAGTCCGGCGGATTCTGCTGTGGGTGGAGGACAGAACATCCACCATATCAGCGGTTCACATCCCGGGCGTAGAAAACTGGGAAGCAGACTTCCTCAGTCGCCAGGGTATGGACGCAGGGGAATGGTCCCTTCACCCGGACGTGTTTCAGGAAATCTGTCGCCGCTGGGGGGTGCCGGACGTCGACCTAATGGCGTCGCGGCACAACAACAAGGTCCCGACGTTCATGGCGCGGTCTCGCGATCAAAGAGCTCTGGCGGCAGACGCCTTAGTGCAAGATTGGTCGCAGTTCCGGCTCCCTTATGTGTTCCCACCTCTGGCACTCTTGCCCAGAGTGCTACGCAAGATCAGATCCGATTGCAGCCGCGTCATACTCGTCGCCCCAGACTGGCCGAGGAGGTCGTGGTACCCGGATCTGTGGCATCTCACGGTCAGCCAACCGTGGGCACTACCAGACCGACCAGACTTACTGTCCCAAGGACCGTTTTTCCATCGGAATTCTGCGGCCCTGAACCTGACTGTGTGGCCATTGAGTCCTGGATCCTAGCGTCTTCAGGATTATCCCAAGGAGTCGTTGCCACCATGAGACAGGCTAGGAAGTCCACTTCTGCTAAGATCTACCACAGAACGTGGAGGATTTTCTTATCCTGGTGCTCTGCACAAGGAGTATCCCCCTGGCCATTCGCGTTACCTACTTTTCTTTCCTTCCTGCAATCTGGGTTGGAAAAGGGCTTGTCGCTCGGCTCCCTTAAAGGGCAAGTCTCGGCACTATCCGTGTTTTTTCAGAAGCGTCTAGCACGACTTTCTCAGGTGCGCACGTTCCTGCAGGGGGTTTGTCATATCGTCCCTCCGTACAGGCGGCCGTTAGATCCATGGGATCTGAACAGGGTACTAGTTGCTCTCCAGAAGCCGCCCTTCGAGCCTCTGAGGGATGTTTCACTTTCTCGTCTCTCACAGAAAGTGGTCTTTCTAGTGGCGGTCACGTCTCTTCGGAGAGTGTCTGAGCTAGCAGCGCTGTCATCCAAGGCTCCCTTCCTGGTGTTCCACCAGGACAAGGTAGTGCTGCGCCCCATTCAGGAGTTTCTCCCTAAGGTGGTATCCTCTTTTCATCTTAATCAGGATATCTCCTTGCCTTCCTTTTGTCCTCATCCAGTTCTTCGGTATGAAAAGGATTTACATTTGTTAGGTCTGGTGAGAGCACTCAGAATCTACATTTCCCGCACGGCGCCCCTGCGCCGCTCGGATGCACTCTTTGTCCTTGTCGCTGGTAAGCGCAAAGGGTCGCAGGCTTCAAAAGCCACCCTGGCTCGATGGATCAAAGAACCAATTCTTGAAGCCTACCGTTCTGCTGGGCTTCCGGTTCCATCAGGGCTGAAGGCCCACTCTACCAGAGCCGTGGGTGCGTCCTGGGCATTACGACACCAGGCTACGGCTCAACAGGTGTGCCAGGCAGCTACCTGGTCGAGTCTGCACACTTTCACCAAACATTATCAGGTGCATACCTATGCTTCGGCGGACGCCAGCCTAGGTAGAAGAGTCCTGCAGGCGGCAGTTACCTCCCCGTAGGGGAAGGCTGTCTTCGCAGCTCTAACATGAGGTATTTCTTTACCCACCCAGGGACTGCTTTTGGACGTCCCAATCGTCTGGGTCTCCCAATGGAGCGCCGAAGAAGAAGGGAATTTTGTTACTTACCGTAAATTCCTTTTCTTCTAGCTCCTATTGGGAGACCCAGCACCCGCCCTGTTGTCCTTCGGGATTGTTGGTTTTTTCGGGTACACATGTTGTTCATGTTGAACGGTTTTCAGTTCTCCGATGTTACTTCGGAGTGAATTTGTTTAAACCAGTTATTGGCTTTCCTCCTTCTTGCTTTAGCACTAAAACTGAGCAGCCAGTGATCCCACTGGGGGTGTATAGCCAGAAGGGGAGGGGCCTTACACTTTTTAGTGTAATGCTTTGTGTGGCCTCCGGAGGCAGTGCTATACACCCAATCGTCTGGGTCTCCCAATAGGAGCTAGAAGAAAAGGAATTTACGGTAAGTAACAAAATTCCCTTCTTTTTACGCGGTTTCTGTCGAAGGTTTTTTGACGCGGTATTGATGCAGTTTTCTGCCAGGAGGTGTAAATTGGGTGGATGAATATCGTGTGAAAATTTCAGCACTAAATCTGCCAAGAGATGCAGGTGAGTTCACTAACTTTACTGAGTTCACCTAAGGTCAGGTTACCTGCTGTGACAGGTGGAGGACCATGGGAACTTACAGCTATGACTGCAAATCACCTAAGTGACATCACCACTGATCACTGCAGCTCATTCATTTTCTGCACTCACAGCAGGCAGTCATGCTCTATGGCCGCTCGTTGTGAATTGGATGTAGCAGAGCTGAATTATCGTGGGACCTTGTGTGGATTACTTCAGACCTACAGGGCTATTTAGGGGGTTAATAAAATGGTGAAAGAGGGTGGATTCTTGTATTTTATTCCAAATAAAGGATTTTTTGGTGTTTGTTTACATTCAATTACAGATTAGTAATGGGGGTGTCATAGACCCCTGCCATCACTAATCTAGGGCTTAGTAGCAGCTGTGGGCTCTTATTAACCCCTTATATTACCCCCATTGCCACCACACCAGGGCAATCGGGAAGGGCTGGATAAAGTGCCGGGCTTGTCGCATCTAATGGATGTGACAATTCCGGGCTACTGGAGGCTGATATTTTTTGGCTGGACCTCTTCAGGCTTAAAATATCAGCCCCCAGCTGTTGGGCTTTATCTAGGCTGGGTATCAAAATTGGGGAGGGGACCACACATCAGTTTTTTAAATTATTTAAATAATTTAAAAAAAAAAGTTGCATGCAGTTCATCTTCCTTTGATACCCAGCCAAGCACAGGGCTTGGTGGCTGCAGCCTGTAGCCATGGGCTTTATCTGTGCTGGGTATCAGAATATGGGGGGGGGACCCTGTGCCAATTGATTTTATTTATTTTTATATCACAATACTGACAGAAGATGCTACAGTGTACGGGCTCCTTGCAGGTATGATGTAATTTCAAAACACC
Organism: Anomaloglossus baeobatrachus; assembly: GCF_048569485.1. Lineage (NCBI taxonomy): Eukaryota > Metazoa > Chordata > Amphibia > Anura > Aromobatidae > Anomaloglossus > Anomaloglossus baeobatrachus. Next base: position 126,019,753 of record NC_134354.1, read on the forward strand.
CCCTATCACATGATAGGGGTGTGTTCAAAATGCCGTGCAACGTTTTCAGCCAGAATAAACATTATTTTTCTAAATCCACGTGGACATGGAATTGTATATAATAGAAGCGGGGGTATGGCGAAGCCTCCCCTTGCATGATTATGGTGGACAAGAGGAAACATCGCGAAGCCCACCAACCAAGAGAGTCACGCCCACTAACCTGGAATGAGCGCGTACATTCTAGGCTCATAGTAGATGCTAGAGTGTATGGGCTCCTTCAGTTACACTGCTTTCCTTGTCCACCGGCTGTCCTGGCGCCTGCGACTTGATGCAGTCAGCTGACATGCTGACACTCAAGGAGGGGGTGCATCTGACTTCAACCAATCACAGGCGCCGGTGGGCAGGGAAAGCAGTGCATATGAATGAGCAGTAATTAGCGGCCTAGGAAGTGAATGCAAGGCTTGGGAGCAGCGTACAGCCATGCCGGAGCCTTGGTAAGTACAGCATGTTTGCTTCCATTCCGCTATCCCTTCTACAACCATTTTTAATCTCCAAATTCTGATCCCCATAGACTTACAGTCATATGAAAAAGTTTGGGCACCCCTATTAATGTTAACCTTTTTTCTTTATAACAATTTGGGTTTTTGCAACAGCTATTTCAGTTTCATATATCTAATAACTGATGGACTGTGTAATATTTCTGGATTGGAATGAGGTTTATTGTACTAATAGAAAATGTGCAATCCGCATTTAAACAAAATTTGACAGGTGCAAAAGTATGGGCACCTCAACATAAAAGTGACATTAATATTTTGTAGATCCTCCTTTTGCAAAAATAACAGCTTCTAGTTGCTTCATGTAGCTTTTAATGAGTTCCTGGATCCTGGATGAAGGTATATTTGATCATTCCTGTTTACAAAACAATTCCAGTTCAGTTAAGTTTGATGGTCGCCGAGCATGGACAGCACGCTTCAAATCATCCCACAGATGTTCAATGATATTCAGGTCTGGGGACTGGGATGGCCATTCCAGAACATTGTAATTGTTCCTCTGCATGAATGCCTGAGTAGATTTGGAGCGGTGTTTTGGATCATTGTCCTGCTGAAATATCCATCCCCTGCGTAACTTTAACTTCGTCACTGATTCTTGCACATTATTGTCAAGAATCTGCTGATACAGAGTTGAATCCATGCGACCCTCAACTTTAACAAGATTCCCGGTGCCGGCATTGGCCACACAACCCCAAAGCATGATGGAACCTCCACCAAATCTTACTGTGGGTAGCAAGTGCTTTTATTGGAATGCCGTGGTTTTTTGCCTCCATGCATAACACCTTTTTGTATGACCAAACAACACAATCTTTGTTTCATCAGTCCACAGGACCTTCTTCCAAAATATAACTGGCTTGTCCAAATGTGCTTTTGCATACCTCAGGCGACTGTTTGTGGCGTGCTTGCAGAAACGGCTTCTTTCGCATCACTCTCCCATACAGCTTCTCCTTGTGCAATGTGCGCTGTATTGTTGACCGATGCACATTTGACACTATCTGCAGCAAGATGATGCTGCAGGTCTTTGGAGGTGGTCTGTGGATTGTTCTTGACTGTTCTCACCATTCTTCTCTGCCTTTCTGATATTTTTGTTGGCCTGCCACTTCTGGGCTTAACAAGAACTGTACCTGTGTTCTTCCATTTCCTTACTATGTTCCTCACAGTGGAAACTGACAGTTTAAATCTCTGAGACAACTTTTTGTATCCTTCCCCTGAACAACTATGTTGAATAATCTTTGTTTTCAGATCATTTTACAGTTGTTTTGAGGAGCCCATGATGCCACTCTTCATAGGAGATTCAAATAGGAGAACAACTTGCAAGTGGCCACCTTAAATACCTTTTCTCATGATTGGATACACCTGCCTATGAAGTTCAAAGCTCAATGAGGTTACAAAACCAATTTAGTGCTTTAGTAAGTCAGTAAAAATAGTTAGGAGTGTTCAAATCAAGAAATTGATAAGGGTGCCCATACTTTTGCATCGGTCAAATTTTGTTTAAATGCGGATTGCACATTTTCTGTTAGTACAATAAACCTCATTTCAATCCAGAAATATTACTCAGTCCATCATGTATTAGATATATGAAACTGAAATAGCTGTTGCAAAAACCCAAATTGTTTTAAAGAAAAAAGGTTAACATTAATAGGGGTGCCCAAACTTTTTCATATGACTGTATGTGTGGGCCAAATTCTGGAGCAGATCCGGATTTAAAAAATGAAGAAAAAAAAATGGAACAGGGACTCACCGGTCCCGCTTATCTGCAAGTCCACCTATCTCTACAGATAATGGTTCCAGTATGGTTTTCAGCATCACCCTTTCCGCGACCCAGTCTCACTAGCCAAGAGTCCTCATGCTTATCCTCCTTCCTCAATTGACCCTATACTTGGACACTCTGAGAAGCTCTTTACATTTATTGATCCTTATTTCTTGCCCTGTATGTTTCAAGAGGGACATAAGGAGATCGTAGTGATGCCCAAATATTTGAGCAGCCATGGTCAGAAGAAGACGATGTTGGGGAACATCAATTAGTATCTCAAGAGGTAGATGACGATGAGACAATTGCCAACAAGTGATGTTGTTAAGTAAACAAGTTTGGAGGAAGTGGAAGACAAGGTGGTGGATGATGTCCCAACCTGGGAAGGTACCATGCAGAACGAGGATAGCAAGGGAGATCTGCAGTACCACCAGAAGCAGGAAGAGGCATAGGAGTGGCCAGAGGGAGAAGGCAGGCAACTATTCCACAGAACACCCACTTGTGGCAAGGTCCCAGGGGAAAGGTTAGGTGTTCCCCAGTCTGGCCCTTTTTTAACACTAGAAGTCCCAGAGAGGGGTCATTTAACATTTCTACCTTTGGAACCCAGGGAGATCGAAATTTCTGGGACTTCTAGTGTTAAAGAATGGTCATTTGCAGCCTGTGCTGTACAAAGCATGGGCCTAACCACTACCACCATGTTCAGGCACATGTCATCAAAGCACCTGACATGATGGGCCGAATGCCTAGGTCTATAATCCGTGTCTGCAGGTGACACCACTGCCTCTTCCGCTGTGCTATGTGTTTGCCAATCTCTGTCCAGGACACAGGAGCGAATGCCTCCCACCCTGCACATGTCGAAAATTCGAAAGCACATCAGCAACCACATCCAATTCTTTGTCCCAGTTCAGCATTCAGCTGTCCCTACCCCAGGCCTTGGAATGCAAGTGTAAATACCCAGCCACCCACCCACAGTCCCAAGTACTAAACTACCACATTTCCAGACTGTTTGCCTTGGATATATTGCCATTTAGGCTTGTGGACATTGATGCTTTCAGCGACCTCATGGTGCCAGCCGTACCTTGGTCCCCAGTCGCCAATATTTTTCTCAGTGGGCTGTCCCTGCCTTACACTAGCATGTGTTCCATAACAACACCCTTGCCTTGACCAACATAGTTACTGGGAAGGTCCACTTAACTGACACGTGGACAAATGTTTGTGTTCAGTGATGCTAAATTTCCTTGATGGCACACTGGTTGAACCTTGTGGAGGCCGGGATAGAGACGGACCCTGGGATGGTACATGTGCTACCGATGCCGAAGGTTGCGAGCCCTAGTTCCATCAGGGTTTCTTCCACCTACACCAGTTCCTGCACCCCCTCCTCATCCTCCATCTCCTAATTGTCATCTCGCAGGACAATGTCCATATCAGTCGCAAGCTGTAAGCACTGCCTTGGTGAAGAGGCAACAGGCTCTGCTGAAACTAATTTATATAGGTGACAAATAGCACACGGCCGCCTTTGTGAAAAGCTATAACAGACCAGACAGATCTGTGGCTCTCGCTTCTGAATCTACAACCATGCATGGTTCTGTGTGATAATGGCCGTAGTGGCGGCTCTGAAGCTTGGCAAGCTACCACACATACCATGCCTGGCCCACGTGCTCAACTTAATAATTATTATTATTCCAAGATCTATTGATTAAAATGCACTTTGTGTAACAACCCCTTTAACCCCTTCACGACCGCGGGCCGTAAAATTACGTCCTATTTTAACGTGACTTAACGACCAGGGACGTAATTTTACGGCCTAAACTTCATTTGATTGCCGTGGCCATAGCAACGGCTTTCAAATGATGTCCCCTGCTGTTTCTTACAGCAGGGGACCTTTGCTTGACCCCAGGGGGGGTGGCATCGCCACCCCCTATCGACGATCGATGTGATTGGCTGTTCAAATCTGAACCGCCAACCACATCGATCGCACTAATTTCGGCAAAAATAATGCCCGAATTAGTGCGATCCTGTGAGATCCAGCTATGAGATGCCGCAGCTGCTGCAGCATATCATAGGTGGACCTCAAACATGCCGCCCCCAGCCCCTGCAGCACTGATTGGAGCGATCGTGCTATGACGCGCAATCGCTCCAATCAGTGTGCAGTGGGGCGGTCTGATCTGCCGGTGGCCGCCCTCCCCAGGCCTGTGCTGCTCTGGGGACCCTCCCCCAACATGGCTGCAGCGTGGAGTGGCTGGTACTTTTGGTACCACGCCACCGCTGCTGCCGCCGCAGACGCCGCCTCTGCTGTCACCGCGCCAGCTCCAAAGGTAAGTATTGCGCTCCGGCGATGGCCCCTGCGCGCTCCCGTGAAGGCCCCTGCGCGCTCCCGTGAAGGCCCCTGCCCGTGCCCCCCCCCCGATCTGCCCCCCTACGCCCCGATCTGCCCCCCTACGCCCCGATCTGCCCCCCCCGGCATCCCGATCTGCTACCACCGCTGCTGCTGCAAAGTGAGTACTGTGCTCACTTTGCAGCCCGTGCGCGCTCCCGTGGTGCCCCTGCGCGCTGCCGTGATAGCCCCTGCCGTGCCCCCCCCGCGATCTGCTCCCCCCAACCACCCCCCCCCCCCCCGACATCCCGATCCGCTCCCCCTGCGATCTGACTGCCTCCCCCATTATTTCTATTCTGCTTCTGCAGCTCCCTCTCCGGTCTCCCCCTCTGCTCTCCCCCCCTCTCCCTCTGCTCTCCCCCCCTCCCCCTCTGCTCTCCCCCTCTGCTCTCCCCCCTCCCCCCTCTGCTCTCACCCCCCCCTCTCCCCCTCTGCTCTCCCCCGACGTCCTCTTACCTGTCTTCACCGGCCTGATCACATCTGCGTCCATCGCTGGGTCCTTCCTGGGCATTCTGCTGATCTGCCTGCTGCTCCTGTAAAGCTGTCCATCTCTCTGCCATCTGTTCCTCTGCAGCTCTTCTGGTCAGTGATCCTCCTGCTAGTCCTCTGGGTACTGTGAGTATAACTTTTTTTTTTTTTTCCGTATCCCCTGTCCATTTTTACACCTCATCCGTCCGTGCGTCCCGCCAAGCGCTGATCAGGGATGCAGATAACGGATCGGCATCCCTGCTCAATTTTTGGCGTGACTTTTTTTTCCGTATCCCCGACGCTTTTTGTATCGCATCCGTCCGTGCGTCCCGCCAAGCGCTGATCAGGGATGCAGATAACGGATCGGCATCCATGGTCAATTTTTGGCGTGACTTTTTTTTCCGTATTCACGACGCTTTTTGTATCGCATCCGTCCGTGCGTCCCGCCGAGCGCTGATCAGGGATGCAGATAACGGATCGGCATCCCTGCTCAATTTTTGGCGTGACTTTTTTCCGTATTCGCGACGCTTTTTGTATCGCATCCGTCCGTGCGTCCCGCCGAGCGCTGATTAGGGATGCAGATAACGGATCGGCATCCCTGCTCAATTTTTGGCGTGACTTTTTTTTTTTACGTATCCCCGACGCTTTTTTTTATCGCATCCGACCGTGCGTCCTGCAGCGGCCGATCAGTGCACTGCGTTTGAAAAGTCAAATGGCGCTCCTTCTCTTCTGAGCCCCGCCATGCGCTCAAACAATTACTTTCCACCACATATGAGGTATCTGCGTACTCAGGAGAAAATGCACAATACATTTTATGGTGCATTTTTTCCTGTTACCCTTGTGAAAAAAAAAGCTACCTAGTTGAAGCAACCATTTTGTGGTAAAAAAAAAAAAAATTCTTTTCACGGCTCAACGCTATAAACTTCTGTGAAGCCCCCAGGTGTTCAAAGTGCTCACCAAACATCTAGAAAAAATATTTGAGGGCTCTAGTTTCCAAAATGGTGTCACTTGTGGGGGAGCTCCACTGTTTAGGCACCATAGGGGGTCTCCAAACGTGACATGGCGTCCGCTAATGATTCCAACCAATTTTGCTGTCAAATGGCGCTCCTTCTCTTCTTAGCCCCGCCATGCGCCCAAACAATTACTTTCCACCACATATGAGGTATCTGCGTACTCAGGAGAAAATGCACAATACATTTTATGGTGCATTTTTTCCTGATAGCCTTGTGAAAAAAAAAGCTACCTAGTTGAAGCAACCGTTTTGTGGTAAAAAATTTTTTTTTTCTTTTCACGGCTCAACGCTATAAACTTCTGTGAAGCCCCCAGGTGTTCAAAGTGCTCACCAAACATCTAGAAAAATTATTTGAGGGCTCTAGTTTCCAAAATGGTGTCACTTGTGGGGGAGCTCCACTGTTTAGGCACCATAGGGGGTCTCCAAACGTGACATGGTGTCCGCTAATGATTCCAACCAATTTTGCTGTCAAATGGCGCTCCTTCTCTTCTGAGCCCCGCCATGCGCCCAAACAATTACTTTCCACCACATATGAGGTATCTGCGTACTCAGGAGAAAATGCACAATACATTTTATGGTGCATTTTTTCCTGTTACCCTTGTGAAAAAAAAAGCTACCTAGTTGAAGCAACCGTTTTGTGGTAAAAAAAATTTTTTTTCTTTTCACGGCTCAACGCTATAAACTTTTGTGAAGCCCCCAGGGGTTCAAAGTGCTCACCAAACATCTAGAAAAATTATTTGAGGCCTCTAGTTTCCAAAATGGGGTCACTTGTGGGGGAGCTCCATTGTTTAGGCACCTCAGGGGGTCTTCAAACCCGACATGGCGTCCGCTAACAGGTGCAGCTAATTTTGCACTCAAAAATTCAAATGGCGCTCCTTGCCTTCCGAGCACTGCTGTGTGTCCAAACATTTGATTTCCACCACATATGAGGTATCTGCGTACTCAGGAGAAAATGCACAATACATTTTATGGTGCATTTTTTCCTGTTACCCTTGTGAAAAAAAAAGCTACCTAGTTGAAGCAACCGTTTTGTGGTAAAAAAATTTTTTTTTCTTTTCACGGCTCAACGCTATAAACTTTTGTGAAGCCCCCAGGGGTTCAAAGTGCTCACCAAACATCTAGAAAAATTATTTGAGGCCTCTAGTTTCCAAAATGGGGTCACTTGTGGGGGAGCTCCATTGTTTAGGCACCTCAGGGGGTCTTCAAACCCGACATGGCGTCCGCTAATGAGTGCAGCTAATTTTGCGTTCAAAAATTCAAATGGCGCTCCTTCCCTTCCGAGCTCTGCCGTGCGCCCAAACAATTGATTTTTACCACATATGGGGTATCAGCGTACTCAGGAGAACATGCACAATAAATTGTATTGTGTACTTTCTCTTTTCTCCCTTGTAAAAATGAAAATTTTATGGCTAAAGTAACATTTTTGTGTTAAAAAGTAAAATTTTCATTTTTTCCTTCCACATTGCTTTGGTTCCTGTGAAGCACCTAAAGGGTTAATAAACTTATTGGATGTGGTTTTGAGCAGTGTGAGGGGTGTAGTTTTTAGAATGGGGTCACTTTTGGGTATTTTCTGTCACCTCGGCCTCTCAAAGTCACTTCAAATGTGATGTGGTCCCTAAAAAAATTATTTTGTAAATTTTGTTGGAAAAATGAGAATTTGCTGATGACCTTTGACCCCTTCTAACTTCCTAACGGAAAAAAAATTTGTTTCGAAAATTGCGCTGATGTAAAGTAGACATGTGGGAAATGTTATTTAGTAACTATTTTGTGTGACATATCTCTCAGATTTATGGGCATAAATTTTCAAAGTTTGAAATTTGCGAAATTTTCAAAATTTTCGCCAAATTTCCTAAATTTTCACAAATAAACGCAAAAAATATCGGCCTAAATTTACCACTGACATGAAGTACAATATGTCACGAAAAAACAATGTCAGAATCGCCAGGATCCGTTGAAGCGTTCCAGAGTTATAACCTGTCAAAGTGACACTGGTCAGAATTGCAAAAAATGGCCCGGTCATTAGGGTGTTTTAGTGGCCGGGGGTGAAGGGGTTAATGATTATTGTAGGGTGAAGGGGCGACTGCTAGGACTTCCATTGATCCTGAAAATGGGGCTCCAGTGAGCTCAGTCTTGCATGGAACAGAGTCACATTGTCTATAGAGCTGCCAGAAAAAGACGCATGCAGTACTTTGCTTTTTTCACCAGCCAAGATGGGGTCCTTTAGGGCAGAGGTCCCCAACTCCAGTCCTCAAGGCACACCAACAGTGCAGTTTTTTGGGATTTCCTTAGTATTGCACAGGTGTTAATGTAATTACCTGCCCAGGTGCTGGTTCCAACAGCAGTGCAATGCTAAGGAAATCCTGAAACTATGCACTGTTGGTGGGCCTTGAGGACTGGAGTTGGGAAACCCTGCTTTAGGGTACTTGACCACAATGAGTTTTTAATCACGTTTTTGATGGTGCGTTAAAACAGCAGCGTTTTACAGTTCAAGCAAAGTGGATGGGATTTATATAAATCTCATGCCCACTGTGCTTCCTTTTTACTGTGCGTGAACTGACCGGTGCGTATTTCCAATCCGCAGCGTGTCAATTTCACTTGCAGGTTCGCTGAGTTTTCTGTTCGGAATTTCCCCATAGACTTGCATTAGATGCGGCAAAACACATGTAAACCGCACCTAAGAATGTCAATACCTGGAAGTTGCAAAAACAAACCTGCTTTATTTAAAGCATGACATAGCAAACAGAGACAAAAAATGTGATAAAAACGCATGTTAAAAATGTACACAAAAACACAATGAAAAAACATCAATAAACTAAAGTGCAAAAATTCTGCAGTGTCAAAAACTCAACAAATACTGATCGTGGGAACTTAGACTTAGGGGCACTTTGCACACTACGACATCGCAGGTGCGATGTCGGTGGGGTCAAATCGAAAGTGACGCACATCCGGCGTCACAGGCGATATCGTAGTGTGTAAATCCTTTTTGATACGATTTTCGAGCGCAAAAACGTCCAAATCGTATCATCGGTGTAGTGTCAGTCATTTCCATAATTTAGGAAGAACCGATGTTACGATGTTGTTCCTCGTTCCTGCGGCAGCACACATCACTGTGTGTGAAGCCGCAGGAGCGAGGAACATCTCCTACCTGCGTCCTGTGGCTCACGCCAGCTATGCGAAAGGAAGGAGGTGGGCGGGATGTTTACGTCCTGCTCATCTCCGCCCCTCCACTTCTATTGGCCGCCTGCCGTGTGACGTCGCTATGACGCCGCACGACCCGCCCCCTTAATAAGGAGGCGGTTCGCTGACCAGAGCGACGTCGCAGGGCAGGTGAGTGCATGTGAAGCTGCCGTAGCGATAATGTTCGCTACGTCAGCTATCACTAGATATCGCAGCTACGACGGGGGCGGGGCCTATCGCGCTCGGCATCGCAAGCATCGCCTTGCGATGTTGTAGTGTGCAAAGTGCCCCTTAGGCTACTTTCACACATCCGGTTTGAGCACTGCGGCTCAATCCGGCTGTGAAACCTATGCAACAGATGCGGCGAAAACACCGCATCCTTTGCATAAGTTTTTACATGCGGCCCGTCCGTTTTTTTCCGGTTGCGGCACGCTACTGAGCATGCGCAGTGGAAGAAACCGCATGCGGCAGCCGGATGCGTTTTTTTCCGCATTGCGCCGCATACGGCGTCCATAGGCATGCATTGAAAAATGCGCCGCAGCGACCGGATGCGGCGCGATGCGTTTTTTTTTGCCGGACAAAAAAACGTTACAAGATACGTTGCCTCCGGCCGCCGCTTTACTTAATTTTGCCGCATCCGGAAAAAAACGGATGAAACGCAAAGCCATCAGGCACAATCCGGTAACAATGCAAATCTATGGGGATAAAACGGATGCGGTACCGGATCCGTTTTACCCGTTTTTTTCCGGATTGTGCCTGATGGAAAAAACCTGATGTGTGAAAGTAGCCTTAGGGTATGTGCGCACGTTGCTTTTTACCTGCTTTTTACCTGCTTTTTTGCTGCTTTTTCTTCTGCGCTGTTTAATGCCAAAATGGATGTGTTCTTCTATTCAAGCAAAGTCTATGGGAATTTGGGTTTCTTGTTCACACTATGTTGTTCAAAATGCTGCCTTTTTGTGGCAGAACTTTGGTCAAAAACTCAGCTTTGCAGTGCAAAACCCAAATGGCAAAAACAATTGACATGTTGCTTCTTTGAAAAGCTGAGTTTTTGACCAAAGTTCTGCCACAAAAAGGCAGCATTTTGAACAACATAGTGTGAACAAGAAACCCAAATTCCCATAGACTTTGCTTGAATAGAAGAACACATCCATTTTGGCATTAAACAGCGCAGAAGAAAAAGCAGCAAAAAAGCAGGTAAAAAGCAGGTAAAAAGCAACGTGCGCACATACCCTTAGAGTCCTGTCCTTATGCCTCTTAAGTTGTGTCCTCTGCGTGCTGGGGGTCCTATGTGAATGTGAATGGACGAGTTTCTGGAAATTATTATTATTATTATTTATTATTTTTCTAAAAATTGAAGTTTGGGTATGGTTTGGGGGGTTTTTTTTGCAAATAATTCAGTCAAAAAACAAAGGCACATTGACTACAGTATGTACTTTTCTATCTGTTGAAAACATCTGAGCAAGGCCTAAAAAAATGACTTTGCCCACTAGATGGCGCTCACCTGCTATATTATATCACTGCTAATAGAAGCAAGGAACAAAATATCTTAACACATCCATCAGTTTTATGTTACCAAAGAAGAGGGGTATGTGCGCACTGCATATATTTAGATACGCCGGCCATATCTCATCAGCGAGGGTCCAACTGCAGAAGAAAATTAGCAGTGGGAAACACAGTAGAAGTAAAGTGGCTGAGATTTAGCAAATGTCACCCACTTGCTGTGGAGAAACAATGGTGGAATTAAAATCTGCAGTATGTCAATTTATGCTGTGGATTTTTACCATACGCTTTGCTCTCTGCAATCCATAGGGTGCAGATTCCCATGCAACACCTGCGGACCAATGGTAAAACCTGCAGTGGTGTATTCCTACATGTGATGTAACCGCAGGGTTCTGTGTTAGGAATAGTAGACTCCACAGTAAGTAGTCACACATATATACATGCCATTGAAGATCCTTTGCAAATATAAGGTGGATTTTGGTACAGGTTTATGGCATAGCCCTCAATGTAAGAAGACCCTGCTGTGAGTAATTACATCTTTAAATTCTGCTGGTGCCATATAATAAAGAATGAATATTTTGTAGGCAGAGGTAGGCAGGCTCACCCCCAGCCCCACACCATTATTCATGCATCCGAGCAGCTCATGAAACCCTGGACCATATTGCCTTACAGCAGCTCCATTACCTCTGTGACCTCTAACTCCGGGGTTATGAAAGAGTAGACTGATCTACGAGACGCCACTTAGCGCATAGTCCCTGACCGGCTTTTAAAATGTTCTTCCAACTTTTGCACAAAACCCTGATTACAGTCTATAGTAAAATAGCGTAGAGTTTACATGCACAACAAAACTGCCGCAAAATCAGCATACTGTTTTCCAGCCATTTGTAGGCTTCTCAGACAGCATTTACATGAAAACACATTGTTCATGATGGCCTGATTCATTGGCCCTTTTTTATACAGTGAATCCAGCATAACCGAGATACAGATATTTCCAAGCTAAAATCTATTTAGTGGCACTGCTTCATTTAAGGTCAAATTAGCAATTAGTGGATCATGATCCAAATCGCCAGCCTCATAAGTGTATATGAGGCTGTTGAGGTTGGGTCAGGAGACCCTCAGCCGATCCGGACATCGAGGTCCGCACTCAGACTATGTATCACGGACATCTGAATTCAGCATAAAGAAGTGCTAACTCGTGACGTTATAACTTTCTGATGGATGGGGGTCTCCCCAATCCTGAGAACAAGACTAAAAAAAGCCCTGCTTGACTGGAGTGATGACCCTGCATGGCAATGCTCTACTATTCATTGCATATGGCACTCCTGAAGGTAGTCAAGTGCTGAACTCCACATAAGCTCCTGCAGTCCCAGACAATTAATGGAGCAAAGGGAGGCTTGTGGGGTCATCATCACTCCAGCCAGACACTTCAGAGTCCCGTTCTCAGGACTGGTGGGACTCCCAGTGAACATAATATTACCTTTCCAGTGGTTGCTTAAACTGGAACATTGAGGCAACCTGTCCACTCCAAAAATGCTATTTTCCTGATGACATAGAGGTAACCTACAGGTTAGGCCAGGGTCACACTAGTGTATAATATTGGATGCAATCTATTAGGCTAGGTAAACATATCTGGCTTTTCACCGGTTTGACGGATGCAGCGCACGCCAGTACAGTGTATACAGTACACTGGCAGCGCAACAAGCACCGGTCACATGCTGTCATGTGACCGGAGCATGTGACCCGGAAGTTGCGGCGCTGCCACTATACTGTATCATACTGTACTGGCATGCGCCGCATCCGTCAAACTGGCGAAAAGCCGGATAATATGTGTACCCAGCCTAAATGACACTCGGCCCAGGCTCTGCTGCGAGTGTCATCTACTGTAATCTGATTCTATCACATGTGAGAATAAGATCACAGATGCAGAGAAGGAAATTAATCTTTCCATCACCTGTCTCTATGTGTATTGGACAGCACACAGATGACATTAGTGCAGTCCAATGTGTTATACACACCTATAGATTTCTATGGGTACGCATGTTCCGATATACAGTTGAAACCAGAAGTTTACATACACTTTCTAAAAAGACACATCTGCATGTTTTCTCACTATCTGACATGAAATCAGAATAAACCTTTGCCATTTTAGGTTAATTAGGAACCAAAATTATTTATATTTGCCAAAAGCCAGAATAATGAGAGAATGTTTTAAGGCATTTTTATTACTTTCTGCAAAGTCAAAAGTTTACATACATTTCATTAGTATTTGGTACCATTGCTGTTAAACTGTATGACTTAGGTCAAAAGTTTTGGATCTTCTTCCACAAGCTTCTCACAATAGTTTGTAGGAATTTGGGCCCATTCCTCTTGACCCCACTGAGCTCCAGCTATTTGCAAAGGAAGAATGGGCAAGAATTTCAGTCTCTCGGATGTGCCAAACTGATAGAGACTAGAGTTGAGCAACTTGCAGCTGTAATCGCAGCAAAAGGTGGCGCTACAAAGTATTAACTTAAAGGGGCCGAATAATATTGCACGCCCCACTTTCCAGTTACCATATTTTTGAACTATAAGACGCATCGGACCGTAAGACGCACCCTGGTTTTAGAGTAAAATAGGAAAAAAAATGTAAGAAAAAAATGTGATCATGACACACTTATGGGGCGAGGATCTGCTGCTGACACTGTTATGGGGGTAATGTCCCCAAATTCTCTACTAAGGTACCCCATCCTAGTAATGATCCTCCTGCCTTGTATATGATCCCCATCCTTGTATATATGTCCCTCATCCTGATATAGCCCCCATCCCAATAAATACCCCCTTCCCGATAAATACCCCTATCCTGGTATAGCCCCCATCCTGATAAATACCCCCATCCTGCTATATACCCCCATCCTGGTATCCTGGTATATGGCCTGAATCCTATGGCCCAGAAAAAAATAAACGTTTATACTCACCTTTCCTCACTCCAGCAGCATCGCTCGTCTTCCTCTATGTTCCAGCAGCAGCGCCGCTGACCTGTGTTTTCACCGTTCCCTGCAGCATCGTGATATCCTCCTGTCTGCCGCCCGCTGATGTGTGTGGAGCTGTGCGCACAGCGATGACGTCATCCCTGTGCGCCCCGCTCTCCACACACATCAGTGGGCCGGTAGACAGGAGGACATCACGATGCTGTAGGGAACAGTGACCGGTGAGTATACCGTAGTTATTCACTGCCCCCCGCGCTGATGATGATGCGCAGGGGGGCAGTGAATAAAGCCACACACGATCACTCTAGGCTGTAGTTGCCAGGGGTGATCACGCGGACCGGCTCCCCCACACATCATCCTGCCCACCTGTCAGCGTCGGCTTCAGCACTGAGAGATGATAGACGGGAGGATGCATGCATATGAAATGAGCGGGCCCACGTAGTCACGGCAGGCGCTGCTACAGCCTGCTCACACTGCCGATGACCTGCTCCACCACAGCACCCTCATTCCCCGCAGCCATGCCCTACATTCAGACTATAAGATGCACCCCCCCACTTTCCCCCAACATTTGGGGGGGAAGTGTGTCTTATAGTCCGAAAAATACGGTATTTAATTTTTAAAAATGTTTAAAATAACCAATAAATTTAGTTCAATTTCACAATTGTGTCCCATTGTTGATTCTTCACCAGAACATTACAATTTTTATCTTTATGTTTGAAGCCTGAAATGTGGGAGAAGATTGAAAAATTCAAGGGAGCTGAATACTTTCAAAAGGCACTGTATATATATATATATATATATATATATATATATATATATATATATATATATACACTGCTAAAAAAAAAATAAAGGGAACACTAAAATACCACATCCTAGAATCCTAGATCTCAATTAAATATTCCAGTTGCAAATATTTGTCCAAAACATAGTGGAATGCATTGGAAACGTTAAAAATGATCAATGTAAATCAAAATGAATATCCCGTGGAGGTCTGTATTTGGAATGATGCTCAAAATCAAAGCGGAAAATCAAATTACAGGTCGATCCAACTTCAATGGAAGTGCCTCAAGACAAGGAAATAAGGCTCAGTAGTTGTGTATGGTGGCCTCCATGTGCCTGAATGAGGCGCTGGATGTTCTCCAGAGGGATCTCCTCTCAGACCAGGATTAAAGCATTAGTCAACTCCTGGACAGACTTAGGTGCAATGTGGCATTGGTAGATGGAAGGAGAAATGATGTCCCAGATGTGGTCGATTGGATTCAGGTCTGGGGAACAGGCGGCCAAGTTATAGCATCAATGCCTTCATCATGCAGGAACTGCTGACACACTTGAGGCCTAGCATTGCCATGCATCAGAAGGAACCGAGGGTCTACTGCACCTGCATATGGTCTCACAATCGGTCTGAAGATCTCATCCCGGTACCTAATGGCATTCAGGCTACCTCTGGCTACCACAAGGAAGGCTATGTGGCCCTCCATAAAAAAAGCCTCCCCACACCATTACTGACCCACTGCCAAACCAGTCATGCTGGAGGATGTTGCAGGCAGAAGAATCTTCTCCACGGCGTCTCCAGATTCTGTCACATGTGCTCAGTGTGAACCTGTCCTCATTCGTGAAGAGCACAGGGAGCCAATGTCGAATTGGCCAATGTTGGTGTTCTCTAGCAAATGCCAATCGCCCTGCACAGTGGGGGGCTGTAAGCACAACATCCACTTGTGGACATCAGTCCCTCATGGAGTCTGTTTCTCATAGTTTGAGCAGACACGTAGATATTAGTGGTGTGCTAGAGGTCATTTTGCAGGGCTCTAGCGATGCTGCTTCTAGGTGGTTATCCTCCTATGGCCCCCTCCACGTCTCCTGTGTACCAGCCTGTTTCCTGGCACCTGCTCCATGGTCTGGACACTATGCTGGCAGACACAGCTAAACTTTTTGCCACACCTCGCATTGATGTGTCATCCTGGATAAACTGCACTACCTGAGCAACTTCTGTGGGTATTAGACATGGCCTCATGCTACCTCTAGGGCTGGTTTGAGACGTCCGAGTTTAATCACGTACAAGTCACACGCATGGTTATGGTCATATGTGTGGCACACGTGTGACATCTGTGTTTGCATACAAGTGGCACGTACCGAAGTAAACATGTGTCTGTGAAATAAAAAGATGTTCTATAGTCACCTGTATCCAGCGCTGTTTTCTTTGGCTCTGCTGCCTCCTGCTTCTGACCGCTGCTCATTATATTCATTGATTATTCACCGCACTCAGGACCTGAAAGCCGGAGCATTGCTGGGGACAGCACCGCCGAGGACAGGTGAGTATTCTGCAAGCACAGTGACATCCAGGAGGTCATTGGAGTTCCCAATGAACTCTGATGACACCCCTGCGACACGCGCGCTACAGCTTCATGGGTTCATCAGAGTTCATTGGGAACTGTGATGAGTCCCCGTTGCTGTCCCCGCGATGCTCCGGCTTCCAGGTCCTCACTACAGACACACGTATACAATGAGCACATAATGTATACATATGTATACACACATAGCAGACACACATGGATACACCGAGCACATATACACACACATAGCGCACATGCATTTATACACTGAACACACACACACACTGCTGTATACTCACCCAGCAATGCGATCCCCAGCACTGACGTCCCCACAATGGTCCGGCTTCCAGCTCCTTAGTGCAGTGAATATTCAGTGAGTATAATTAGCGGGGGTCAAAAGCGGGAGACAGCAGAGCCGAAGACAGCATCGCTGGATACATATAAATATAGAAAATATTTTTATTAAAAAGACCTGTGTTTTCTCTGGTACGTGTCACACTGATGTCACACAGATCACATCAGTATGCAATCCGTGTGACACCCGTGCTGCCAGAGAAAAAACGTGTCTGCGTGCGGGGTCCCACGGACGTGGGTACGTGTGGCATCTGTGTTAAAAACGTATGTCACACGTACCCGAAACACGGACGTCTGAAACCAGCCTAGGGGTGAGAGCAATGACAAAATGCATAAGTGACTAAAACAACTCCGAAAAAGGATGAGAAGTGAGAAATGATCTGTGGTCACCACCTGCAGAACCGCTCCTTTATAGGGGTGTCCTGCTAATTGCCTATCATTTCTACCTGTGGTCTGTTCCATTGGCGCAAGTGCAGGAGAAATCGATTCACAATCAGTGCTTCATAACTGGACAAAACGATTCCACAAAAGTGTGATGGACTTGGAGTCACATTGTGTTGTTTAAGTGTTTCCTTTATTTTGTTTGAGCAGGGCAGATTTTATATATATATATATATATATACATACACACTCCAGATGCTGGCGAGTGACAACAGCACGATCAGGATGTCCATGTGGAGACTGTCCTGGACTCACTGATTTAGATTGAATTGGCAAAACTAAAGGCCCCGTCACACTAAGCAACATCGCTAGCAACATTGCTGCTAACGAACAACTTTTGTGACGTAGCAGCGATGTTGCTAGTGATGTCGCTGTGTGTGACATCCAGCAACAACCTGGCCCCTGCTGTGAGGTCGTTGGTTGTTGCTGAATGTCCTGGGCCATTTTTTAGTTGTTGCTGTCCCGCTGTGAAGCACAGATCGCTGTGTGTGACAGCGAGACAGCAACAACTAAATGTCCCTCTTTTTCTGGAGAATTTGCCTTTCCTTTATTATCCAGGACTGGCACATGTTCCAGAATTTTATGTTTTTAATTGTTCTTAATTTTTCTTATTTTTCTATTTTTCATAGTTCTTTTTCTCCGTCCTGTGTGATCGGCATGCAACCACCACTGTCGGTTTGAAGAATCCACTTCTGAGTTTTTTGGACTCTGTATGTGTACTCGCCACGGATATCTAACATCATGCCTACTACTCTATGCATTGATTCTCACTCTTATGATTGGACCAATTCTTATATGTTTTTATGTGGCCTACTGTTGTTGCTCGGCGGGTATCATCTATGTCTTTATACTTAGCACATTATCTTTAGTTGTTATCTTCCTGACGTGGATGGTGTGTTTGTGCGCATGCGCGGTCTGCGCTTGGCGTCCTGGCTTGCCCGACGGCGTCTCCCAGGTAACGGCGTACAGGATTGGGAGCTATGCCTCCTCTCGTGCGCGCCCTGCCTGACGCCGTGCGCGCATCCCCGGCCGCCTGCGCCGACCGCGCATGCGCCGACTTCTTCACCATTCATTGGTTAGTAAAGATCATGTGACTGGTCACCTGGCCTATTTAGCACTTCCGGTAACGGAGAAAACCATATCCCTCACGGTCTGATGAAGCGTGTTACTCCTTACACGCGAAACGCGCGTTACCCTTCCTAGGGGGGTATCCAGACCTCTGTCCTCTGCACTACTGGCACTTTATTTTTCTACTCCTGGTTAAATTGGCTGCACTGGGTATGTTCTCTAGACTGACTATGTATTTATGCTGTTATTGTATTGCAATTTACCAGTCCAGCCATTTGTGCAGTCTTTTGTACTAACTGTGATATTATCCATTGTGCCAGGTTGTTTGTCATGCCTTTTCATCTTCTCCACGATATTTTTTGTAATGAATTGCTTACTATTTAATAAATACTTGTTACCTTTTGCATATTAGCCACTCTTTGTCCTCCTGTTTTTGAATGCTGCCTGTGGTGTGCATCCCCTTCCACGGTTTATTCCAATTGTTTTTTCCGTGGTTTTCTCCAATTGAGATTATGTTTTGTGCCTAATGGATTGCTTTGGTATTTTAAATGTGCAGGCAGCAGGAGCCGGCTTCTGCAGAGGCTGGTAACCACAGTAAACATCGGGTAACCAAGAAGCCCTGTCCTTGGTTACTCGATATTTACCTATGTTACCAGCCTCCGCCGCTCTCACTGTCAGTGCCGGCTCCTGCTTCTTGCACATGTAGCTACAGCACACATCGGGTAATTAACCCAATGTGTGCTGTAACTAGGAGAGCAGGGAGCCAGCGCTAAGCGGTGTGCGCTGCTCCCTGCACGTGTAGCTGCGTGCGCTGGTAACCAAGGTAAATATCGGGTTGGTTACCCGATATTTACCTTAGTTACCAAGCGCAGCATCTTCCACGCTGCGCTGCTGGCTGGGGGCTGAGACACTGGTTGCTGGTGAGCTCACCAGCAACTCGTGTAGCCACGCTCCAGCGATCCCTGCCAGGTCAGGTTGCTGGTGGGATCGCTGGAGCGTCGCAGTGTGACACCTCACCAGCAACCTCCTAGCAACTTACCAGCGATCCCTATCAGGTTTGATCGTTGTTGGGATCGCTGGTAAGTTGTTTAGTGTGACTGGGCCTTAAGGCGCTGTGCAATTAATGGCTCAATATAAGCGAGTAAAGTAAAATAATCAGTCTATTCTACAGCATTGTACTTGTTTTTTTCATTACTAGTTATTGGGGGAGGGGAATGTGAACTATAAATGTAGCGCGAGTAGCATAGATTGTGCTGGGGACGCAGGACGCATGCAGTTACGCTGCGGTGCAGAACGCAGCGTAACTGCATGCAATATGCACACGTGCGCAGCCTTAGGCTATGTGCCCACGGGCGCTCGTACCTGCGGATGTATCCGCAGGTATGAGCGCATGTTTCCCGCAGCTGCCCGCCGGCGTCCGCAGCTATTTTTAGCTGCTAGATTACAGCGGAATAGCTGCGAGAAACATGCGGAGATTCATGCGGCTTACCTGCGGACGTCCCGGCCTCTTATCTCCATAGCGGAGGGCCGGGACCTCCGCAGGTAATTCCGCATGAATAATTGACATGCAATTATACATGCGGATGCCTACATCCACAGCATGGTCGGCAGCCGCACTTTCCGCAACGTGGACACAGCACTCCCCATGTCCCATAGGATAACATGGGGAGTGACTGTACATGCTAAAACCTGCAGATTTATCTGGAAAATCCAGAAAAATCCGCAGGTTTTCCGCGGCAAAATCCGCAAAAACAAGGTCCCGTGGGGACATAGCCTTAGGCTGTGTGCCCATGGGACAATGTACCCATGGATTTTTCAGCGGAAAACCTGCGGATTTATCTAGATTTTCCACATAAATCCGCAGGTTTAAGCAAGTACAGACACTCCCCATAATATCCTATGGGATTTGGGCAGTGCTGTATCAATGCTGCGGATTTCCCGCAGCCGCACATAACTGCATGTCAATTATTCATGTGGAAATATCTGCAGATGTCCTGCTCCTCCACTAATGGAGATAGAGGCCGGGACATCCGCAGGTATTTTCACACTTGTCCCGCAGGTTTACAGCAACAACTCCGCACATATACCGCAGCAATGGATAGCTGCGGATTCCGGGGAGCAGCTGCGTGAAACGCAAACCTGCAGAAAAGTCCGCTGGTACATTGTCCTGTGGGCACATAGCCAAAGGCTATGTGCCCACGGGACTCTGTATCTGCGGATTTTTCTGCATCAAAATCCGCAGATTTCCCCCGGAATCCGCACCTTTTCATAGGTGCGGATTTGACGTGAATTTTGTTGCGGATTTTGCGATTTTTTTTTAATTCAATTCAATAGGCAAAATCCGCACGAAAATCCGCAACAATAATTGACATGCTGCAGATTTTTCCACACGAAAATCCGCACAATTTCTGCTGCGGATAAATCCGCGTGGGCACAGCATTTCCCAAATGCCATAGAAATGGCTGGGGAGTAGCTGTGCTGCAGATTTCTGGAAAATCCGCAGCTTTTCCGCGAGAAATCCGCAGCAAAATCCGCGCATTTTCCGCAGCGTGGGCACATAGCCGAAGGTTAGGCATGTTTCCCGCAGCTGCACGCCGGCGTCCGCAGCTATTTTTAGCTGCTAGATTACAGCGGAATAGCTGCGGGAAACATGCGGAGATTCATGCGACTTACATGTGGACGTCCCGGCCTCTTATCTCCATAGCAGAGGGCCGGGACATCCGCAGGTAATTCCGCATGAATAATTGACATGCAATTATACATGCGGATGCGGACATCCGCAGCATGTTCGGCAGCCGCACTTTCCGCAGCGTGGACACAGCACTCCCCATGACCCATAGGATAACATGGGGAGTGACTGTACATGCTAAAACCTGCGGATTTATTTGGAAAATCAAGAAAAAGCCGCAGGTTTTCCGCGACAAAATTCGCACAAACAAGCTCCCGTGGGCACAAAGCCTAACACTGATCGTGGGCAAGGGTCCTAAAACGTCCACACCTCACAGGGCTTTCTGCTGCGTGGCTCTGACAACCCCTATTGCTCCATACGGCGTTGAAGGCACAGCTGGTTGTCAGGATGCAGCAGTTTACTCTTCCAGTAGGGATCTGCAGTGGGACTTCTCTTATGAAAGGAGAACACAGATTTTTTCCAGCGAGTCTCAGGCTTCTTTTTTAGATCCCATTCCCCTTAGAGGTGCGCGGTCCTGCCCCGCAGATTGCCCGGGGCTTCCGCCGTCCTCCCCTCTGGAGCGGTGCCCTCGGTCTTTACCATTCTCTAGAACGTGAACCCCCACAGGGTCGCCGGTCTCCACCCCCGGCCGCTCTGGCCCGTCTACCCCATAATAACGCGGATTTACAAACTGACGCAGAGAAAACCGCTCCCTGCAGTCGGGGTCACGCGTCTAATTTCTATACTGGAAAGTTCCCCTTATGACGGAGGGGTCCGCACTACACCCGCACAGTACAGCAGTGAGGACACGCGCAGGTCGCGAGGTTTGGGCCACGTTCCCACGATCAGGAGACGCAGTGTCTTCCCTCCTGCGGAAACGCGGGATAACGCAGCGTCCGTGCACACTCAGGAGTCCGGGCGCTGCGGATATTCCGCCTGACCTCCGTGCAGCGGCGGCGCGCGGTGACTCAGGCCCCGGCGCACTCTGATGACGCATTTCCGGAAGGTGAGGTCAGATCTTTCCTGTGCCGCCATTTCGGGTTTGGTGAGGTCGGGCTCGGCTACAAGTGCCCGTTTGCCGTGTCTGCTGCGGGCGGCGCCTAAGAAGGCGGAGGAAAGCGCACCGGGAGCGAGCAGAGGCCATGGCCGGCAACTTCGACTCTGAAGACCGAGCGAGCTGGTACTGGGGCAGGCAGAACCGGCAGGAGGCGGTGAATCTGCTGCAGGGTCAGAGGCACGGAGTGTTCCTGGTGCGGGACTCCGCCACCATCCCCGGGGACTATGTGCTCTCCGTCAGCGAGAACTCCAAGGTCTCCCACTACATCATCAACAGCGTCAGCAACAACCGGCAGTCAGGTGAGTGCGGCCGGGAGGCGGGAGCTCCGGGGAGACCCCACTGTGCAGGTGCCCCCGGGGGAGAGGGCCAGCCTGCGTGTGTGCGAGGGGCAGGGAGGGTGAGCGTGTGCGCCCCCCGGGGGAGAGGTCGAGCGATATCCTGCTGAAAGGTCATCACTATTAGGCTATGTGCCCACCATACAAGTGGGGTCTCGTTCTGGATGCAGCGTACCTTCTCTTGCAGAGACTCTAGCATCCTAGGTGGGAGATCGCAGTGTCTGTGCCCATGATCTGGATTCTTGGAGTAGCATAATTTCATTGTGTCCTCCTGCTCATAAGTTGACATACTGTGGCTTGGGAAGCCGTGCTGCAGGTCAGATTACGATACGTAGACAGCAGCACAATGGGCATGGGATTTCTATGACTCCCATCCACTGTGCTTGCACTGTACAATGCAGCTTTTTGGATGCAGTGAAAATACGCTACAGACACTACACGGATATCATTAATCCTGTGCAGTCACCCAAAGGGTATGTTCCCAGAATCAGAATTAGCAGCGTTTTGGGCCCAGTGTGTTGCACAGTGGATACGATTTAAGCATGCAGAGACGCAAAAATCCACTGCACCCAGAACCCTGATCCATGGGCATGGACGCTGTGTTCTCCCGCAGAGAAAACTAGAGTCTCCAGAAGAGGAATGACCCTGTGTCCAGGACGCAGCATCTCCTGATCGTGGGCACATAGCCTTAGATTTCCCAAAAACACGAAATCAACCAAGGAAATAATGAAGGTTCCCACTGAACAACAGCAAGCTGAGGTCTTGGTAACTGAGACATTGATATTTGCTTTGCCAAGTGTTGTTTTGGTTTTTGTTGTTTTTGTGTGTTATACCAGGGACAACTTGAGTAGCCCTTTAAGAGCTCAGTTAGGAGGGCATTTGCCTTACGGCCATCTCCCATGAGAGCAGCATGTGAGGGTCTGCCTCCTGGGACAAGTGATCCTGTGGATAAAAACACAGCAGATTGACAGTATGATGGCTCAGTGGTTGTCTGCTACTTTGCAGGGCTAGTTTCAAAGCACCTTGAACAACATCTACAAGGCGTTTGTATGTTCTCCCTGTGTTTTTTCCCACACTCCTAAGGCCTGTGCCACACTCGCGTGAAAAAAAACGTACGTGTGACGATGTCAGTTTTTGTAGTCCGTGTTCCGTTTTTGGCGTCCGGTTTTCCTCTGTGTAGTGTCGTGTGTGCGTTTTTCTGTGCGTGTAATACTTCAGTGTGTGTTCCGTATCTTGTCCGTTTTTCACATCTTCATCAAATGAAGTTAATGATTATTTGTTGGGAATAATGACACATAGGTGGATTTGATTAGCACATTCTTATAATTATACACAATTAATTAACCTGGTGGTCTTTTTACTTGGATATCCAATGTGTTTGGATATATACTACAACCATGCCATTATCCACGGAGGCCTTAGTATTTTTATGTTGGATTTTGTAGGGTACCTTGGCCACCTGCAAGTATTTAATTTTGTAACAAACTTGATTTGAGCCACACTTGCACGGATAGCACACGGACATCATCCGTATCACATATATGTCAACACTGACCCATAGGATGTAATGGGTCCATGAGTACGTGATCCCGGAGCAACACTGACATGTCAGCGCTTTTTCTAAACGGACACACGCTCCGTGCAAAAATACTGACGTGCGGCTTTTAACATGAAAATAAATGATTCTACGTAAGCACATGTCTCCGGTATGTGCAAAAAATGGCAAACACGGATCGGAGGCACGGATGTGTGACGGAGGCCTAAGACATACTCCTAGGGAATGGAGGTTGTGCGCCCCAATGGGGTCAGTGATATCTGTACAGCACTACGGAATAGAACGTTTCTATATAAGCAAAGCATAAATAGTCTTTCCACATTACTCAGTGGCTTCCTGTCCTAGGTGTGGAATTAACGGATCGATTTCCATCAGTGTGCCTCGTCCCTTGTTGGTCTGTACAGTTTACCATCCGTTTCTCATCTGTTTTTTATGGAAGCAAAAAGAAAATATCAAGCTTCACTTACCAATTTATAAAAAAAAAACCCTACAGCAGCCACACCGCACTCAGCCCACCGATGAAATCGGATCAAAACCAAACATGAAGGGTTGTTTTTTTTGTTTGGTTTTCCTTTCTTTGGTAGCTGTTGCAACAGTTGGTCTGAAGCATAAAATAAAATGGGCCAAAAGACTGTAATGATACATGTTCTATGAAAAACTGTCTGAACGAGGCCTTACTGATTAGTTTATTGCTGGGGTCCCATTGGGAGGAAACCTTTTGACCATCTTATTGTCACTGAACTCATCTATTATATAGTGAACCAGTCCTTTTAAAGTTACTTAAACAGATGCTCCAAGGAATATTCCTTTCTGGTAAATGTCTTTCCGTTGTCGAGTCACTACATCTTCCTGTTTGGCTCTGTTTTAGGGTGCTGTGCCCCTTAGCCAAACACACACTATGTAAAGGCAGAGCCCCTTGTAGGAAAACCTGGGTCCTTCACTTGCAGGAGGGGTGGACAATTTGCTTCATAGGTCTGTGTGCAAGACATGGGAACCCCAAACACCGGCGGCCCGCCATTATGTGGTTAATTAGAAAGTTTTTGTGATACAGGTGTGAACACTGTCCTGTAGAAATAAACTCATTATTTCCGGTTTCTTTCTAGGGGTGAATCAGTCGCGATTCCGGATAGGTGATCAAGAGTTTGAATCCTTGCCTGCGCTATTGGAATTTTACAAAATTCATTATCTGGACACAACCACTTTAATAGAACCTGTTTCCAAATCTAAGCAATCCGGAGTGATCCAGAGACAGGAAGAAGCGGAGTATGTCCGGGCTCTCTTTGACTTTAATGGTAATGATGATGAAGATCTTCCATTTAAGAAGGGAGACATCCTAAGAATCCGGGATAAACCTGAGGAGCAGTGGTGGAATGCGGAGGACAACGAAGGAAGACGGGGCATGATACCTGTCCCTTATGTCGAAAAGTACAGGCCTCCCTCAACTCCTGGGTCCGCTCTGATTGGAGGTAACCAGGAAAATTCGCATCCGCAGCAACTGGGCGGGCCGGAGCCAGGGCCCTATGCCCAGCCCAGTGTCAACACTCCGCTGCCTAACCTCCAGAATGGGCCCATTTTTGCCAGGGTTATCCAGAAGCGAGTGCCCAATGCCTACGACAAGACAGCCTTGGCTTTGGAGGTATATAATGGGTGCAGCTGTGAAGGAAAATAATCTCCAATGAATTTTCCTTTTGAAGTCCAATCTTTCTTTAGACTAAATTATATTCTTTCTAAATCCAGCTTTACAAATCTAGGAATCCTTCTTTGGGGTGTTAGAAGCTCAGATTCTCACTAGTCCGAATTCAGGCATCCATTTACAGACTGGCCCCGGGGCTTCCGAACCAAACTCAAAAGCCTCGTTTATGCTGAGACTTTAGTTTGGGTTGAGAGTCCCGTGGCCAGTTGTACGTCATGGTCTGTACATAGACCATGTGTCTTGGTTGTCTGAATCTGGCCTTACTCTGAGCTTCTAATTTTGAGTAAGGGTGCTTTCACACTGCGTTCCTCTCCCAGTTCAGTGGTCTTGTTGGGGCGTCCGTCCACAGCGGGATTCAGATTTATGGGCCGACGGGGCCGCTGACTATTATGGTGCAGATAGTCACTTTGTACTCTCGTGCACCATTTTTGGGAGTATACGCTTACTGGAGGCAGACACAAGACATGGTCTACTAAGTCTGGGTGTCAACACTGAATAGGCATTTACTCCCAAAAATGGTGCACAACAGAGCACACTGTGACTCTCTCTGCACTATTATAGTCAGGGGCCCCGTTGGCGCATACGTCCAAATCCAATTTTGCAGGGGCTCAGACAGAAGCCCCAATGAGACCACTGAATGGGGAGAGGAATGCAGTGTGAAAGCAGCCCTAAAGTTTTGTGTAAGGTCCCATATGCCCTATCCACTTGTATGAAGTGCGCGCATATCATTGTCACACCGAGGAGCTTTAATAACATGGTAATCACTATCCTACACATCATCAAGCCAGAGTTTAGGGGATGCATACGTCCATGCCATCCGGCTGTAAAGTGAATTTGGGAAAATGCAGCACGTCATGCTGATGAAGCACATTGCTTTCCCAGATGGCTTTCTGCTGGATGACAGGCACAGTAACACCCCTCAGCACTCTTGTGTATTGGGGTGTTAGTCACGTTTCAGTTTGTACAGGCAAAAGATAAACCTGATTAGCTGAAATTTTTATTCTTTAACAAATGTTCTCGTTTCTTTCCTGCAGTATGAGAGACTTTTACAGAGGTTATCTTGTAATCAATAATTATCACCAATCCACAGAGTAAATGGTAAATGTGATTGCTGAGGGTAAGACCCCAGCAGATCTCGAGCAGACGACCCCAGACCCTTGTTAGTTGTGGGTGTGCTCGTAGTGGCCGCACGTCCCCCACCCTGCTCCTTTCACACTGGACGGTTAGACTCTTATTCTTCTCATTGGTTGGAGTGCCAATCTTCAGACCCAAGAAAGAAAAAGATTAGTATAAAAGTGTTCAGACCCCAGCAATCCTACATTTATCAACTTTTTTTTTTTCTATAAGTAACTTTGAGACAACTTATTTAACACCATATTCGCTATCATTGTTGAGTCGCATTTTTAGTTCCTGGGAAGGAAGTGCAAATGTTTATTGTATAAAGGGGACTTTTCAGTCATTCATCTGTGATAAGGTTGGAAACATCAGGAAGCAGAAGCTCAGACTAGACTCCACATTGAGTCACTTTATATGTGAAAAGGGCATGCCTGTTTATTACATCCTTCTGGAAGGTGGTTGTTGGAACGAGACCCCCCCCCCCCCCCTTTAAGGCTAAATTCACTCATTGCCCTGGTCTGTTTAATTGTGGTGAATTACAGGTTGTGAGTGTTTATCAACAGGATTCATACAGAAAACCAACCAATTAACTGCACCTAATACTCCACTTGTGTAAGGGCAACTCAACATGGAGGTTTTTGAAGAACATATTGAAGCAAATCTGCTCCAAACCCTGCTTCAAACTGTGTTCTTAATCTTTTTGTAAATTTTTTTATTTTTTTTTTCCAACCTCATTATATGGGAGGCCTTCCATCCCTTGTAATAATCTACTTGTCCGCCTTTGAACTAACTATTTTAGATCTTAAAAATTAATCCCATCCACAAGATCATTCATGAAGAGATTAAAAAGAATCAGTTCTAGCACAGATCCCTGCGATACCCCACTGCTGACTATAGCCCTTTTAGTGAATGTACCATTTACAACAACTTTTGTTTTCTGTTTTTTAACCAGTTCTTTACCCACGTGCATAGTTTCCCCCTAGTCGATGTTTCTGGAGCTTCAGTATAAGGCTATGTGGTACAGTACCAAACTCCTTTCTAAAGTTCAGATTAATCACATCAGCTGCATTACCAATATCTGATTTGAACTTGCATCCTCATAAAATGTCAGCATGTTGGTTAGACACTCCTTCTCTTTTGTGAATCCATGGTGGTTGTCTGTTATACTATTCTCTGCAACATATTTAGGCCATCCCAAATAATGCCCTCAACATCTTTGCTGACCACTAATGTCAGACTTACCGGATGATAGTTGCCTGGATCCACCTTATTGCCTTTTGTTAAATATTGGTAATACATTAGCAGTCCTCTAACCCTGGGGCACCAACCCAGTTACAAGAGAGTCTAAGAAGATGATAAAGCAGTCTATCAATTACTGAGCTCAACTACCTCAATATCCATGGATGAATGCCATTTGGCCAAGGGATTTATCAATTTTTTTAATTTGTTCAGACACAACCACACTTCTTTTAAGTTAGTTATATAAATAAGGTTGTGAACTTTGATTGTTACCTTGTCAAATGATCCCTGGAACAGTGTTTATGGGTGAACATGTATTAAAAGTGCCTATTTAATATCTCAGCCTTTTCTTTGTCCTTTAATTATCTTCTTAACATCTTCCAATGGGCCAATGGCTAACTTTGCTAGGTTTTGATTTTTTTTATTTTTTTTTTTCCTTTCCAATTCTTATTGAGATCTTTATACTTCTGAAATGCTATTTCTGATTTCTTGGCCTTCAAGGTTTTGAAGGACCTTTTTTTTGTGTTATACTTTTTTACTGTCTTATTTGACCAGACTGTTTTTTTGTTTTTTATTTTTTTTTCTCTTCTCAACATTTTAGCAGTGGATATAAGCTTTTACAGGATTCTAGTAATATATCCTTAAACATGCCCCATTTATGTCGGTCTCCACAGTTACCAGGACATAATCCCAGTCTGCAAGACTTTAGTTCTTCCCTTAATTTGTTGAATTCAGCTTTCCTAAATTTCCAGGATTTTGCATTTCACCTTTGAAATTTTTCTTTGACATTTACAATATTATGGTCACTGCTGCCCAAATGATCCTGGACCTGTAGATCTGAGATTGTATCTGGTTTGTGACAGGACCAGATCCAGCAAATTATCTCCCCTGGTCGGTTCATTTACAGAGAGGTAATGGTCTTGAACTGTAGAGAAGAACTTGCAGCTTTTAGCACAATCAGAAGATTCTATGTTCCTCTGAATTTCTGGATAGTTAAAGTCCCCCATAAGGACCCGATTATTTGATGCCTTTTCAATTTGTTGCAGCATTTCATCCTAAACCTTTACAGCTGTTAGGAGGCTTATATAACAAACTCCAATTAGCAGCTTTCTATTATTATTATTATTATTCATCCCTCCAATGTTTTTGTCTTTCCTGTACTTTCTGAAAGTGTCACCAAGTCATGGCTTTCATCCAGTCAGGTTTCTGTTACATAGTTACTTAGGTTAAAAAAAGGACCTAGGTCCATCTAGTTCAACCTTCCTCCACCAGTTCTACACTTTGTCACTAAGTCATTTATAACCAACAATGTTGTGTGTACTGAGGAAATCATCCAGGCCTTTTTTAAAAGCTGTTATAGTGTCTGCCATTACCACCTCTTGTGGCCGGCATTCCACAATCTGACTGCTCTAAGGGTATGTGCGCACGTGTGCGTATTACATGCAGTTACGCTGCGTTCTGCACCGCAGCGTAACTGCATGCGTCCTGCGTCCCCTGCACAATCTATGGAGATTGTGCAGGAGCCGTGCGCACGTGGCATGTTAGAACGCAGCGATTCAGCTGCTTGCCAAATCGCTGCGTTCTAAGTGACATATGTCACTTCTTTTGTGCGTTCTGCATGCTGTCTATAGGGAGAGGCAGCATGCAGAGCGCACGAATCTGCCGGCACCATGCGCTTCAGAACGCAGCTTTTCAGCTGCGCTCTGAAGCGCACATTTTCGGTGCGGTGCAGAGCGCACACGTGCGCACATAGCCTAACTGTAAAGAACCCTTTCCTATTTAGCTGTTTGAATCGCTTTTCTTCCACTCGCAGTGAGTGCCCCCTGGTCCTTACTATTGTCTTTTGGAAGGAATAAGTCATGTGCCAGTCCTTTATATTGACCACACATGTATTTATACATATAAATGAGATCTCCTCTGAGACGTTTTGTTTTTTTTCTAAGCTAAACATATCTAACGTTTTCAATGTCTCATCATACGGAAGACCTCCCATTCCATTCCTGTTGTCTGATATTGAGGTGTTGAAAAGTTCACTGCAGAAAAAGTAACGTCATTTCTTAGACTGCTCCCTCATTGAAGTCACTCCAAATTTTAGGGGGGGCTTGACTTTTTTTTTTTTTTTTTCCTGAAGTCGATTCTGCAAAGATTCTCAAGATTTTTCCAATTTAAAAAAAACAACTGACTTTGGCCTAAAAGTCACATGAATAGGAGAGGGTTTTTTTTTTTTTCCTTATAGAACTTATCATTAAAGGACCCCATACA
Organism: Anomaloglossus baeobatrachus; assembly: GCF_048569485.1. Taxonomy (NCBI): domain Eukaryota; kingdom Metazoa; phylum Chordata; class Amphibia; order Anura; family Aromobatidae; genus Anomaloglossus; species Anomaloglossus baeobatrachus. The sequence goes on from NC_134354.1 coordinate 126,049,651, forward strand.
ATGACTCCAAACTGAATGTATTAGAAAATTCCAACATTTTCCATCAATATTGTGAATATGAACCTGGAATCGCATTTTTGCAGTTTTGGTCGTCAGAATTAACTTTTGGTAAAAATAAGTAATGTTCAATAACTGATCTTGTAATGACTTTCCTTTTATCCTGTTGGCTGTGCCGGTCTCCACATCCCTAGGGGATCACATGCCCGCCTGTCAGCAGAAGTTGTTATACTGGTGCCAGCGTCTGTCAGTGATCGCTGGCAAGTTGCTTGAGTCTACCTGTGTCCACCTGCACTGGCCATGGTAACGTGTAATTCCCCGTCACCTCCAACTATAGCTTTAGTGATGGGCCGTCTACATATATGAACCAGGGCTCCGTGCGTCTCACCCAAACTAGTAATGTGATGGGGTTGTTTCTGGAGCTTGGAGGGCCGGATGTACAGAGCAGTAAGGCTATGTTCACACACTGCGTTTTTTACCTGCGTTTTTGGTCCGTTTTTGCTGCAGAAATTTCTTCTTGAGAAATTCTTGTAACCTTTCTGCAGACATTCCCCAGCAAAACCTATGGCAAAAAAAATTAGCTGTGCGCACACTGCGTTTTTTTCTTAAGAAAATTCTTTCAGTAGATTCTTAAGAAAAAGAATGAGCATGTCACTTCTTTTCTGCAGCTAACTGCGTTATTTGCCATAGATTGGCACAATAACGCAGGGAGCAACCAGCGGTAAAAACGCACCGAAAACGCGGCAAAAACGCAGGTGCACTAATCCTTCACTCGAGATTTTTCTTAAGAAAAATCATTTTTCTAGTGTGAACATAGTCTAATGCTTCTTGTGCTGCTGTACGTTGCCTCAAGCATCTGGTGGAACAGGAACAAGTAACACCATTTATTTATCACACACACACACACACACACACACACACACACACACACACACACACACACACACACACACTGTATCTGAAGAACAAGCAAACTACTATATGCCTTCTGATATAATTGGAGCTGTGCAGAAGTTTAATATGGCCCTAAATAATCTTATTGGCCCCATAATTATCCATACAACGTATACAAATAACTGCCCACAGTCCTTCCATTTGCGGTTAGTGTAGGACACGTTATATTGCAGGGTTGTGCCTGGAGGAGATGCTTTTTAGAGCGCTTTCTTCCTGGAGGGGTGTTCTTGATATCTGCTGCAATCCATATAATAGACCTTCCGTGCCCGGTGCAGGGGTATTCTGATTAATTTTGCTAAAGACTCGGCTCGGTCAGCTCTCGCTACATTATGCACTGATGAAGTTCTCTGATTGCGGATTTAATTTTATTAAAATCTGCTTACATACGTTGGTTTCTCTCCTGCTATTCCAGTGGGATTAGCAGTGTTCTCATGTGAGAAGGCTTAGTTGGGTCCCCCCTTCGCTTAACAGTTAGGAAACAGCTGGGGCTTCATATGAGGGTTTACTGATCTTCCGATTCATCCTTGCTTGTTTGGCGTAGTTTTTTTAAAATGGTTAATTTTATAATCATGTTAGGGAGTGCAAACGTATCGGGCAGTTTAATGCATTGGCCAGGTAGATGACTTCAGGAAATGTTGGTGGGCAGGCTCTGAGCTCTTGATATAGTTCCCTGGAATACAAGGAAAAAATGTTTTGTTGACAGCTCCAGCACTGAAGCCTCGGTGGGTCCCATCAGCTGTCCTTCCCTGGACCGATTGGCTGCAGCTCACGTTGATGTAAATGACAATCATTGACCTTAGTGGTGATAACTGCATGCACCCCGAGACAGCAGAGACCAGCGATCGTTTGCAGCAATCACTGGAAGTAGACGAGGACTGGCAGGGACCATCAGAGGATTGAGCTAGTAATGGTTTTGGGGTTTTATTTCCCCCCTTTAATTCCACTTTCCTGATGTTAGGATAATTTTAATTTTGTATACTGTTAAGGGGGATATCCGCTTGTTTAATATTGATGTATCCTTTCTAAGATATAGATAGAGATAGATATTTTTTTTTTTTATTTTTTTTTTTGTGCGTCTCCTGACAATAAGATTTTCAACAGAAAGGAATCAAGAGCACTCTGAAGTTGCATGTCATTATGATGCCTTTAAAGCGCACCTTTAACCGCATTTTCCTATATAACCTAAAGCGGGCTGATTCTATACATAACCTATACATGCTAGCTGAAAAGTAAAGCTATGAAACACAAGCAAGTAAAGTTTGTAAAATGAGATGCTTTTTGAATGACAGCAGCGGTGTGACACCGCAGGAACGAGGAACCTCTCCTTACCTGCCTCCCGCCCGCAATGCGGAAGGAAGGAGGTGGGCGGGATGTTCGTCCCGCTCATCTCCGCCCCTCCGCTTCTATTGGGCGGCGGTTCAGTGACGCTGCTGTGACGCTGAACGAACCGCCCCCTTAGAAAGGAGGCGGTTCGCCGGTCACAGCGACGTCGCAGGGCAGGTAAGTAGTGTGACGGGTCTGGGCGATGTTGTGCGCCACGGGCAGCGATTTGCCCATGTCGCACAACCGATGGGGACGGGTACCCACGCTAGCGATAGTTTAAATTGCTGACGAGATGTAGGAACATTAGAAAAAAAATTGTGTTTCCACGAACCGAATGAAAACTGAGAATCTAAGCAATGGCCAGTTTAACACGTTGGCAATCCAGTACTGTAATAGAATAATCACTTCTAAAAAAATTGAAAGCAGCAAAGTTTGCATTTTGGGGGTGCAGTTTTTTTATGCAAATTATTCTTAACCTAGAAGTCAATTTTATAGAAATCACACAAGGAATATGAAGGAATTATGCTCATTTAATCTTTAGATTGATGATGAAAACAAAAGCAAATCTGCAGGAAAGTCATTTTTTTTTTTTTTTTTTTTTTTGTTTTAAACTGAAAAAACACTCGACTGTCACCATCTAAGGGCATCGTAATATGGAGACTGAGACCCTGATTCCAGCGATGCGTTACTGAGCTGTTTGTCGTCATTTTGATAATCTTTCATCTGCTGGAGATCTAGCAGTTCTCTGAATGCTGAGCTCTGTATAACCACACCCACACCACTTACAGCTTTCTGCCTATGCAGAGTACACAGAAAGCAATCGGTGGTGGAGGTAGGGTTACACAGGTCATGAATATGAAGGACTACATGGCAGCAGGTTTACTAGTACTCTAGTGATTAAAATCACCCTTTTTTTTTTTTTTTTTTTTTTTTTTTTTCTGCTCAACGGGAGATTATCAAAACCACATTAAGCAGCCCAGTAAGTGACACATCGCTGGAATCAGGGGCTCGATCTCTACATTATGTTGCTGTCAGATTAGGTGGCAAAAACCTGGTGACAGATTCCCTTAAATGGGGGTGTCCTCTACCAGACAAACCCTTATTGATCGGGAGGTGAGGAAAAGTCTGTGCTCGCTTTCCAGACCACTGTTGTTCTTCAGTAATTGCTGTATCTGCTGCCGCATTATGTGAACACTGCAGCCAAACAGTGGCTGCTGATCGGTTGCAGTGGTGCGCACATTTTGGCTGAGTTAAAAGAAAGTTTCTTTTGGCTTTTCTCGGCCAAAATGTGAGCACCAGTGCAGCTGAACAGGTGAGAACTGGTCCCCCGTGACCAAAGAAATATGTAGCTTAATTATTATTATAATTATTTTATATTTTTTATTCTTATTGAGGAGAAAGGGAGATCTTGTATAGATATCTGTGCATATACAGCATCTTTGTGCATGCCCAGAGGGCTAAAGAGAACCTGAATTTGCTTCGCCTGTTGATACTCTTGTCATGCAGCTTTTCCTATAGAACCTTAAGCCTTGTCCTGTCTTCAGATTGCTAATTTCTTTCTCTTTCACAGGTTGGTGACCTAGTAAAGGTGACAAAGATTAACGTCAGTGGTCAATGGGAGGGAGAATGCAATGGAAAATACGGTCATTTTCCTTTTACGCACGTGCGTCTGCTGGATCAACAAAACCCCGATGAAGACTTCAGCTGAGTGTGACCTGGAGCCGGTTCTTAAATGCGAACAATCTTGCTGTTTCCCTCTTTCCACCTGCCATCTAGACTGCCTTCCACAGGTTATTTAGCCAATGAAAGTAGTAATACCCCAGAATCCCTCTCAGTTGCAATGGTTCAGTTCCTATGAGATTCGGCGGAGTCAGGGGCGAGCTTGGATTGTCTTGAAAGCAGGCAGAATATGAATGACATCCATCGGCAATATCTGCTGTCTGCAGACGTCACTTGTAGAAAGGAATCTTCTTTGAACACGTGACCTTTTCTAGGGCCTTTCTTGTATCTTCCTTGATCTTTCCCAGATTGGACGTCACCAATTTATATTACGGATTCTGAAATCCGTTTCCTTAGGTAAACACTGTTTCTATTTGGGTCCGGTCATTGAGGCTCCTAAGCCAGCGTAGAAGTTAATTCTCCTAAAGAGCTCGTCTTCCCTTCTGCCGTTCCCAGTATTATTGCTTTAGTTTTCGAATGTCCGAGCTGTGGTTTTCAGTCCACTTTGACGGCTCGGACCAACACCTTCATTTTCCTTTTCTTCATGAATGTTCAATACTAAGTAACACGTCACGTCAGAACGCTTGACTGAAGAATATAAACTGCGTTCCTGAACGTGACACCTTATAATTCCATCACGTGCCTCAATCCTTGGATTATTGCATATTTACATGCATCTTTTGTTGCCAACAAGGACTTTTTTTTTTTTTTTCTTAATATATATAACATAAGCCCCTTAATTTTCCCCCTATAGCGCGTTCCCTGCATACACTTCTTTTAGAAATATATTATTTTTTTTTCTATGGGGAACAAGTAAGAATACACTAATTGTTAAATATGGAAATGATGTATTTTATGTTGATATGTAGAAACTACTAAAATAAAGACAATTTAATGAAAGGGGGTGAAAAGGATAATTGAATCACTGTGGTATTTCTGCCTTTTGTATTGCTTTGACCTAAAACCTCAATGTATTTTAGAAGTCTCTCCTGAATGGCTTCTGTGCTTTTATCTGTGCTCTTGTAAAGAGGCATTTAGATATTTTGGTTGAAATTTAGAGATTTTTCTTTAGAATGTACCATGGACATAAGGAGTTTTTATTATGACTAGTAGATATATATGAATAGTTTGATTAAAATTAGTCCATCATGTGCCCAGAGAATAGACTGGATAAGGCTGATTTTTAGGTTGGCGTTGCAGGAGACATTCGGATTTTTTTTATATACATATAGCTGCCTGGCAAGAAGAACCTTTATAGATTTCCATTAGACAAGAACCCCAAAATGTTAGGCCCGGACTATGGGCTCTCTAGTCTGGAGTGTCGTCGTGTATGAAAAAGCCAAGAATATTAGATTGTGTTCAGTTCTCATGGACATCTTATGAGAAGTCCTTCAAGTGACCTGTTGAGTCTTCTGGCAGTAATTTTCAGTTTGTGCCTTCGGGATTGTCAGAGTTACAAGGGTTCATGGCATTCCTCCTCTAAGTGTGGCATATTGGCTTCATGTTGATGGTGTTGCCTTGTTTCGGTGATTTTCTAGTTTTTGATCTTTTAATGTATGTGATTTGTTAAAACTCCATTACTAGAGTTGAGTGAGCACCTAACCGCACTCGCGGTACTCCTAACGAGTACTGTCTAATACTCGCGTATTCATTCCAAATAGCGCACTCAATGGGGTAAAAGTTGCAAAGTAACCCGAAGTCCGTATTGTTCGTGAAAGTAGCGAATAGTGCGGAATTTGGGTTACTCGTTACATTGTGAGTATTCCCCCCTGACTTGCATTGCACACGCTATTCGGAATGAATATGCGAGTATTAGACAGTGCTCGTTGGGAGTATCTCGAGTACGAATAGTTAGGTACTCGCACAACTCTATCCATTACATTTCGAGTTTCCCGTTTGTGGGACCATTTTGCAGCATCTTCCTCCGCAGTGAATATTAGACGTTACGTCAGTTTTGTTGCTTTGCCGTAGTCCTGATGACACTGACTTGTTTTATGAATGTGCTGCAGTTTCATAGCTATTCTGTGATGCGTGTCTTTTAGCAATTTGTCGGCCATGGACCCAAAACTGTAGAATTTTGGAGCTAGTCCGGTCACTTAGTCTGACTGGCTCAGCAATAGCAACCCTCTATAGAAAAGAAACCCCAAAAGCTGGATGCTAACATATCTACACATTGGCTCCTTGCACCTTCCTAGTGATGTATGGATACCAAAACCTGACTTTGCATAGCATGAGCATGTGTTCTTCCAACTAAAATACACTAAGTACTAAACCAACGTCATCTGTTCATGTGATGTAATAGAAAACTAGCGCTTCAGAAAGTCTTTTCTGTGCTACTGTTAGAAAGGGTTTCAACTTTTAGAGAACCCCTTTCCACAGGTAGAATTTTGTTTAAAATTACACTTTATTTGCCCTTCCCAGGTCCATGCGGAGTCTCCGCTGCTGAACCTGGTGTCTGTTATTTTCTGTGCGTCAAAGGACTGGCTCTGTCCAAGTAGACGGCACAAGGTCACTGAGATGAGTCTCCAGATAAGACATCGGGAGCGGCAACGAGACTCGACAGCAGACCTGGGGAGGGGGAGTAAAGCACAGGTTGCCTTTTTAAATCACAGTGGCTGTGGCAAGGGATTTTCCGAAAGCAGAAAATTCCTTAAGTTTTTTTTTTTTTTTTTTTTGCCAGACCAAACAGAGAAATTATTAGAGATGGTGAACACTAACCATAACATTGTAGAACACTATTGTAAATAATTGAAATAAACTGGTGCTCCTGTCAATAAGAGAAATTAACCAAAATGCTGTATTTGAGTTTTTGTGGGTTTTTTTGGTGTTTCCCCCCCCCCTCTGATTTTAATATAAGCATGTATGCTGATCTCTCCATCTCATGGGTGAATGCACATCTGAAGCTTAATACAGCGCTAGATCAATAACTACACGCTGCATAAACTGACGCGCGGTGCGGATTTTGAGCTCCATAGCTTGTCCGTTCTTTGTGACATTTTACCTTTTGTAAGGCGTAACGTGAAATCTAACAAATCCACAAGAATAACTGCAGGTAAAACCTAAGGATGTGGATGCCACTCTTTATACAGGTTTTTCTTGCGGAAAATTTTGCCAATTGTTACATGTGCATTCACCATGACGTGGTTTGATGTCATGTATGTACAGCTCCTTTGTATGATGGGAAAGTTGTGTAACTTTCTTATATACTTTGTGTTGGAATTCTTCCAAGTTTTCATTATATTGCGGTCAGTAAATGGGAAGATCCTGGTTTAACTCCAGAAGCTAAAAACCCATAAAGACGTAATATTTACTATATTTTCTTCCGGTCTAGGTTAGCCTCGGTGAGGTAAGGGCAGGTTCTCAGTTCCTACATTCCCGGTCTGAGTACTGGCTGCAATGTCAGGAGTGAGCTTTTTCTTTTATGCTTATGAGGATGCTGACAGTGTCTGTACTCGGACTGAATGTCAGCAGTGTGAAACCGGCCTCTCTCAGATCTGCTTCCCTGACCGTCTCTACTTATCAGCCTGGCGTTTATTCACTTCACTAGACTCAACGTCACGTGTTTTGTAGCGTCTGTAAACCGGAACGTTTCCATTTTCTAAGGCTGCATTCACACACTGCATTTTAACAATAGTGTTGATTTTGTATTTTTGTTTTCTCCTTAGTATATAGCAAGTAATTGTAAAGTCTAATGCTGAAAGTCTTCTGAAGAAGCCCTAGGCATATTATTTTATTTTTTTTTTTTTTTTTTATAAAGTTCATGGCTGCATCTTAACATGAGGGACTGTATATATAGAAACTTTGACCTGACTTTCAATCACTTCCTTGATTTGGCTTCAAAAACCGTATTGTAATAAGATGTGAGAAAATGCCTTAATGGTAATGGGAGATCCCGCAAAGTTACAAGACTTGTTATATGATTTAGAAGTCTATGCATTACTTCTGGGCTATACTCCTGCTCCCTCATTATTGGATACCAGAACACTGCCTTGATGTGAATACGTACTTTGGTTGTGTTCAGTTATGTTGTCTTTTGTGTGTCTTCTGCATTTTTTGCCAAAATTGAGTATTACTTTCATTAGAAGATAGTTTAGAAATTGCAATTTTTAGTGTAGATTCCCCCATTTGCCTGTAGAAAACCTGCACAATATGGTCTACAGCGTTGTGAATGAGATTCTACTAAATCTTTTATTTGCTCCTGTGGAAATCTGCAATGTAAATTGATCCTTGCTGAGGATTTGAAACTTGCAAAGGGTAAAATGTTTCGCAAATTGTTACTTTCTGCTTCCAAATTCTGTGGGTTGTGTTCCCCAACTCCATTCCTCAAGGCCCACCGACATTGTTTTCAGGATTTCCTTAGTATTGCACTCGTGATAATTTAATGATTCCAACACTCGTGCAATGCTTAGGAAATCCTGAAAATCTGCTCTGTTGGTGGGCCTTGAGAAATGTAGTTGGGGAAAACTGCTTTAGGGTACATGTCCACAAACAGATTTTTGCAAAAGCAGTGTTTTAAAGAAGCACACTCATATAAAATTTGTATCCTTTTAATATATTGCAATCATCATATTATATAGCACTGTGTACTTACAATTGCTCATTTTGCCCTTTCACCCAGTTAACGCTTCTCTTTTCCATTAGGTCTATGACCTCACTGGATTAAAAAGACTATCTGAATCCTAAGCTGTGTGTAAAAATATGAAGTTTGTTTTTTTTTCCTGCATAAATAATTACTGCAAAGTGGGGGGTAGGAGTAGAGCAGCTGGGTCAGGAGCTGAATAGGGGGATGACTCATGTAGTGAAAATTGACTTCCTGTTTCTGCAGGTAATAAAGAATTAACCGAGTAGAAGGGCAAAATTAAGCAATTGTAAGTATACAGTGCTACATAATATGGTTGCAATATATTACGAGGATAAACTTTGATGGAAATGCTTCTTTAAAGCAAAGAGTGGATTTAAAGGCCGAAATTTCCGTCTTTTCTTTTGAAGGTTGTCTTCCTTTTTAGGATCCATTCCTGGTTTTCCCTAGCAAAAAAGTATTGTAACTTACTATCCAGAAGCAAGAAATGTGTATAGAACACTACAGATAGTGGTGTGAGTGGTCACCCTTTTATGTATAGAAAAGTACTGACTGGTGATGGTCACACTTGCCCCAACTAACTGACTAGAAACGTTATGCCACATCCTTTTAAAGGAGGCCTATGCTTATACCAAATATAACGCCTAGAATAGAGCACTGAATCCTGAGAAGGTGCCGTTAAAATGTATCTCCGTGATCTGCTTCCCTCGAGTGGATCCCCTGGGTCTGCAATGGTAGATTTACAAAGATCAAGTCTCATGTTGCCTACAGAGGCAACTTTGTAAATCCGGCCTTTAATACCGGTGGTCTGATGGTCACTCCTGGGGGCTGCAATCAATGGGCTGCAGGTTACAGTTTAGTTTGAGCTCTTTGTCCAACTTCTCATTCAGTTGTGTGGTTTCTAAATCACTTTAACAATTTTCTGTATTTGTAAACATAATTTTTATATCATTGAACTTGGTTACACGGTCATCAGTTGCAGTACTTATTGTTTTCTTGTGTAAGGGTTAGCCTGTACCAGTGATAGCCCCGTTCTCATGCTGAATCCTTGACTGTTAATTATCACAATATTGGTGCATGTGTAGGACAGCCCGATGACCTGCTTAGCTTCATGGTGGGAGATGTTTAATAACTTTTGGTCCTGCGCCCTAATGATGTCTTCCAAAAAATTCCAGTATGTTTCGGGAGGGAGCATGGACTGGTTGTATATCAGTGAGGACCATGCGGGGTGTAAGTGTTACTCTTCTCAGGTGTCTGTTTAATGTATGATCACTGCCTTAATGCTGTATTTCTGCACAGGCTGTCATTCAGCAGTGGATTCACAGAAATGTTAATTTTAGGGTGCTTTCCCCAAATATTGGCCCTCGCCTTAAAGTTGTCCATTTGATTTGTCAGAATGGTAGACATTGTCTTACATGTAGCTTCTGTTTAAGTAAAAATATTAGACTTATGTGGATTTGTGTCCATTATCAGCGCAGTCTTCATTAACACTAGAAGTCCCAGAGAAGGGTCATTTAACACTTCTACCATTGAAACCCTATGGAGCTCAAAATTCTTGGGACTTCTAGTGTTAAAGGTCTGTAAGGTTTGCTAACCCTCCAGGTTTTTGGGAGGATATGTGCTGCTGCATAGAAGGTGGAAATATATCAATATTAAAACAAAAAAAAAAAACCTTTAGATTTATTACTTGGATGCATGAAATTATAAGTCTGTGGACAAAATGGTGTAGCTTGAGCCACAATTAATACAGAACAGATAATGGCATAATATATTTGATGCACCCCTGTCCCTCTTGATTAGTATAGCACCAAAAATAGCTTTTGGAGAAAACTTGAAACTTGCACAAGAAAAAAAGATCAATTTTTTTTTTTTTTTTTTTATCCCATCAATTTTTGGTGTCTGATTTTTTAACATTAATGTAGCCATGTGATTGATTTTTCTGTTATGCAAAATGAAACTATAATTTCCAATCAACTCCTACATAGTAAACCATAAAAGAATGGGCATCTGTGTGCTTGTCAACTTTTTTGCCAACCCACTGACTTGAAACTGCTATTTTCATCCATAACTCAGTCCACCAAAAATATATATGGGCATGTCATCAGCTCTATAGGCTTTAATGGGTATCGCATATGGGAATCTCTGCTGTGTGGATGAGGCCTTATCCTCATAATGTACTGGACACGTATCCTGACACATTTGGCCTTTTGAAGATGTTTAATAGTGGATTCTTGCATTGAGTGGTTATTTCCAAAAGGCATCACCTATTATGGATTGGTTGAGTTCCAATCATTTAGACACCAACAGATCCAGGTTGGCTAGGTGATGTTTACAAGGATTGTCTGAGACATTTTTATTGACAGCCTATTTTCAGGATAGGTCATCGATATCTGATCAGTCATCATCTGAAACCCCGCCAGTCAGCTGGTGGCCGGATGGGCCGAGTTTCGGAGCTCTGTCGCCTACATATTGGCCACAGCCAGGTCCTGCAGATCCTCCCCGCTTTCATATTGGGGCAGATGTGCAGTACCCAACTACGGCCATTATTCAGTTGACAGATCTGTGACTCTACACCGGTAGTAGCTGATCAGAAGGGGGTGCCGAGTGTCGTGCTCCCACCAATCGGATATTGATGTTCTATCCAAAGGATTGGCCCTCAATATACAAGTCCCGGACAACCCCCATGTTGGAAATAACTTTACATGCTTTATATTACCATTTCATAGGCTGATATTGTACATGTTCCCGCCATGAGTAGCTAAGAAGTGCCAGCCTTGTAGAGCAGTATCGCCTACTTGTAGCAGTACTGGGGAGTGGACGTACGTCTTATTTAACACTATTGTTGGTCTTCCTTAATCACATAAGCATTTAATGCTCTTAGTCTAGGCGAGCTTTTCCTGTTAACTGTGCTGTTTGACATTTCCATTAAATGTTGATGTAAGAAAGGACTCAGAAAATATGGCCACGACTGAGAAACTGTTACTTATTGCAATATTTGATACAACAAAGAAGTGACAGAGTCTAGTTTACTGTGTGTTATCTGTTAAGATCAGTGAATGGACCTTCGCTGCTGCATTCCTCGCTGATTTCCGTACTCCCGGCATGTTATCACTAATATTTTATACTACAAAGTGTCTGGGGTAGAATCTCTGTAAACCTTTCCTATTTTATTTTTTATTTTTGTTCTAATCATGATAAAGAAAATCCTTGCATCTCTAATATTTTTTGTTAATTGGAAGGGGCAATGTGAAGTAAAATTGTAAAATGTGCCATTGTATATTAACACTATACACTTTTTCCACCAATACAAAACTTTTTATAGCATGTATGTATATTCATAATATGCTTAGTAAATAAAGATATGGAGAAATCCTTGTGTTCTTTTACATGTCTGAGTGTAAAGTGTGACAAATCTGTTTATTTTAATTTCCACAGCGCTTTACATACATCATCATTAGATTAACAAGAAAAAACTGTGGAAAGAAAAGCGCAGATAGGGTATTACCCCAATATATGCGGGGTGAGGAGGGGGGAGTAATCTTACTCACCAGATGTAGTTGTGACAGTCACAACTACATTACTCGCGTATACAACTTGATCACGGCTGCATCCACCCAAACGGCAGATAACAGAGAAGAGTAGAGAGGGGTGATTAAATGCCGCACCAAATGATCACTGTTCAAATGTCAGATTAACGTGTCTTCATTGTTGGCATAGGTCTACACGTTTCAGGAGCTCAGCTCCCTTCCTCAGGACCGTCAAGCACAAAGAGAAACATCAAATCACTTCAGATTTGATGTTTCTCTTTGTGCTTGACGGTGGTGCGGCATTTAATCACCCCTCTCTACTCTTCTCTGTTATCATCATTAGATTGTAAGACCCGATCAGCATCTGGTAATTACAAATGTGAACACAATCAAGGTCCTAGTTCTTTAAGAAGTCTGAAGATATATTCATCGATCCCTCGCTTATCGCGGGAGTTGTGTTCTAGAGACCCCCGCAATAGGTGAAAAACATTTACCTGTATTTTTAGGATTATAAGATGCACTTTATCCCCAAAAAATTTGGGAGGAAAATGAGGGGTGCATCTTATAAGCCGAATCTAGCTTACCAGTGGTGGTAGAGAATGACAGGAGGCAGGGACAATGCTGCAGAAGGTGAGGCTGGGGTCATCCTGAAAATGTCGGCGATGAGTGCTTCAAATACCGACACCGGGAGTTGGCGCATGCGCAGACTGAGCGCTCAGATCAAGATCTCATCTGTGAATGTAGTGCTTCCGGCCTGTTGATCTCTCAGCAGTGAACTTATGGAAAATGGCGCTCAGAGGTGGCGCATGTGCAGATAAGATCTTGGTTCGTCATTGAGCCAATGGCTCAATCTCCGCATGTGCCGACTCTGGGTGCCATATCGATGAAGCCCGCACCGCTGACAGTTTCTAGATGTTCCTGCCAGTGCCCGCAGCAAGCAACTGTGCCACCCGACACATCATTGCCCTGCACCGCCACCGCTCCTGCCTCCTGTGACCCCCGCTCCACCACTGCTGCTGCTGCCTCCCTCCCACTACCCGCGATACAGTGAAGCCACAATAAGTGAACAGCGATTTATAGCAGGGTACGACTGTTAAAAAAAAAAAAAAAAGGAGATATAGGCATACGTCATTGGTCAAACTATCACTTAATACAGAATGGAAACATACATTTTAGATAGTTGAAATGCACTTCCAGTGAGATCAATGCGGGAGGGAAAGTGGTCAACTTTTTTTTTTTTGGGGGGGGGGGGACAAAAAATACACTAATCTGAGCCTGACAAACTTTTTGTTTTATCTTGCAACTTGGGTGTATTTGATCAGTGGAATGCACTGATGAAGTGTGAACCTAGCCTTTGTACATCATAGGTGTGACACTGGGGTGTTCACTCACTGTTGCACCACAGTCTACACACCCGATGTGTGAAACGCGCTGCTGACACAAACCTCATATTACTTTCTTAAGGCTGGGGAAAGAAAAAGCTGTGCACATCAGACTTGATATATTCTAAACCGTTGTACCACTGATGGTACAAGTATCATCAGTGTTTTGTATCTGAATTTCATCAGTATTGGGTCGGCTTGTAAGTTTTTACCACCTGTGTGCAGTCTGATGGTCACACACACATGGATGACTTTAGGCTATGTGCGCACTAGAGCTTTTTACCTGCGGATTTGCCGCGGAAATTTCTTGAGAAATGTCTGCAATCTTTGTGCAGACATTTCCCATGAAATTCAATGAGAAAAAAAAATAGCTGTGCGCACTGTGCGGATTTTTCTCAAGAAAATTTCTTGAGGAAATTTTCTCGAGAAACTTTCTTGAGAAAATGTGCATGTCCATTAATTTCCGCAGGTACCTGCGGTATTCCGGGGGTATTCCGCAGGTAGCAATGATGTGCGGTATACCACCGGAATAGCCGCAAATTACCTGCGGGAATGATCATCGCTGCCTGCGGTTTTGCAGGAAGCGATGTCATTATGCCAGGAAGAGGAAGCGGAGCAGAGTAAACACAGACGTCACACTCCCTGGACGCCGCACAGAAGCACTTCCGTGCGACCTCCAGGTGCCCGTGCAGTCTGTGTCCTGCTCCGGCCTCGTGTCAGTGTCTGCCCGCAGTGTCAGCAGCCTGTCACGCGGCAGCGCAGGCAGACACTGACATCCTGCAGTGCTGGGAGCCGCGGGGATGACAATCGCTGCTGTCAGGAGGTGAGATCATTACCTGCTGTGACGATCTCCTGCCTCCTGACGTCACCGCGGTCACTGCTGTCTATGCCCGTCTCGCGAGCGGCCCGAGACTGTCACTAGCGGTGACGTCACGGGCTCTCGCGATACTTCTGACAACGCGGCGGGCATAGAAGTCAGTGACAGCGCTGACATCAGCAGTACAGGAGATGATCACAGAAGGTAATGATCTCATCTATGCTCCTGATGGCAGCGCTCGTCATCCCCTGCAGTGACCTGAGCTGACCTATTGATGTTAGCTCAGGTCACTGCATTGCTCTCCCAGCCAATGGGGAACATTCTGTTCTTCATTGACTGGGACAGTGACTATGGTATGGATCGCCGTGGGACCCCCCCCTTATTGGATTACGCCGGACGTGGATTGATTGTTCTTTTCAATAAATTGGTTAAAGAGGCTATGTGGGGAGTGTTTTTTCAAATAAAACTTTTTTTGTTGTCTATTTTTTTAATTATTACTGACTGGGTTGGTGATGTCGGGTATCTGATAGACGCCTGACCTCACCAACCCCAGGGCTTGATGCCAGGTGACATTACACATCTGGCATCAACCCCATATATTACCCCGTTTGCCAACGCACCAGGGCGCGGGATGAGCTGGGGCAAAGCGCCAGGATTGGCACGTCTAATGGATGCGCCACTTCTGGGGCGGCTGCGGCCTGCTATTTTTAGGCTGGGGAGTGTCCAATAACAGTGGACCTCCCTAGTCTGAGAATATCAGACCCCAGCTGTCCGCTTTACCTTGGCTGGTGATCCAATATGGGGGGGACCGCACGTTTTTTGTTTTAAATTATTTATATAATTTAAAATAACAGCGTGGGGTGCCCACTGTTTTGGATTATCAGCCAAGGTGAAGCTGCCAGCGGTGGTCTGCAGGCTGCAGCCGTCTGCTTTACCCAAGCTGGCTACAAAATATGGGGGGACCTCACGTCGGTTTTTTTTTAATTATTTATTTTATGGCTAAATACAAGGCTAAGCACCCTTTAGTGCCACATGAAAGTCACTAAAGGGTGCCAGCTTAGAAAATGCAGGGAGGTGGAACATTATATAGGTTTTTCTCATCTATCTATCTATCCCTCTATCTATCTATCCATCTATCCCTCTATCTATCTATCTATTCATCTATCTATCCCTCTATCTATCTATCTATTCATCTATCCATCTTTCACTCTATCCATTATCTGTCTATCGATTATCTTTATTATTTATTGCAGGGACAAACCTGCGGTAAATCCGCGGCAAAACAGCATGCGGATTTGGTGCGGATTTTTTCCGCAGGTCCGGAAATCTTCACTGGCAGAAGTTTCTCAAGAAATTTTCTTGAGAAACTTCACATTTCTAGTGCGCACATAGCCTAAATCAGTAATACTTATATAATTTTATTTTTTTTTTTAATATATAAATACCCTTTAGCCTGTTTTTCATTTTTATGACCAAGCCATATTTTCCCATTCTGACCAGTGTCACTCTTTGAGGTTATAACTCAGTGAAGCTTCAACGGATCCCGGTGATATGTTACGAAAAACTATCATACTTCATGATGGTGGGAGATTTTAGCAATTTTCAAACTTTTCATTTTTATGCTCTTAACTCTGGTTTATGTCTCTCAAAATATTTCTCATGTCTACGTTACATCAGTGCAATTATTGAAACCTCATTTTTTTTTCTTTTTAATAAGTTAGAAGGGTTCAAAGTTTATCAGCCATTTTTCAAAAAATTTACAAAACTTTTTTTATTTTTACGGACCAGATCACATTTGAAATGACTGATACCTAAATGACAGAAAATACCCAAAAGTGACACCATTCTAAAAAAAAAAAGCACCCCTCAAAGTGCTCAATTACACTCAAGAGGTCTATTAACCCTTAAGGGGGCTTTACACGCTACGACATCGCTAATGCGAACTTGTTGGGGTCACGGAATTGGTGACGCACATCCGGCCGCATTAGCGATGCCGTTGCGTGTGACACATGAGCGATTTTGCATCGTTGCAAAAACGTGCAAAATCGCTCATCGGTGACATGGGGGTCCATTCTCAAAAATCGTTACTGCAGCAGTAACGAGGTTGTTCCTCGGTCCTGCGGCAGCACACATCGCTCCGTGTGACACCGCAGGAACGAGGAACCTCTCACCTGTCTCCCGGCCGCTATGCGGAAGGAAGGAGGTGGGCGGGATGTTACGTCCCGCTCATCTCCGCCCCTATGCTTCTATTGGGCGGCGGTTCAGTGACGCAGCTGTGACGTCGCTGTGACGCTGAACGAACCGCCCCCTTAGAAAGGCGGTTCGCCGGTCACAGCAACGTCGCCGGGCAGGTAAGTAGTGTGACTGGTCTGGGCGATGTTGTGCGGCACGGGCAGCGATTTGTCTGTGTCGCACAACAGATGGCGGCGGGTACCCACGCTAGCGATATCGGTACTGACTATGTGCCCGCGTTGCGTTGTGTCCCTGCAAAAATTTCTGCAGCGATTTGAACAGCACATGTGCGCTTTAAATCGCTGCAGAAACACTGCAGTGAAAAAGCTGATTTCATGCGCTCTGGATGCAGCCCCCACCATAGACAGTGTGGGAGCTGCATCCAAAGCGCACGGAATAAGTGACATGTTGCTTTTTGCATGCTGCCAAATCGCGTTCTAAAACGCAACATGCGCATGGATTATACTCAATCTTCATAGATTGTTTTGGGAACGCAGGACGCATGCAGTTATGCTGCAGTGCAATATGCAGCGTAACTGCATGCAATACGCACACGTGGGCACTGAGTCTTCAGGCGTTTCACTGGAACTAAAGCAATGTGGAAGGAAAAAAAATAAAAATTTTACTTTTTCCCACAAAAATGGTACGTTAGCCCCAAATAGTGTATTTTCACAATGGTAGCAAGAGAAAATGCAACATATAATTCGTTGTGCAATTTCTCCTGAGTAAGCAGATACCCCATATGTGGTGGAAATATGGCTCAGAAAGGAAGGTGCGCCATTTGACTGCAAAATTGTCTGGAACCATTAGCAGATACTATGTCGTGTTGGAAGAGCTCTTGATGTACTTTAAACCCTGGATCTCTCCACAAATGACCCCATTTTGGAAACTAGGCCCCTTTAAGAAATTTATCTAGATGTTTGGTGAGCACCTTTTTAAACCCCCAGGTGCTTCACAGAATTTTATAACGTCGAACCATGAAAATTAAATAAATTTTTAACCACAAAAGTTGCTTTTAAAGGGATCCTGTCACCAGATTTGGGGCCTATAAGCTGCGGCCACCACCAGTGGGCTCTTGTATACAGCATTCTAACCTGGTGTGTATAAGAGCCCAGGCTGCTGTGCAGAACATAAAAAAACACTTTATAATACTCACCTAGGAGGTTGCTCTAGTTGGATAAGTGTCTCCGTTCTCCGGGTCCCATGCCTCCTCTTTCGGCCATCTTGGTCGTCTTCCTTCTGAAGCCGGCGTGCATGACGTGTTCTATGTCAAGCACACAGGCCGGTATTGAGGTCATGTGCAGGCGCACTACAATACTGAGCAGGGCCGATCAAAGTGCGCCTGCGCGGGATTTCAATGCCGGCGAGTGTGGATGACGTAGGACACGTCATGCACCCAGCCTTCAGAAGAAGGAAGATGGACGAAAGATGAGGCGCCGGAGAATTGTGCCACCCATTTGACCAGTCTGCAGCGGAGTGACCTCTTAGGTGAGTATTATGAAGTGTTTTTTTATGTTCTACAGAGCGGACTGGGCTCTTATATACAGCATTCTAACGTGCTGTATACAGTGTGTCCGGCAGGAAAAAAAAAGGATGATCCAGCTCAGCTGTGGCAAGGTCCGCCATGCAAGGATAACACTCTGGCAGTGCAGGGATCCAATAGAAGAAAAAAAACAATCCAGCTTCTGGAATAGTATAAAATTTTGTGCAAGCTTTATTTTAAAGGATGTAAAAATTATAATTACAAGGGACAAAATAGGGAGCCCATGTTAAAAGGAGACCTGAAAAGATAGATACTGTTGGACCACAGACCAGTCGTGAGGTCAAAGTGACTGCCTCATTACAGTGAATTTTCGTTTGGAAGTTTTATCGATACAGGTATGTGCCCTCGATCTGCACACGTTGTGTATAAACACAGCGCGTCTCCTGCAGAGATGCAAGTGTTGTCTGTAGGATAGTGCAGCTGCCTGTGCCCACGATCAGGGTTTGGGGCGCTGTGAAATTTTGGTCTGTTTTCCTCCGAGGAAACGCTTACATCTCTGGAAGTATAAATTGATAGGACTAGGACGGAAGCTGCGCTGGATGTCTGTTTATGCGGCAGAGAAAAGAAGCACAGTGGGCATGGGCTGTATAAATCCCATCCACTGTGGTTGTACTGTACAAACACGCTGCGTTAAAAACGTTGCTTTTCCTCATCGTGGGCACGCACCCTTATCATCTCCAGTGTAAACACTTAGCACCATACTGCGATCTTTGGAAGGCAGGATAAACAAATCAACAGCCGTAGAAGAATTTGCTTTATATATTTATATTTATTTTCTACGCCGTTCACAGTGTGGTATAAATTATTAGGCGCCTTTATTCCTCCGGTCAGTATGATTACAGCAATATCATAAAACTACAAAATACATACAGCTGCATTCTAGAATGCTAACAATTAATAAGGGAACTCTGGTATTTCACTACTACTGTGGGAATACTTGAACAAAAAATACTTAGCTTCTGTATTGGCCAATGCATGTGAGCCTGGTAACCAACAGCAAGGTGACCGGGACCCTAACTTAAATGCCTCTATCTGGGTTAAAAACCTACATGTCTGAGCAGTAAGCCAGTCCAGCTATAAAGGAGGATAGACAGCCTGGTTATAGGGTGGAGTGCTCAGTCAGAAAGAAAGGCACTAGAAATATATCAAAAAGACTGTCCCGTACATCAAACAGGTGTAAACAGGTGCTAGCTAAAAACACAATATAACTACAAAATACATACAGCTGCACTATAGAATGCTAATAATGAATAAGGAAACTCTGGTGTTGATATTTGATACCCAGCGTATATAAGGCCTAAGACACACATCCGTGCCGCCGGTACGTGTTTGGCAGTTTATTCACGTACTGGCGGCACGGAGACACGTGGACCTATGTTTTCATTATTGTTTGGACACACGTAAGTATTTTGGAACGGAACGTGTGTCCGTTCCGTACTTACATGCGTCCGTGATTATCTCACCCTGACATGTCCACGTATTCTCCGGCAGGACGGCTGTCACACGGCCCGCACCCATACGACACGGATGTAGTGTGGATGCGGTTCCGTGTGACACGCGCCGGAGAACACGTCATTAATTTAAAAAAAAAAAAAACGCATACTCACCTCCACCAGCCTCGCAGATTCTTCCGCTGCAAAATGTTCCTGCCGGCCGCCGCTCGTTATGAGCATGTAAAGGAGGTGGGCGTGCTGTCACGGGCGCTAATCTCTGCCCCTCCGCTCGGCCGGAAGCAGCGTCAGCAAGGAGTGGGCGGGGCTGGATCCGAAGATCAGAACCCTGGACAGCAGCATGGACGACGTGAGTATGCAAATTACCTATTCTCCGTGTGCTATCGCGGATAGCACACGGAGAACACACGTGGACCGCACGTACCCGAGACACGTACTTACCACACGCAACACGCAGGGAAAATACGTGTCTCACGACACGTGCGTGTTTTTAACGGATGTGTGTTGGAGGCCTAAAACAAACTGGATGCTGCAACCCTCCAGCTGTGTGCATTATCTTGGCTGTGTATCATAATACAAGGGACTCCATGTGGCTTTTTTTTTTTATTTAAAAAGAAATGGTGTGCGGTCCACCCAAATTTTGAAACCCAGCCCAGATAAAGCGGAGAGCTTGGGGCTGGCATTCTCAGGCTGGGGAGGCCCATGGTTATTGGGCCCTCTCAAGTGTAAAAAAAACAGCCCAAAACCGCCCCAGAATTGGCAAACTCAATAGAGGCTCCAATTCTGGTGCTTTACAAGGCTCCTCGTGATTGCTCTGGAGCAGTGGCAATAGGGGTAATATAAGGGGTTAATGACCGCTGTGATTTGTAAAAAAATTTGTAATCTTGTAAGTATAAAGAAAAAAAACACAATACAATCCTTTATTTAAACAAACAAAAAAAAACCACTCTCTTTCTCCTATTTATTAGCCCCTAAACACCCCTGAGGTTCGATATAATCCACACCACGATGCCCCATGACGATCCCGACTGTTACGTCTTGAGGTTGCAGTGCGCGGTCATATTAGAAAACATGACCAATCACTGCGGTGGCAGGGACACACTGATGGAGCTGCAGCTGTGAGAGATGTGATGTATATGAGCTCACCTGAGGTCACAGCTGACAGTTCCCAATTACCCCAGCTGTGACCTCAGGTGAACTCAAAGAACTCACCTGAGGTGTAGTCAATGAACTCCATGCTGGATTACTAGCTTAGGCTATGTGTTCATGTATTTGATTTAGGAAAATCTGCATCTCCTGGCAGAAATACATGCGAAAAATGCAATCCGGTTTTGATGCGTTTTTCTTTCAGGAGATGCAGATTTGGTACAGAAATTTTTTACAGATATCTGCATCTTTTGTCAGAAAAACACCAAAATACGCAATGCGATTTTGCTACATTTTTCTGCCAGGAGATACAGTTTTGGTGCAAAAATTTGTTGCACCAAAAACGTGATGTGGTTTTGACGCATTTTTCTTCCAGAAGATGCTGATTTGGTTCAGAATTTTATTCCAGAAATCTGCACCAAATCTGCATCTCCTGGTAGAAAAATAATTAAAAAAAAACCATGATACGGTTTTGACCTGTTTTTTTGTTAGAAGATGCAGAAATTTGTTGCAAATCTGCGTCTCCTGGCAGAAAACACACCAAAACCGCATTGTTTTTTCTGCCAGGAGATGCACATTTGGCACAAATTTCTACACCATATCTACATTTACTGGCAGAAAAACTGCATCACGTTTTTGGAGCATTTTTCTGCAGCCAAATTGCAACATGCAGAAACCGGAAATCTGGCATTGAGTTCACCTCAGGTGACTTCATAGAGTTCAATGTAAAAACATAAGAAAACCCTTTAAAATTAACAATATTTATCGAGATTTTAAAAAAGGGTGACCACCCCAAACCAATGTATAAATCACTACTACTAAGTGCTCAGAAAAGAGAGATCAGCTGTGCCCTATAGACTAGTCTCCTTTATGTGCACTACCTGACAGCCGAGGTTGGCACCCTAAAAAGCGATGGGGAGTGGAGGCGCCCTGTCGATGAACCCTGTGTATCCCTGCCAGGAAAAGTGCAAATGCCTTTTTAGTTAACGTGAACAGTGCAAACAACAAAATTAGCCTGGCAGATGAAGAGCAGAATGCAATGACTGGGAAGTCAATGAAAATGTTTAGTAAACACTCTGACCTTGACGTGCTTCCCCTTAAGTGGTTCCTCAGGCGGACAATAGCTAGCATCAGCATGATAGCTGAATGTAGTAGCAAGATGGTTGGTCATAGCATGATGACTAGAGAATCCTAGATAGTGTCCGATGAACCGCCAGCTGTGACCTCAGGTGAACTCACTGACATCACATCTCTCACAGCTGCGGCTCCATCAGTTTCCCTGACACCACGGTGATTGGTGAAGTTTCCTAAGGCTAAGTTCACACTTCTGTTGTTTTGCATCAGTCACAATCAGTTTTGTGACTGATGCGACTGATGCGTTGCAGATTGTGGTACAACTGATGGGACGGATCTGTTACCTGGCAAAGGGGAGAGAGAGCGAGCCCCCATCATCACTGCACACACCGGTACTACCGCCCCCATCATCACTGCACACACCGGTACTACCGCCCCCATCATCACTGCACACACCTACGCTACCACCCCCATCATCACTGCACACACCGGCACTACCGCCCCCATCATCACCGCACACACACCGGCACTACCGCCCCCATCATCACCGCACACACCAGCACTACCGCCCTCATCATCACCACACACACACCGGCACTATCACCCCCATCATCACCGTACACACACCGGCACTACCTGAGTGATATCACCACTGACAGCGCGACTCACTTCAGTTGCTCTGTGGAGCTGACAGAGAGTGGCGGTGTCCTTACATCTAAGTGGAGAAAGAGGGTGTTTTTTTGTCTTTTATTTCAAATAAAGGATTTTTCAGTGTTTTGTGTTTATTTACTTTCACTACAGTTTAGTGATGGGATGGTCTCATAGACACCTGCCATCACTAAGCTAGGACTTAGTGGCAGCCATGGGCTGCCATTAACTCCTTATTACCCCGATTGCCACCGCATCAGGGCAATCGGGAGAAGCCACGTAGAGTACCGGGACTGTCGCATCTAATGGATGCGGCATTTCCAGGTGCCTGCTGGCTGATATTTTTAGGCTGGGGGGCTCCCCATAATGTGGGGATCCCCATCCTGAGAATATCAGCCCTCAGCCATGTGGCTTTACCTTGGCTGATATAAAAATTGGGGGGGGACAACATGCCGGATTTTTTTAATTATTTATTTTACTGCAAGATATAGACCCGCCCACCGGCGGCTGTGATTTGTTGCAGTGAGACAGCTGTCACTCAGCGTGGGGGTGCATCTAACTGCAATCAATCATAGGTGCCGGTGGGCGGGGGAAGCCGTGAATATGAGATGGAATAATGAGAGGCTGGCATTTTCAAAACCAAGAGAAGCCGCCGGAGAAGTGTGACAGCCGTACAGCGCCACGCCGGTGATCGGTGAGTGTGAAGGAGGGAGGGAGAGGGAGAGACCGACAGACAGAGAGAGAGAGAATTTTGTACTAACCAGAAAGGAATTTCCACTTCTGATCATTCTCTGTTGCTTAAAACGGATCCGTCGCTGTAATCAGTCATTTCACGGATTCCGACGAATTCCAGCGCCCATAGGCTTCCATTATAACCATGACGAATGCCGACGGAATCCTGCTCAGTGCCGTTTTTTTTGCCTCTCTAAAAAAAGTTACACTCTGCGGTGCTTCCGCCCGACTGTCAGTCATTTCACGACTGCTCAGTCGCATAGCGGATGCAACGCAGGGCCATCAGTCACAATCCGTCGTTAATACAAGCCTATGGGGTAAAAACTGAAGCTCTGCAGGATTCAGTTGTTTCTCAAAACGACGGATTGTGACTGATGGAAAACAACAGAAGTGTGAACTTAGCCTAATCTGACCACGCACTGTGACATCAGATGTAGCAGAGCCAGGATTTTCATGGAAAGTTGTGTCTGTAGATTACATCAGACCTGCGAGGGTGTTTAATGGGTAAATAAATTGGAGAGAGTGTTTGTGTTTTTGTTTTAAATAAATGATTTTTCTCTGAGTTTTGTGTTTATTTTTTACTTACACAATTAGTATTGGGGGTCTCAGACCCCCTCACCGTTACTAACCTCAAGCTTGATGACCGCTGTGATTTTTTGACAAATCACAGCTGTCATTAACCCCTTATATTACCCTGATTCACAGTTCGGATTCGCCCATCACTACTTACCCTACAGTTTGAACTATGGATTTCTTTAAAGCGCCTAAACAGATTTTTACAAGCAAACAAAGGATTTAGTCAGCAGTAAACCATCTTTGTAAAAATACCCTTCAGAGATGCTCAGTGCACATGATCTGAAGTCGTCCGTCCGCACTTCCAGTCATGCGCACTACTCCTCTCTGAAGCTGGGACGCGTACACCTGGATTCAGAGTAGTGCGCATGACCGGAAATGCGGACAACGTCAGATCATGTGTACTGAGCCTCTCTGAAGCCGGGGCTCATACACCCAGAGTCAGAAAAGCTCAATGCTGAGGGGGACAAAGCCGTGTGCCTGCGCAGCTTTTATTACACTGCCAATGACGCTGACTGTTGTAAAGCATGTTATCACACTTTTTTGCTGCTTTTTATTCTGCAGCAAAGCACGTTTTGCTGCTTTTTTTGCTACGTTTTTGGTGATTCATTTGTCTACAATAAATGTTTAAATAAAGTTAGTTTCATTCATCACAAAAGCAGCAAAAATGCAGCTAAACGCAGCAAAAACACAGCTGCATTTTTGTGCTTTCATGGCTTCCAATGGTTGAAAAAAGCAAGAAAAACACTGTAAAAATTGACATTCTGCTTGTTTAAAAACATGCATTAGCGTTCTATTTCAGTCAAGAAAAGAAAAGCAAATGTGTGTGTATATGAGATTTCTGAACTCTCAGCTTTTGTTGGTACTTTAAAAAACAGCTCTTAATTTCCATAAAACTCATAAAAAATGTTGCAAAAACACAACATATGGCATAAACTTACTGCGCTCTTTGGGAGGCAGAATAAACAAATCAACAGCAAGTCAAGAATTGGTCATATTTTTCAACACCGTTCACCGTGTAATCTAAATGATTAGATGGCTTTATTCTTGTTTGACTACTACCGTGTTTCCCCCGAAAATAAGACCTCCCCCGAAAATAAGACCTCCCAGGAGTTTTCAGAGAAGATTTAATATAAGACATCCCCTAAAAATAAGACCTAGCCGCGGTCAATAATGAAGTGTCATGCAGCGGTGAAAGAGTTAAAGACATTGCAGGATACTTCATTATAGACAGCGGGCATCCCCAGAAGAGAGAAGACAGAAGAAAGAAGACCCCCGATCATACTCACCAGACGCCGATCGGGAGCAGGTGAGCTCATCAGGTCCTGCGGCGGAACACACACACGCACACACACACACACACACATATCAGATGGCATACACTCACTCACAACATCCAGTGATATCGCTTGCTTCTCGGCGGCGATACTGTACGTGCAGTGATCTTCCAGGACCTGCCGGAGGATCACATGGCCGGAATCATGTGGTATGTCCGGATGTTGTGAGTGTGTGCACGCGTATGTGCGATATTGTGTGTGTGTGTGTGTGTGTGTGTGTTTGTGTGTGTGTGTATGTATGCGATCGGATCTGTGAGTGTCCGCAGGAGGCAGAGGAGCACGGCGTGCAGCACAGCTGCTGTGACCGCCCACCGGAGGGCACAGGTAGAAGTGTGTGTGTGTGTGTGTGTGTGTGTGTGTGTGTGTGTGTGTGTGAGTGATCTGATGTCGGCCAGACGCAGGGGAGGCATGCATGATGGGAGATCACAGGAGGCTCTGGGAGCCATACAGACGCCCTGGGCTGGTAAGTATGACGATCCTGGGATGGGGGGTCTGCTTTTTGTGGGGGGGGTAAACTTACCCCCAACCATGTCTCCTCGAGAATAAGACACCCCCTGAAAATAAGACCTAGCACTTTTTTTAGGGCAAAAAAAAATATAAGACAGTGTCTTATTTTTGGGGAAACATGGTATAACACTAAAAAAAACACTTTTTTTTTTACAAAAAAAGTCTTTTGCCCTGTCATATTTTGAGAGCTATAATTTTTCTAGATTTCTGCACAGAGTCATGTGAGGGTTTGAGGGTTTTTTTGCGATCAATTTGACTTTTCTTGGTACCATTTTCGGGCACATAACTTTTTTGATCGCTTTCTATTCCAATTTTTGGGAAGCAGAATCAAGATAAAACAGCAATTCAGGAATTGTATTTTTCTTTATTTACACCGTTCACCATGTGGCAAAGTGATAACTCTACTTTTATTCTTCAGGTCATTACGATTACAGTGATACCACATTTATATATGTTTTTTTAAGAATTGTTTTGCATCGCTGTATTCTGACAGCTATAGCTTTTTTTATTTTTATACTGACGAGCTATATGGCAGCTTGTTTATTTGTGGGACAAGATTATGTTTTCAGCAATACCATTTTTACTTACAGACTTTTTCATTGCATTTTAGTACACTTTTTTTCAACAGTATAACGGTTTTTTGCCAATTTTTTTTTTTCACTGAAAGTGTTACTATTGTGACAGTTTTATAAACCGATTTGTTTTGAACGTGGCGATACCAAATATTTGTACCCTGTTTATTTTTTACATAATCGTATTTATTAGTTTTGTATATTTTACTTTTTTTTGTTACACTGTATATTTTGAGATTTTTTTTATTATTTGTACAATTTTATTAACTTTTATTTTTCCTTAGTTCCTCTATGAAACTGTAATTTTTATTAGTGTGATCGCTGTTAAAATGCATTGCAATGCATTAGATCTGTGTTACACTGACAGAACACCTTTTAGACCATTTTCTTGGCATGGTCTAACAGGCCACCATAGCTGCAAACCCAGAGAGGGAGCCCACTCTCTCTCGTAGCCTACTAAATGCTGCAATAGCTATTGGTTGGGCATTTAAGGGGATAAACAGCCAGGGTTGGCACGGGCACCGGTCCTGGCTGTGACAGCTGGAACTCAGCTTTCAACTACTTGCCCGCATGATTACCGTGACGTATCCATAAGTTATAGGTCGGGAACTACTTCGAAACCATGACATATGAGTACATCAAAAGTCGGGAAGGGTTAATAAATGTTTGTTGCTCTTTTACAGCTTCTCATTCTCCATTGTCACAACGGCCACCACATTTTTTTCTAACATTTTTGTCTTTCAATTGTTTTAATGAGCCACTCGGTCACCTTTAGCTGGTCTCATCATATTTGTGCCTGACCTGTACAACTTCACCATGAGAGCAGATTCCATCTACTCCTCCATGCTTCTTTTAACCATGACTTCATCAAGGAGAGTGCTCCATTTGTCTTCCTGCTATAAACGATGGATCCGCTCAATTTTGCCTCCTCCAGCTACATTCCTTAACTTTACAATACACATTTTATTTATTTATTAGTTTATATTAGGCTTAACAAATCTGCACACATTTGGAAATCTTACCAATTTTGGAACAAAAAAACAATATAATGGAAGTGGATTTGTAGATTTTTAAAATCTAGGCACAGACTATATATTACAAAGATATTCTTTAACTTTCACCTCTTGTAAGGCAATAGGTGAATTCCAGATAAAAGGGAACCAATCACCATTTTTATGCTACCCTCTCCGCGGGAAGCATGAAATATAATGATAATTCTTTATTTCTATAGCGCCAACATATTACGCAGCACTTTACAATTCAGGAGGTTCATATACAAGCAAATAACATAGAAAATACAATAATTAGAGGGAAAAAAAAGAGAAAACCCTGCTCGTGAGAGCTTACAATCTACAATGCGATGGGGGGCAAGGTACAAGTGCACATTTACAAGGGCAATCCAGCCATCTCAAGGAAATGGGGGATAAATAATGGCTGCCTGGACCAGTTGGCCAGAAACTTGAGATGCATTTGAGTGCCATGGAGTTTGACGTGTGGTTATGTTCTGAGAAGACGTGGAGGGGCTATGTGAATTTAGTTCGGTTAGGGAGTGTGATAGGCTGCCCTAAAAAGATGCGTTTTTAGGGAACGTCTGAAGCTAAGTAAGTTGTGATTTGTCCTAGCTTCTTGGGGTAGAGCGTTCCAGAGGATTGGTGCAGCTCGGGAGAAATCTTGGATCGGGGAGTGGGAGGTTCGGATTAGTGTGGATGTTAGTTGAAAGTTATTTGCAGAGCGTAGAGAACGGTCTGGGTGATAGACAGAGAGGAGGGTGGAGATGTATTTTGGTGCTGCACTGTGGAGAGCTTTGTGGGTGAGAACAAGCAGTTTGAATTGAATCCTGTAATGTATGGACAGCCAGTGCAATGACTGGCACAGAGCAGAGGCATCCAAGTAGCGGTTAGCCAGGTAGGTGACCCTGGCTGCTGCATTAACGATGGACTGTAGAGGAGAGAGTCTAGTTAAGGGGAGTCCATTTAATAGAGAGTTACAGTAGTCAAGTCAGGAGTGGATCAGGGCCATGGCGAGGGGTTTTGTCGTTTCTGTTCCTGAGGTGCAAATGACAGGAGTGGGAAGAGATTGTATATAGGAGGTGAAGGACAGATCGGTCTCAAGTATAACACCCAGACAGCGAGCCTGCTGCCTAGGAGTTATCATGGTGCCACACACAGAGAGGGAGATGTTGGATTTAGGGAGGTTAGAAGATGGAGGGAATAGAAGTAGTTCAGTTTTGGAAAGTTTAAGTTTCAGATAGAGAGCAGATGTGACGCCCCTGCGGTAACCAGATGTCACAAAACAAGGTAACAACAAAGCAACAGCTTGGGTCCTACATGACTGTGCCAGTCAGTACACACACTAGCACACCAGGACATATACACTCACAACCAGGGTGGGAGACCCCCTTAGAACCAGGTGACAGGGCTGGGCACTGTGAGCTAACAGGTAGCCAACTGGGAAGGGAGGGACCAGACCTGGGGGAGGAGAGAGTGACCTGGGAAGTGTGACTAGTCTGCGGAAGACAGAGAGAGAGAAAGGAGTTGAGAGGAGAGAAGTAAGCGGTAGTAAAAGAACAGGTGTTAAGACAGACAATGGAATCTGGAGACACAGTGAAAATAGCAAAGACCCCGCAAAGACCTGAGTAGAAAGATCAGCCACTCAGAGGAGAAAGTAGCTGGAGAGCGAGAGAACAAGCTCCAAGGACAGAGGGCTCCTGTGGGGTGGACATCCAGGGCTCCCAGTACTTTGCACGCACGGGGTGCAGATCCCAGAACAGATCAGGACTTAAAGCCATCTGTTAACTCTGCCAGGCGGGTGGGTTTTCAGGACTTATCTGCCAATACTAACGTCCGAGGCATCAGCAGCAAAGAGGGGACCGGGAGAAATTCCCTTAAATAGTCCAAGCTGCCTGCGGCAGGACCTAAATACAGACGGACCTCAAGAAGCTCCACGCCAGGGAGGACCGACAAGTACACCAGAGTGCAACGGTGGGAGAGTGGCACCAGGTTTCCTGGCACAGCTATAGAGGACTCGGGTGCACCTGGGATCCAGCACGTCTCCAGGGTGCTTACCCAGTAGTAGGTAAAGACAACCAAATTGCACTCCCCTGTCTGCACTGATATATTGCCGCGCGCCTCCACGTTAACCCTTCACCTACCCCTGGGGAAAAGCCTTGCTTGCGGAGGGCTCCACCATCCACGCTGCCCCCATCCATCATCCCCAGCGGTATCCCGCAGCAGCGGCCCTACCATCCCTGCCTGCGCACCACGAGTGGTGTAGTCGGACTATATTTTTATTATTTTCTTTTTCTTTTTATTTCAGAACTGTTTGACGGTGCCCCTCGGTCCGGGTCCCCTCGAGCCACGGACCGCCCGGATCCGAGCAGCGCGGCTGCCCCGGGACGCGACACAGACATTACGTGGCAAACTGCAGTCAGACAGTCCGCTGGCATTCTGTAGTACAGCGGGGATGAGGTCACAGGATGAAGTGTATAATTGTGTGTCATCAGCATAAAGATGGTACTGGAGATATTGACCGGACCGGATACCTCACTTCAGTAAATTGCATTTTGGGGAATACACCATTTTCCAGAAATGTAAGCACAAGTAGATATGTATATTGGACTACTCCTTTTCCTGCCCACTTTGGTTTAATTGGTTTATATGGGTATAGGATGTAATCTGGAAAAATTAGCGTGATCCTCACCTTTGATGTCAACTCCAAGTTTATATATAAGAATGTATGTATGTGTACATATATATCTATATATATGTGTATATATATATATTTATCTTTAAAGAGATTGTCCAAGGTTCCTTACAAGGCAGGAAACCTGTTTGTGTTTTGTAATAGTAATCTAAGCATTCCTATTAATCCTGCAAAAAAAACCCTGCATGATCAAAATTATGTAACAAATGTAACCCAAGTTAATAAAATTGCTTTTAAAGGGAAACTTTCACCAGGAACCCCCCCATATATCAGGGAAGAGTTTGTTATAAGGTAACCTTGAATCATCAGAGTTGACAAGATGGTCAACACAAGGAAAAGTAGAGATCATTTTTTTTTAATCAGGTACATTAATAGAAGAGTTGGGGGTGCGGACAGCACCTGGACTAGCAGGACTGAGTTTGCGGCAGTGTCAGATTGCCAGATAGCAGCCAGGAGCAGCTGGGAGGATAATTGTTGTGGCTCGACTCCAGGGCTCAATCCGGTGACCTTTGGATGTGTGGTCCGTTTCCCTCTTTGTTGGACCATAGCCTGTTTTGTCTCTGTCCAAGTGCTGATTGTTACATGGTGTTTGGCTTTAAATTCATTGAGTGCCATGGCAGCATCTGATGCTGTTCACCCTGCAAAATCTGAGACTCCACACTATGCCTTCACGGGGGCTTCAGAGTTGCACAGACAGGCTTGAGCGTCGAACAGCTATGTGCTCATTAGTGATTGGTGTTGAGGGAGTTAATCTCTACTAGCCTGCTGGATACCTCTTGGATCACATCTTGTGGAATATCTATCATGGTTACTCTCCACCTTCTTAAGATGGTGGCGCCTGTCTTCCCATGCCGACTATAGCTTTTGCTAAACCGATCCGTGTGCTGTTGTGTTCTAGTTGCTGGTGATTTATTGCATGCTGCTTGGTGTGCTGTGGAAATCTTCTCATTTTCTCGTTATTTCCCCCTTGGTCTTTATTTCATCCTTATCATGTATTGTCTTATATATTCTTGTGTCTTAAGCTGGGGTCACACTAAACGACAGCGACAACGACGTCGCTGTTACGTCACCATTTTCTGTGACGTAGCAGCGACCTTGTAAGTCGCTGTTATGATCGCTGCTTAGCTGTCAAACACAGCAGCCGAAGCAGCGATCATAACGACACACGTTGCTGTGCTGCAACATGTGCAGAGAACAGGGAGCCGCGCACACTGAGCGCTGGCTCCCTGCTCTCCTAGCTACAGTACACATCGGGTTAATTACACGATGTATCCTGCAGCTACATGTGCACAGTGCAGAGAGCAGGGAGCCGCGCACACTGCTTAGCACTGGCTCCTTGCTCTCCTAGCTACAGTACACATCGGGTTAATTACGATGTGTACTGCAGCTACATGTGCAGAGAGCAGGAGCCGGCGCTGGCAGCGTGAGAGCGGCGGAGGCTGGTAACGAAGGTGAATATCGGGTAACCACCTTGGTTACCCGATGTTTACCTTGGTTACAGATTACCGCAGCTGCCAGATGCCGGCTCCTGCTCCCTGCTTGCTTCATTTCTTCGCTCTCTCGCTGTCACACACAGCGATCTGTGCGTCACAGCGGGAGAGCGACGACCAAAAAATGAAGCTGGACATTCAGCAACGAGCGGCGACCTCACAGCAGGGGCCAGCTCGTTGCTGGATGTCACACACAGAGACAGCGACGGGACATCGCTGCAACGTCACAGAAAATGGTGATGTAGCAGCGACGTCGTTGTCGCTGTGTGTGACACCACCTTTAGGTGTGTAATAGAGTTTTTGGTTTCCCCATTTGTCTATAACTGTGGGTTCAACCACTCATGTACGGTCCTCCCCTGGAGCAGGGCAAGGAATGCAGCCCAGACATCTTCACCATTAGAAGTATCTCTGGGATTAGGGAAAGCTAGGGCCCCCCAGCATGAGGGCCAGTCTAAGAGCCCCAGTTCCCTGTTATCCCCTCACACCCCGTGACACTGATAGTTTTTTTTTGTCTTTTCTTGACCTTACTTTTCTGTTTAACTTCCATTCAGGTGTTTTCACTTCCTCATTTTGTTTGTCCTATCACATCTTGGGAGGGCTATATACACTCACTATGCACTTTCCTTTATTGCTGACTATATTCCTGGATGGATGGATATTTGAAATCGCAGCTTTTCAGTTAAGGATTTCTTCCTGAATAATCTCTTTTGCCTTTCCCAGCAGTTTGTTTGTGAGTTTCCCATTCCCAGTATGACTCCCTTTCTGTTACATATGGGTTTTGGTAGGTTTCCAGATATTCCGTAAATCTTTTGACTTTATTCTGTTTGCCTACGTTTTCCTGATACAACTATGCTTACTCGTTCTTAGCCCTATGTCTCAACCTCTGCCTCATTTACATTCATTTTTGTTTGTTACACTTTATAGTTGAGGGTGCAATTAAGGTCACTCAGGGTCAGTTGATGTTGAGTTGGGACGCCATTGCGTTATCTTATGATATCAACCTCCATGGTTATGAAGGAACAAATCGGGGTCAGATTTAGGGCTTCCTCAAGTCTGACTAGGGACCTGTTGCTGATAGGTATTACATCTCTCTTGCTTTGTTCATCCCTGTGTGAGTGGTAGTACTCAGTCGTAACAATAAACAGACACTTGGTTGAAGAAGAGCCAAGTAGAAGTGTGCCATCTTGTGACTGTAACTTCTGACTGCTCAGAAGTTACGTGACAAGCTCCCAATGCAACTCAATGAGAGCCAGAAGTGGGCCAGATCAAAGCTCTCATAGACTTGTATTGAGTTGTGACTTCTGTTACGCTGCATGAAACACTGGAGCACACTGACAAGTCACAAATTGCCGGAGACCGACCAGAGCGACAATGATAGAAGATTAAACCGCCGGAAGGTGAGTATAATGGGGGGAACTTAGATTTAAAACATAATAAAAGTACAATAAAAAACATTGGAGTGGTGCTTAAAATAGAAGTCATGTTCAGTAAAATTCTGATACAGGTAAGATATATCTTTGTACCGTGTTAGCCAGTAGAGATAAAAAATTGTTTAAAAGAACTGAAGTCCTCAGTGGTTGATACCTTTTAATGGCTAACTGAAAAGATGGTAATAATAGCAAGCATTCGAGACTACTCAGGTCTCTTCTTCAGGCATGGTATAACACAAAATCTGAAGAGTCACATATTTATACACAACAGGACATAGAATAGTGCAGTAAAAAATTCTTATCTTATCCTTATCTTATTCTTATCCAAATGCAAAAAGGAGAATCTGATCCCCAAAGGACTCTGGATTACAAACCCAATTGTACATACCTACAATACCGATTATGCACAAAACCTTTGTGACAGGACTTCTGAGAGACTTAAGCTGGTGTCACACATAACGACGACGACAACGACGTCGCTGCTACGTCACCATTTTCTGTGACGTTGCAGCGACGTCCCGTCGCTGTCGCTGTGTGTGACATTCAGCAACGACCTGGCCCCTGCTGTGAGGTCGCCGGTCGTTGCTGAATGTCCAGCTTCATTTTTTGGTCGTCACTCTCCCGCTGTGACACACACATCGCTGTGTGTGACAGCGAGAGAGCGACGAAATGAAGCGAGCAGGAGCCGGCACTGGCAGCTGCGGTAAGCTGTAACCAGCGTAAACATCGGGTAACCAAGGGAAGACCTTTCCCTGGTTACCCGATGTTTACGCTGGTTACCAGCCTCCGCCGCTCTTGCTGCCAGTGCCGGCTCCTGCACTGTGACATGTGGCTGCAGTACGCATCGGGTAATTAACCCGATGTATACTGTAGCAAGGAGAGCAAGGAGCCAGCGCTAAGCAGTGCGCGCGGCTCCCTGCTCTCTGAACTGTGACATGTAGCTGCAGCACACATCGGGTTAATTAACCCGATGTGTGCTGCAGGAGAGCAAGGAGCCAGCGCTAAGCGCGGCTCCCTGCTCTCTGAACTGTGACATGTAGCTGTAGTGTACTGTAGGAGAGCAAGGAGCCAGCGCTAAGCGCGGCTCCCTGCTCTCTGAACATGTAGCACAGCGACGTTATGATCGCTGCTTCTGCTGTGTTTGACAGCTAAGCAGCGATCATAACAGCGACTTACAAGGTCGCTGTTACGTCACCGAAAATGGTGACGTAACAGCGACGTCGTTGTCGCTGTCGTTTAGTGTGAACCCAGCTTAAAGCTGGGTTTACACACTGCAACATCTCAAACGACATCGCTGTAACGTCACCGGCTTTGTGACGCAATAGCGATGTTGTTTGCGATGTTGCAGTGTGTGAAACCTGTCAGCGACCCGGCCCCTGCTGTGAAGTTGCTGGAAGTTGCTGATCACTACAAGTCGTTCAGGACCATTCCTAGGTCCTTTGTTTCCCGCTGCGCAGCATGAAGTTTCAGTGTGTGAATCCTTTTCAGCGACTTTGTTAGCAACTTCCCTTTCAAAAGGCTGCTTATCAACGTCCCCAACAACCAGCTAGGTCGCTCTGCAGGTCCGGATCGCTGGTAAGTTGTTGGCCAGGTTTGCTGGGTTGAACGCTCACCAGAGACTTAGCAGAGACTTATGGAGATCGCTATTGCGTCACCAAACCGGTGACGTTACAGCGATGTCCTTTGCGATGTTGCAGCGTGTAAACCCAGCTTTAAGGCCCTGTCACACACAGAGATAAATCTGCGGCAGATCTGTGGTTGCAGTGAAATTGTGGACAATCAGTGGCAGGTTTGTGGCTGTGTACAAATGGAACAATATGTCCATGATTTCACTGCAACCACAGATCTGCCAAAGATTTATCTCTGTGTGTGACCGGGCCTTAAGGCTCTGTGCGCACTGGGAAATGGAATTTTCTTGAGAAAATTCCGCATCCTCTCAAAGATTACCACACCCGCGGTAAAAAACCGCGGGAAACCGCACCCGAAAACCGCATGCGGTTTGCCGCGGTTTGCCGCGGCTTTACCGCGGTATTGTTCGCGGTATTGCCGCGTGCGGGTTGGGATGTGCTTTATTGCATTCAATGCAATAAAGCACATTGAAGAAAAAAAAAAAAAATACATTTAATTCTGATAGTAGATAGACAGAAGAATAGATAGAGGGATAGATAGATAGATAGATAGACAGACAGAGGGATAGATAGATAGAGGGATAGACAGATCGCTGCATTTCCCACGGTCGGCAGTGAGTTCACATTACCGGCCGTGGGAAATGACCGGTAATTACCTCTGCTGTCTGCTGCATTCAGCCTGTGTCTGTGACAGTCGCGGCTGGATGTAAGCAGTGCAGGACGCCGGAGCCGGAGCTGTGTGGATTACGCCGGAGCTTTGTTTGGGAGGGGTTAATAAAATGGTGAACGAGGCTTGTTGGTTTTATTTAAAATAAAGGATTTTTCGATGTCTGTGTTTTTTTCACTTTACTTACGGGTTGATCATGTCAGCTGTCACATAGACGCTGCCATGATCAAGCCTGGGGTTAATGGCGGTGGTCCCCCATCACCATTAACCCCTTGTATTACCTTGTCACCACTGCTACACGGTGGCAAGAAGAGCCGAGGACACGCCGGCAGTGCCGCATAATGCATGCGACAGTCCCGGGGCAGCTGCGGCTGATATTCTCGGCTGCGGGAGGTGGGAGGGAGGCGGGGGACATTACCCTGCCCCTCTCCCTCCCCAGCCTGAGAATACCGGGCCACCGCTGTGTGCTTACCTCAGCTGGACGGTAAATATGCAGCGGAGCCCACGTGCTTTTTTTTCTATATTTCCGTTTTCTTTCTATGTGTGTTCTATGTGTCTGTGTCTATGTGATCTATGTCTGTGATGTGTTCTGTGTCTGATGTGTGTGTGTTTACTCTGCACGACTTCCTGTTCCTGTAATGACATCACTTCCCTGCAAAACCGCAAGCAAGTGATGTACATTACCGGAGGTAAACCGCAAAATACCGCAGGGAATAACGCAGGAAAACGCAGTGAACCGCACAGAATTTGCTGCCTGCGTTATTCCCTGCGGGATTTCATGATTAACATTGAGTCAATGGAGTGAAATCCCGCAGCGATGTGCGGAAAAGAAGTGACATGCACTTGTTTTTGCTGCGGGATTCCCGCAGCAAAACATGCAGCTGTCAAATTCCGCCCAGTGCGCACAGGATTTTTTTTCTCCATAGGATTTGCTGGTGATTCACTGCAGAGATGTTATGAACATTTTCTGCAGCGAAACATGCAGCAAATCCGCGAAAAATCCGGTAAGTGCGCACATAGCCTAAAGGTCCAGTCACACTAAGCAACTTACCAGCGATCCCAACAACGATAGGGATCGCTGGTAAGTTGCTAGGAGGTTGCTGGTGAGATGTCACACTGCAACGCTCCAGCGATCCCACCAGCAACCTGACCTGGCAGGGATCGCTGGAGCGTGGCTACACAAGTTGCTGGTGAGCTCACCAGCAACCAGTGACAAGCCCCCAGCGCCGCTTGGAAGATGCTGCGCTTGGTAACTAAGGTAAATATCGGATAACCAACCCGATATTTACCTTGGTTACCACCGCACGGAGCTACACGTGCAAAGAGCAGGGAGCAGCGCACACTGAGCGCTGGCTCCCTGCTCTCCTAGTTACAGCACACATGGGGTTAATTTCCCGATGTGTGCTGCAGCTAAATGTGCACAGAGCAGGGAGCAGCGCACAATGCTTAGCGCTGGCTCCTTGCTCTCCTAGTTACAGCACACATGGGGTTAATTAACCCGATGTGTGCTGCAGCTAAATGTGCACACAGCAGGAGCCGGCACTGACAGTGAGAGCGGCGGAGGCTGGTATCAAAGGTAAATATCGGGTAACCAAGGACAGGGCTTCTTGGTTACCCGATGTTTACATTGGTTACCAGCCTCCGCAGAAGCCGGCTCCTGCTGCCTGCACATTTAGTTGTTGCTGTCTCGCTGTCACACACAGCGATCTGTGCTTCACAGCGGGAGAGCAACAACTAAAAAATGGCCCAGGACATTCAGCAACAACCAACGACCTCACAGCAGGGGCCAGGTTGTTGCTGGATGTCACACACAGCAACATCGCTAGCAACGTCACAAAAGTTGTTCGTTAGCAGCGATGTTGCTAGCGATGTTGCTTAGTGTGACGGGGCCTTTAGGAACCACCTTTTGCATGTTTTCTACAGCATCAAGAGTAAAATCCAGAGAGAATTTGAAACACAAAGGAAGACACTTCCAGAAAGCACAGAACAAAAAGTACAACAATACTACTACAGACTACGAACCCTTCTGATCCACAACAAGGAAAAGAAGCTACATAGACTGCACCTCAATTCAGGACTTAATACAAACAGGTTGAGAACAAAGCCAAAACCTGACAACTTGGACAACCACTCCATTCAAAAGACACAAAAGCATCTAACTGTGTTATCAATCTCTCGGATTACAAACCCAACAAAATGGAACTTGCTGTGCTTTCTAGAGGACTCTCATTTTGTCCTTCTAAAGCTCTAGACAAAACTGAACTCTGCACCGACATGGAAGATTACTTCAGGAGACTACGTCTGAGGGAATATTTTAACGATGCAGATGTTTCAGAATCCACCCAGACTGAAGGAAGACGGATCTTGACAACCAGGAAAAGGTCAGATTGGACACCTCCACCAGGACGCAACCCTCATTTGGATAACTATATAGACACTTTCAGACATTTGGTAAAATCCAGTATCCTAGACACACACAGGAGACAACCATCCAACATCAGTGCCCAGGAGAGAAGGGCCATAAAATCTTTGAAAACAAACAAAGAAATCATCATTAAACCTGCAGACAAGGGGGGTGCAATAGTCATGATGAACAAATCAGACTACATGAATGAAGCACACAGACAACTGATGGACACACGCTACTATAAGAAATTGGAGTCTGACCCTACACAGGACTATTACAAGGAACTTAACAAGTTGGCCTCTTGTCTGCCTGACATATCCTCAACAGCTAATGAACTGATACCGGTAAGTCCAAGAATAGGCACATTCTACATGCTTCCCAAAATTCACAAATCTGGAAACCCAGGAAGACCCATCATTTCATGTGTGGGTACCCTCACTGGACAAGTCTCTGGATGGGTAGAGGGTATCCTTAAACTCTTGGTAAGGGATACAACCAGCTACATCCAGGACACTACTGACCTATTGAAAAAACTATCAGCAATAGGTCCTCTTCCAGAGGGAACCATCCTTGCCACCATGAATGTGGAATCCTTGTACTCGAATATTCCACACCAGGATGGATTAAATGCTTGCAAAATTTTGCTGGAAAATACTGGAACTGATGCCGATTCTGTAGTGAAGCTTACAAAATTCATCCTCACCCATAATTACTTTGCATTTGACAATAACATATATCTACAGGAGACTGGGACTGCAATGGGAAGCAAAATGGCACCACAATATGCAAATCTTTTCATGGCCAAGCTTGAGAGTGACTTTTATCCTCTTGCCCTATCAGGCCTCTGGCCTACTACCGTTACATTGACGATATTTTAAAGGAGTCGTCCGACATTAGCTTAACAAAAATTTTTGACTTTATCTGTGCTGTATTGTCATATAAATCACACCTACATTGTTATTTTTTGTTTTCTAACTTTTGTTCCTCTTGAATTATCCCTTTATTCTCTGCAGCTCTTGTTTACATTCAGATCCAGCAAACATGATAACTTCCTGTGCAAAACCTCAGTCAGAGCTGGCACCGCCCGACCTCAGTGTCCAGCCTCGCCCCCTGCCCGCCCCCTGCACACACATTCCCTGTCAGTATTCTTCCCCAGCACCTGACCTGGTATCACTACAGCATTGCAAATAACAGCCCCACATCGGGCTCTGCACCGCACACGCACACATATGGCTCTGCACCGCACACGTACGCTCTGCACCGCACACATATGGCTCTGTACCGCACACATATAGCTCTGTACCGCACACGCACACATATGGCTCTGTAACGCACATGCACACATATGGCTCTGCACCGCACACGCACACATATGGCTCTGTACCGCACACGCACACATATGGCTCTGTACCGCACACGCACACATATGGCTCTGCACCGCACATGCACACATATGGCTCTGCACCACACACATATGGCTCTGCACCGCACACGCACACATATGGCTCTGCACCGCACACGCACACATATGGCTCTGCACCGCACACGCACACATATGGCTCTGCGACGCACACACACACATATGGCTCTGCACCGCACACGCACACATATGGCTCTGCACACGCCCACATATGGCTCTGCACACGCACACATATGGCTCTGCACCGCACACTCACACATGGCTCTGCACACGCACACATATGGCTCTGCACACGCACAAATATGGCTCTGCACACGCACACATATGGCTCTGTACCGCACACGCACACATATGGCTCTGCACACGCACACATATGGCTCTGCACACGCACACATATGGCTCTGCACCGCACACGCACACATATGGCTCTGCACACGCACACATATGGCTCTGCACCGCACACGCACACATATGGCTCTGCACCAGACACATATGGCTCTGCACACGCACACATATGGCTCTGCACCGCACACGCACACATATGGCTCTGCACCGCACACACACACATATGGCTCTGCACCGCACACGCACACATATGGCTCTGCACCGCACACATATGGCTCTGCACCGCACACATATGGCTCTGCACCGCACACATATGGCTCTGTACCGCACACGCACACATATGGCTCTGCACCGCACACGCACACATATGGCTCTGCACCGCACACGCACACATATGGCTCTGCACCGCACACGCACACATATGGCTCTGCACACGCACACATATGGCTCTGCACACGCACACATATGGCTCTGCACACGCACACATATGGCTCTGCACACGCACACATATGGCTCTGCACACGCACACATATGGCTCTGCACCACACACGCACACATGGCTCTGCACACGCACACATATGGCTCTGCACACGCACAAATATGGCTCTGCACACGCACACATATGGCTCTGTACCGCACACGCACACATATGGCTCTGCACACGCACACATATGGCTCTGCACACGCACACATATGGCTCTGCACCGCACACGCACACATATGGCTCTGCACCGGACACATATGGCTCTGCACCGCACACGCACACATATGGCTCTGCACACGCACACATATGGCTCTGCACCGCACACATATGGCTCTGCACCGGACACATATGACTCTGCGCCACACACGCACACATATGGATCTGCACCGCACACATATGGCTCTGCACACGCACACATATGGCTCTGCACCGCACACGCACACATATGGCTCTGCACCGCACACGCACACATATGGCTCTGCACCGCACACGCACACATATGGCTCTGCACACGCACACATATGGCTCTGCACACGCACACATATGGCTCTGCACACGCACACATATGGCTCTGCACACGCACACGCACACATATGGCTCTGCACACGCACACATATGGCTCTGCACACGCACAAATATGGCTCTGCACACGCACACATATGGCTCTGTACCGCACACGCACACATATGGCTCTGCACACGCACACATATGGCTCTGCACCACACACGCACACATGGCTCTGCACACGCACACATATGGCTCTGCACACGCACAAATATGGCTCTGCACACGCACACATATGGCTCTGTACCGCACACGCACACATATGGCTCTGCACACGCACACATATGGCTCTGCACACGCACACATATGGCTCTGCACCGCACACGCACACATATGGCTCTGCACCGGACACATATGGCTCTGCACCGCACACGCACACATATGGCTCTGCACACGCACACATATGGCTCTGCACCGCACACATATGGCTCTGCACCGGACACATATGACTCTGCACCGCACACGCACACATATGGATCTGCACCGCACACATATGGCTCTGCACACGCACACATATGGCTCTGCACCGCACACGCACACATATGGCTCTGCACCGGACACATATGGCTCTGCACCGCACACGCACACATATGGCTCTGCACACGCACACATATGGCTCTGCACCGCACACGCACACATATGGCTCTGCACCGGACACATATGGCTCTGCACCGCACACGCACACATATGGCTCTGCACCGCACACATATGGCTCTGTACCGCACACACACACATATGGCTCTGCACACGCACACATATGGCTCTGCACACGCACACATATGGCTCTGCACACGCACACATATGGCTCTGCACATGCACACATATGGCTCTGCACCCCCCCCATAGGGAACACATGTAGGGAGTACATACTCACCCGTCCTCGGTCCCCGCCGCTCCTGCACGTTCGCGCGCTGTCTGTGCTCTGGCCATATCAGCACAGTAGTGACGTCACCGCTGTGCTGAAGAGAGCACAGACAGCCGGAGGGACAGTGATGAGAAGCAGGGCTGCGCTGCTTCTCATCAGCACTTTCAAATGTACCGGCATCTGGGATCTGTGATGCCGGTACATTTGAATGTGCGATCCTGAGCAGGGGGCCCGGTGCTGGCGCTGACAACACGGCAGCCGCCGCCAGGCCCCGCCCCCAGGTCACAGACTCCACAGCAGTGCAGGGGGAGGTTACTGGAGAGTAAAAGAGGTGCGGGGGAATGTGTGGGGGGGTGCAGGGAAGGGGGCGGGGCTCATCGCACTGTACAGCCCAGCAGGGAGGCGACATGCTGTTTCCACATTTGCATGTCAACATGGCCCTGCCCATGTTGACATGAAATGACCGTAAGCAGCAAAACCGCGGCAGGAGCGGTCACATGACCGCTGTGAGCCGGGGAGAGGGGCTGACAGCAGGGCAGGTAAGTGGTCTCTATCTACTTACCTGCCCCAATGTAGCCCAATAGGGAAATAAAAAAAAAAAGTCAAAGAAGCCGGATAACCCCTTTAATCATCTGAACAGAGTCTGAGCAGCAGCTGAAGACCTTCCATGAACACTTTAATCAGTTTCATCCCACCATCAACTTAACACTCAACTACTCCTGCACGGAAATCAACTTCTTGGACACCATCATTAAACTATGGAACAATGAAATAGAGACATCCCTGTACAAGAAGCCAATTGACCGTCCAACATACCTGAAATGGGACAGTTTTCATCCAAAACACATAAAAAACTCTATTGTATACAGCCAGGCTATCAGGTACAATCGGATATGTTCCAACACTACAGATAGAGACAATCACCTTGAGGGCCTCAGAAAGACCTTTTTGAATCAAGACTACCACCCAAGAACAATTGAAAACCAGATTACAAGAGCCACCAGAATATCAAGAAATAATCTCCTACATTATAAAACTAAAGAAGATAACAATCGGGTCCCTTTTGTAGTCACCTACAATCCACATCTGGAGGTGTTTAGAGGAGCTGCACGGAAACTACAACCATTACTGCAAAAAGATGCCCGATTAAAATCTATTTTTTCAGACCCCCCACTTCTGTGTTTTAGGCAGCCCCCAAATCTAAGAGGCATCATTGTCAGAAGCTCCCTATCCTCTCCAACAACAACAGGAACATTTCCCTGCAACCAGAAAAAAAATGTAAGACCTGTCCATTTATATTGACAACGGACAAGATAAAGATTCCCAGATCACATCAGGACTACAAGATCCCAGGTACCTTCAGCTGCACCACAACCAATGTGGTGTACTTAATTATATGTACCAAATGTCCACCTGGGGGTCTGTATGTAGGGGAGACAGGACAACAGCTCAGGACAAGGATGAATTCTCACCGCCACACAATTAGAGAAAAAAGAATAGACCTACCTGTGGCCAAACATTTTTGTAACCCAGACCACAGCATCATGGACATGAAATTGCTGGTATTGAAAGGAAACTTCAAGTCCCAGAGAGATAGGAGACTATGGGAGTACAAACTTATGATGACCTTTGACACATTCAGAGAAGGAATGAATGTGTCTCATGGATTCATGTCTTTTTACATCAGTTAAAAGATGTGCTCCTCTGACCATCCGAGTGTGTCACAGTCCTGGACCTGACTCTAATCAGAGGACAATAAAACTTTCACACTGAACTGCAGCAATATTTATGGTCACAACTGTTTGCCCCCTGCCATAGTGATAGTTCTGTTTCATATAACTTTTTTTTTTTTACTGCACTATTCTATGTCCTGTTGTGTATAAATATGGGACTCTTCAGATTTTGTGTTATACCATGCCTGATGAAGAGACCTGAGTAGTCTGGAAAGCTTACTATTATTACCATCTTTTCAGTTAGCCATTAAAAGGCATCAACCACTGAGGACTTCAGTTCTTTTAATCAGTAAAATTCTGAAATCCTGACAACTTTACCAGACATGTCTGCCTAAATATATTGATAAATCACCACATACAACTTGAAATGTCCTGTTTCCTTTTAAACAAAAAGTGATAAAACAGTTTGCCTGCAGCCACAACTAAGAGCTCAATGCATTGGAATCTTTACAGGTACCACTGAACTCAATGGAAGCTGTTACAATCTGTATACACTGAGCTCCATCTAGTGGTGGCCCAAGGTAAATGCTATGTAAAAGAGTTCAATACTACTAAGTCAGACTCATCCTTCATGTCAAAGGCTGGATTCACACATCCAAAGTTCCACAGTCTGTGTCATGGCGGTGATGCATTGACTGCTGTGGATTTAGTGACCCAAAATTAATAGCCTCATAGGCATACATGAGGATATCGAGTTTGGGTGAGGAGACTCACAGCGAGTCCATGCATCCTGGTCTCTACTCTGAACATGAAATTGTAATGTGGCCAAAGTTGGCTTTTGACCCATCTGATCATATTACTTGCCCCCCAAAATGGCACCTGATGTGATTAACAGCCGCTTAGGACAGGGTCCGAAGGTTCAGCTGCCACATTAAGCAAACATCACACCCGCCTGGATGTGAGTAAGTGCGCAATGTTGCCTGCCCACCTTGTGGTTGTGTTTAGCCTAACATGGCAGCCACACCATGGAATCCTTCGCTTATACAAATAAATATATCTGGTTTTGATGTAAACTTGACAGTGTGGCTAAGTGCTCACTACCAACCTATGCCCACACACGTTAGCCAACAAGTGTATAACTCATCAGTGAATTTTGTGACCATTAGCTACTAAAGGTGGCCATGGTGTGGCACAGTCTGGTTTTACCATTTAAAAGTATTGTCTTGGCCATTTTTTGCCATGCAGCTCTTTCAAGGGACAAAAACTAGCCCGACTGGTACATCTGAATAAACCTTTAGGATGCATTAACCTGGAACATTTTAATGAGGTAAGAAAAAAAGCACTGTTTTGAATGCATTTTAAGCTTGTTAGTCTTGTGGGTAGTTTGGAGATAGCAAGTGACCTGTGCTGATGGTGTGTATCCGATCAAAAATCCGGATCAGGAGAATGTATAAGTAGTGAGGTTTATTCTCTCCGCGTTTCAAAGTATTCCAACTTCTTCAGGGGAACCAGAGATGAAGAAGAGGTTGGATGACATCAAAATGGCATGCCCAGTGTACAGTTGTGGCTGCATCTGTGGCGCCCTGGACAAGCCA
Source organism: Anomaloglossus baeobatrachus (assembly GCF_048569485.1). NCBI lineage: Eukaryota > Metazoa > Chordata > Amphibia > Anura > Aromobatidae > Anomaloglossus > Anomaloglossus baeobatrachus. Next base: position 126,094,034 of record NC_134354.1, read on the forward strand.
GGTCGTCACAGGTACTACACCAACACACCCCACACCCTGGTTAGGCACACCGAAGCCAAACACAAATCCTTGTTGCCTTCCTCCAGGGGCTGATGTCCACACCAGGGGGTGGGCCAGGCGGTTGGTCCCGCCCACCGAGGAGTTCACAGTCCTGGAGGCGGGAAGAGTTTTCAGATTAGTTTTGGAGAGGAAAGTGGTAGCAGAGGAGACTGACCGTGTCCGGGTGTGTGGCCCGGGCACTCAGCAAGGTTGGCAGACGGTGGTGACCGTCTACAGGAGAGGCTAATTGGAGCAAACCGTATGGACCGTGAACGGGCGATGGCCCGGCGGTACCGGATCGGGGAGTAAAGAGAAGCCAGCACCATCCGGCAGGGCCTACGGACCCCGACCAGGCTAGGAGTCGCCGTAAAACCGGTCAAATCCGTTAGCGAAGGGAACCTCCGGGGTTTCCCAGCAGCCAAGACCCGATTGAAGGCAACAGCTCACACCGTAGAGGGAAACACAGTCACCACCAAGGCTACAGTTCCCAGGGCCAGAGCCTGCGGGCAAAAGGGGCTCCCTCAGCATCCATCCAAGCTGGGGAGCGGGTTACCGGTGGGAAGCCATTGGGACCATAACACAACACAGGTGCAGGGAAAGGCAGTCACCATCAACCTGCCGGTAGGAGAACAACCGCAGCCGCCTGTGGGACCCGTCCATCCAGCCGTTTGTTTGACCAGAGACTCTGTGTGAATTACTGGCTGAGTGAGTACCACCGTGCCGTGCGGCACAGCGCTGCCCCTGCGACCCTGCACCTCACCAGGCCCCGTAACCCGCCTGCTATCCCCAAACCTTCACCGGGGCCCCGGGACAACCAACCCCCCTACCCACGGAGGGGAGAACCAACATCCAAGCTGCTCCCTGTCATCGCTCCCGGGATCCACGTCCAGAGCAGCGGTGGTGTCACAACTTCACCACAACCGTGGGTGGCGTAACGGACAATATCCCCCAAACCACACACCAATTCCCCCCCTTTCACTCACGGGCGAGGAACGCCGCTCGAGATCCCGGGATCCAGCCCACCGCTCGAGCCACCACCGAGCAGCAGCAGCAGTAGCCGGACCCGATCAGTGGGTGAGCGCCGCGTCCCCTCCTCCGCCCGCGACAACTTGGCGTCACGAACAGAATCTTACCGCTCTGCCGTCTGGTAGAGGTGCGCCTTGTGACCGCCGGAGGTGTCCGGCTGAAAATTTGGAGAAGCCGCCATTTTGGGCGCGAAGAATCCCCGCTCGAGCGTCTCCTCGAGCAGTGAAAGCGCGAAAGCCAAAACCCCGCCCCTGTAGAGGAGGAGCCGGAAAAAGACTAAGGGGGTCGGAAACAAGATGTCTGCGCCCGACGGAGCCGCTGGAGGAGCGGCGGTCGAAGCCGCAGCGGCACCCGTGGATGGGAATGGGCCTGCCCAGGTCCCGGCCGCACTGGCGGGGGGCGCCGCGGTCCCAGCTCTCGCTCAGGTGATGCCGTTCTCCTTGCCCTACGTGCCTGGAGCTACCTGGCTGCCGCAGTACGATGGGAAACCTGATGCGTTGCAGGTCTTCCGGAAGAAGCTTAGTCCGCTATTAGAACTATACCCCCTAACTGATAAGCAACGTGCAGCGGTAGTGCTGGGACAGCTAACCGGCGCAGCTGAGCAGGAGGCGGAGACCTGGGCCAAGGGGGACCGGTCCTCTGTAGTCACCATCTTTGAGAAGCTACAGACTGCCTTTGAGACCCGTACCGAAGCCGAGCTGCGGATGCAGTTTTATCAATGCCGGCAACGGCCTGCGGATAGCATTCGAGACTACGCCTTGCGGCTCCAAACAGCCCTCCGCACACTGAAGCGGGTAGACACCATCAACGATGCGGACAGCAATAAAATGCTAGTGGAGCAGTTTGTACAGGGGATGAGGTCCTCGGAGGACCGCAAGCAACTCCGGCTGTGGGCTCCAGAACACCCCGATGTGGGTTTTGCCGTGTTAAAGGAACGGGCTATTAAAGCTCTGCAGCCTCCAGCATCGGAAGTCCCTGAGGCGGCCCCATGGCCAGCTGAGACGGCTCCCTTCGTGGTGGCCCCTGCCCTTCCAACACCTCCGGTACCTGCAGCCCCAAGCGGAATGATAGAGGAACTGGCTGCCCAAGTCCGCCGCATGGATGGGGACCTCGCCAAGATCCTCGCCGCACTCCAGCCTTCGACCAGGTCCCAGCCCCCGGGGAAGCTGCAGCTTGCCGACCGCCCTGAAGACGTCCCCTGGATGCAGCGGAGAAGGGCCAATGACTCACGGTATGGACCTCCGATTTGTTACAGGTGCAGCAAGCCCGGTCACTACTCCCGACGGTGTCCGTTAAACGAGCAACCCCTGGGGCCACGGGCCAGTCCTCAGAAGTCGAACCCAGTGGGCCCCCCGACTGGCAGGACCGGTACATCGGAGCTCGGCCCATCATCCCCCTGGCAGTGGACGGCATCCCGCTGATGGCTCTCCTGGACACTGGATTGCAGGTAACCACAATACCATACACACTGTATCAGCGATATTGGGGAAAAGACGAACTAGCCCCCCCAGATGGCAGTATGACCCTGATTGCCGCTGATGGACTCCCATTGACCCAAGTGGGGTATAAACAAGTGGCCATGACCGTGGGACGAGCTGAACTGCAACACCAGGGTTTGATTGTGATAATGAATGAACCCAGCGATCATAACCCGAAGGTAGTGTTAGGGACTAATGTGATGGAGCACTGTATGACTGACATGCTGACCTTATTGCAGCAGCTGGCCGCCACGGCGGCGGGGAGCCGGCAGAGAGCTGTGCAGCGTGAGATCTGGGCCCTGATGTATCGCCAGCATGTGAACTCGACAGGAGGAGAGATTGGAGGAGTGAGAGTGATGGATGCGGCCCCTTTGATTGTACCACCCAGGAGTGAGATGATGATCTGGTGTAGGGCATCAGTGGGGCCCCAAGGACGGGATTACCCTGCCATGATAGAGCCCATACCCTCTGAACACTGGCCCACAGTAATGGCCGCCCGAGGGGTGGTAGACGTTAAGAAAGGGAGAGTGCCCGTGCGAGTGCTGAAGTGTGGGGAGGAAGAGGTTAGGCTTCCCCGGTACGCTACCCTTGCTAAATTGCTCACTCTAGATCCCCACACCATCCATGAAGCCGTGCCCCCAATCACACCGCCTACTGCCGATTCCCATTCACCCCTGGGAGAGTTAGACGAGTGGTGTCGAGAGCTACACGTCGGCACTGATGCAACCCCCACACACCACAAGGAAGGGGTATACCGGGTGGTACAGGAGTATGAGCGGATTTTTAGCAAGCACCCTCTAGATTTTGGGCAGATTAAAGGGGTTCAACACCACATCCCTACCGGTACACACACCCCTATTAAAGAGAGGTACAGGCTTATATCCCGCCGAACACTACCAGTGCGCCAAGGACATGTTGAGGAACATGAAGGAGACAGGGGTTATTAGGGACAGCTGTAGTCCCTGGGCTGCCCCGTTGGTGCTGGTTAAGAAGAAGGATGGCACCATGCGAATGTGTGTGGATTACCGGAAGATTAACCAGATAACGCATAAGGATGCTTACCCTCTGCCCCGCATTGAAGAGTCCCTGGCCGCGCTGAGAACCGCTAACTACTTCTCCACCCTTGACCTCACCAGCGGGTACTGGCAGGTGGCCGTGGCACCAGAAGACCGAGAGAAGACTGCCTTCGCCACTCCTATGGGACTCTGCGAATTCAATAGCATGCCATTTGGGCTGTGCAATGCCCCTGGAACCTTCCAACGGCTGATGGAGTGCTGTCTGGGGCATCTAAATTTTGAGACCGTCCTGCTGTACTTGGATGATGTGATTGTGTACTCACAGACGTATGAAGCCCACCTAGAGCACCTAGCCGAGGTGTTCGCGTCCCTTGCTAAATATGGGATGAAGTTGAAGCCCTCAAAGTGTCATCTGCTGAAACCCAGAGTGCAGTACCTAGGACATGTGGTTGGTGCGGAAGGTGTCGCCCCAGACCCCGAGAAGATCACCGCCATCCAAGACTGGCCGAGACCGACCACAGTGAGGGAAGTGAGGCAGTTTCTGGGCTTGGTGGGATACTACCGTCGCTTCATTAAGGGGTAAACGAAGATGGCTGCCCCCATGCCAGACCTCCTCGTGGGACAGACCAAGGGTGGTAGACCCCTAGGAGCCCCATTGGTGTGGGAAGAAAAGCATGAGGAATCCTTCCGCCAGCTGAGAGCGGCCCTGACCGGAGAGGAAATCCTGGCATACCCTGACTACAGCCGCCCATTCATCCTCTACACCGATGCTAGCAATATGGGCTTGGGGGCTGTTCTATCCCAGGTCCAAGAAGGAAAAGAGAAGGTGATAGCTTATGCTAGCCGAAAACTCCGACCGACTGAGAGGAACCCTGAGAATTACAGCTCCTTCAAGCTTGAGCTCTTAGCATTGGTGTGGGCAATCACCGAGCGGTTCCGCCATTACCTGGCAGCGGCCAAGTTCACCGCGTATACAGATAATAACCCACTGACCCATCTAGATACGGCCAAGCTGGGCGCGTTAGAACAGCGGTGGGTGGCCAGGTTAGCAAACTACGATTTCAACATCAAGAACCGGGCCGGCCGTACCAACGTCAATGCCGATGCACTCTCCCGGATGCCCCACCTGTCGGAAGAGGGGCCAGAGGATGATGACCTCGAAGAGATCGAGTTGCCTGCATTTCAGAAAGTGCACGTCCACCAACAACGGGTGAACCTGGACCCTCTGCCCCGACAGGAGTGGCAGGAGGTTCAGGACCAGGCACCTGCTGTCCGCCTGGTCAAGACCCTAGTGGAACAGGGTTCTGCTGGGATAGACCCTGCTGCCCCTGCCGAAGCCCAACGTCTGTGGCGAGAACGGACCCGGCTGTACCTGCACCAGGGGAAGTTGTATCGCGAGCTGATTAATCCGAAGACCCACGAGAAGATCTGCCAGCTGGTGATTCCCCAGTCTAACGTGCCCACCGTCCTGCAAGCATACCATGATGGTGCTGGGCACTTCGGGTGGAAGAAGCTGGAGATGTTATTGAGAGAGCGGTTCTATTGGAGTGGAATGTGGGAATCTGTGGAGGCCTGGTGCCGAGAATGTGGCCCTTGCGCGTTGAGAAGGAAGGACGAGGAAAGCCAGAAGGCACCCCTGCACCCGATCATCACACACCAACCGCTGGAGCTGGTTGCCCTTGACCATGTAAAGCTCACACCCAGCCGAAGTGGGTACACCTACGCTCTGACCATCGTAGACCACTACTCGAGGTTCATGGTGGTTGTCCCAGTTAAGGACCTAACCGGCCGCACCGCTGCTAAGGCTTTCCAAGCTTATTTCTGTCGACCGCATGGGTACCCAGAAAGGGTGCTTACCGACCAGGGTCCGGCCTTTGAAGCAGAGGTATTCCAGGAGTTCTGCCAGTTGTACGGCTGCAAGAAAATTCGGACCACGCCTTACCATGCCCAAACCAATGGCATGTGTGAAAAGATGAACCACTTGGTCCTGGGCCTCCTCAAGACATTGCCGCTGGAAGAGCGGAACTTGTGGCCGGAGAAGCTACCTGACCTGGTCGATATGTACAACAACATCCCTTCCAGCTCTACGAAATGTACTCCAGCATACCTGATGAGAGCTCGTCCCGGCTGGCTACCGGTGGATCTGGAAATGGGTTTGGAACTCCAGAAGCACTCCCGTCGACAGCTGAATGGGACACTCGGCGGAGAGCACAGTACCGACAGGTCCAGGAGTATGTTGAAAAGAACTTGTGCCGGAGCCGGGGACAACAGGAGCAGTGCTTCAACAAGAAGGCGCCTGCCAGTCCCTTTCAACCCGGGGATGTAGTGCTGAAGCGGAAACGAAGGGCCCACAAGTTGGATGATCAATGGGAAGAAACCCCATATGTAGTCCAGCCCACAGGATGGGAGAATGGGAAGGCCTACCAGATCAGCCGTGACCAGGGGGGAACGTTGGCCACGGTTTCCCGAGACAACCTGAAGAAATGCCCACCAGCATTGAGAGTAGCGGATGAGGCTCCAGTTCCCAGCCCAGTGGAGAAGGAAAAAGAGGTAATCCACACTATGATGGGTGATTTTCCAGCAGACTGGCCGACACAGAACGGCGCGGTGATCCTTCCAGTGATACTGTTCCCACAACCCGTGGATGAAGAAAGGATGGAAATGGTTGACCGCGAGCCAGTGCCCAGGGATGTACCTGTACCCAGCTCCCCTCCGCCCCCGCCTCCCCCACACGATAGCAGGGAGGAGGAACTGATTGTTCCCTCTGCCCCAGTGCCTGTCACCACTGACACCGGGCCCCGAAGGTCCACTCGCCCCAACCTAGGTAGACCCCCACTTAGGTACAGGGAAACTACTCTTTAAAAGGGGGGGGCTTTAGTTGTTGAGTGAACAGTTTGAACGTTTTTTTTTTTTAATGATAAGTAAAGAAATCAACCGAAGAAGTTACCTGATTGAACCGTGATTCAACCGGCCGTTGCCGGCAACTGTTGTCCCCGTAGGGACTGTCTCAAACCTTGCGTAAGGAACTGCTTACGGACAAGCCCGAGAACTGGCAGGGCAACCACAAATTCAGTGGCATATAAATAAAAATGTTGGCTTGATACCGTTGCCGCCTCCGGAAAGGCTGATTTGAAGGATGGGCCTGGAGGAAAGGGATGGCCCAGGCCCGCCACTACCGTAACCGGTGGCGATCCTCTGGGGGTTCAGGGGTCCCCATGAAAGGGACAGAACCCGCTCGGGCAACTTGGTGCTGGACCGGGGTCAAGGGGTGCTGCCCATTTGCTTAGGGGCAGCATCAGGGCCAGGTTGCTTGGGTGGTAGAAGAGCGGAAGCCGTAACCGTATTTATTAAAAATGTTGGTAACGTTTAAGAAATGTGCCTCCCGATGTGGGAAGATTGAAAAATGCTTGTTTTACATGTTTACCGTTTTTTATCTTTTACAGTTAAAATAAAACCGGTGATGGACGGGCAGCCCGCGGACGGTCTGCATTTTACTAAGGGGGAATGTGGCGCCCTGGACAAGTCAGGTCGTCACAGGTACTACACCAACAGACCCCACACCCCGGTTAGGCACACCGAAGCCAAACACAAATCCTTGTTGCCTTCCTCCAGGGGCTGATGTCTACACCAGGGAGTGGGTTAGGCGGTTGGTCCCGCCCACCGAGGAGTTCACAGTCCTGGAGGCGGGAAGAGTTTTCAGATTAGTTTTGGAGAGGAAAGTGGTAGCAGAGGAGAGTGACCGTGTCCGGGTGTGTGGCCCGGGCACTCAGCAAGGTTGGCAGACGGTGGTGACCATCTGCAGGAGAGGCTAATTGGAGCAAACCGTATGGACCGTGGACGGGCGGTGGCCCGGCGGTACCGGATCGGAGAGTAAAGAGAAGCCAGCACCATCCGGCAGGGCCTACGGACCCCGACCAGGCTAGGAATCGCCGTAAAACCGGTCAAATCCGTTAGCGAAGAGAACCTCCGGGGTTTCCCAGCAGCCAAGACCTGATTGAAGGCAACAGCTCACACCGTAGAGGGAAACACAGTCACCGCCAAGGCTACAGTTCCCAGGGCCAGAGCCTGCGGGCAAAAGGGGTTCCCTCAGCATCCATCCAAGCTGGGCAGCGGGTTACCGGTGGGAAGCCATTGGGACCATAACACAACACAGGTGCAGGGAAAGGCAGTCACCATCAACCTGCCGGTAGGAGAACAACCGCAGCCGCCTGTGGGACCCGTCCATCCAGCCGTTTGTTTGACCAGAGACTCTGTGTGAATTACTGGCTGAGTGAGTACCACCGTGCCGAGCGGCACAGCGCTGCCCCCGCGACCCTGCACCTCACCAGGCCCCGTAACCCGCCTGCTATCCCCAAACCCTCACCGGGGCCCCGGGACAACCAACCCCCCTACCCACGGAGGGGAGAACCAACATCCAAGCTGCTCCCTGTCATCCCTCCCGGGATCCCCGTCCAGAGCAGCGGTGGTGTCACAATTTCACCACAACCGTGGGTGGCGTCACGGACAATATCCCCCAAACCACACACCAATTCCCCCCCTTTCACTCACGGGCGAGGAACGCCGCTCGAGACCCCGGGATCCGGCCCACCGCTTGAGCCACCACCGAGCAGCAGCAGCCGGACCCGAGCAGTGGGTGAGCGCCGCGTCCCCTCCTCCGCCCGCGACACATCTATGTGCAGAGCTATAATTACACTCTGTCACTGTGAGGAGGTCCGGGAAATGGTGAAGTGAACAGTTTGAGTACCTAACATTGTTCTCTTAATGCCTTGCTACCGACCTTTTCTCCCCATTGGGACAAGTCACCGCTGCAGTCCTGCCTTCTCTTAATGGACAAGATTCATCCACAAATCTGATTTAAAAAAAACGGGCATGTCTCCATATTCTTTTGCAGACAAATGGTTTTCAAAAAATAAAAAACTACACGGGAATATTCCAATTCTATGTGTGGAAAAAAACTGCTACAAAACAATCAAGAATAAAGGATATATGTATAATTCAGTATACACATTGATATATTTATTACAATTTACTTTCAAGCTACGATAAAAGTTAAAAACCACTATAAAAACATTACACTAAGGGGCCCTTTATTACTGTTCTGGTTCCACCGATCAATAAGTTATCATCTAACTAACCTGTGCATTGGTGATAACTTGTTTTCACTAAAGAACCCTTTACTGCAAACTACTGTAATTGTACATCAGTTATTGTGTGTGCACAGGAGATGTGCAGGAGCCGCCTGTGTTTTATGGTTGACGCTTCACTATAACGGGGATAACGGCTAACAGGTATTTTCATGTCGCTGTAGGGTGGGCCCATAGAGTCAATTCTTCCTGTGGGCCCCAGACGACCCAGTCCGACACTTTCTACCTAAAGCAACACACACAAGCTCCAGGGTGGTAGGGCTAGTCTAAGTACGCTGAAATAAAAGTGGAGCATTGACCCTTAAAGTCACAGTGCAATTTACTTCATTGTAGTGTAGAGCCCCTGAGACCATCAGGGCACTACAGGGAACTGCATCCTCTTGGGGATGCAGGACCTACCCCCTATACTACCAAAGCACGACCAAAATCCTAGTTCTCCACTCCACACCGGGCATAGAGGGTTAACCATGGAAGGGGATGGTCGCCATGGAAAGGAACGAGTCCCTGGGATTAGCCAGCCTAGTGGGAGGGGTCAGCAGTCAGTCAGAGAGAAGAGAGAGTGTAGCACACAGGAGAGGTGTACGGACGTGCCTGAGATGGGTCCGTGCAGCGGTGACCCCGGGGCACAGGAGAGAGGTTGCCAGGTTGGGTACCGGAGATACCGCTGGGACCAGAGCACGCACGGGGCACAGGGCCCTAGATCAGGCGCCAGTTCTACACGGCTTGATAAATACCTGCCCGGTGAGGACACCTTCACGGACTTCACCGAACCAAATAAACCGAGGGTATCAGCAGTAAACTCGGACCGGGGTTCGGACACTTACCTCCCCACAGGCTGCGCACTGCCCGCCGTACGGAGAAGGAGCCTGTACCCCAAAAAGGACAGTCAGGCCCCAAACGCTCCACGCTACGGGGACCCAACCAACAGAGGAGAGTGATGGGGACAGAGCAACCTGGGTCACTACATTGGCACTGATACTCCAAGGGACCTGAACCAGTAATCCAAGGGCCTCAGTGATTAGAGACTGTTAAAGACAACCTGGTGTGGTCTCCGTTATTACCCCTCATCATCTCCCAGGCACGGCCCTATCTGCAGAGGGCCTAACACTATTGCTGCAATCACCACCAGCTCTGGGAGTACCCACATTAAGCAGCGGCGCTTCGCTATCCTTAACCGCAACCCGCAGGTGGCATCACATGATATTAACTCTATTCTCCCCTTGTAAATATATTCCTCTTACAAAAAGGGGCCCAGGGCACGGAACCGGGCAACAGCCACCAAAGTGACATCCCTAACGGTATATTCTGCCTGTGACCGTGTACCCCATTCCCTGGGCGCTACAGTAAGGGCTGACCACTTACAGCCTAAGGCCTCTGTCACACTCACGTGAAAAAAACGAACCGCTTTTTCACGTACGTATTAAAGGGGTGGTTTGCTCCCCGTGTGCCGTGTTTGTGGCACGTATGTGTTCTCCGTGTGTTATACGTAATAACACACGGAGAACGGAAAGCCCCGCCTTACCTGCTTCTTCTGGAGCTGTCTGCGGTGCTGAATGGCAGTTTCCGGCACAGGCCACGCCCCGCTGACGCTGCTTCCGGCCCCCAATAAAGAAGATGCGTTGTTCAAAATCACTGGGGGACGGATGCAGATGACAACCGCGGCAGAGACTGCAGGGCTCGTGGAGGTATGTGTTTTTTTATTTTTAACATGATACGTGTGTTTCTCCGGCACGTGTCACGTGGGCCCGCATCCACACTACATCTGTGTGGTACGGGTGCGGGCCGTGTGACACCCGTGCTGCCGGAGAAAAACTGACATGCCGCCGTATGGGACACACGCAAGTACGGAACGGACACACGTTCTGTTCCTAAATACTTACGTGTGTCCTAACTATTAGGAATACCTAGGTCCATGTATGTACGTGCCTCCGGTACGTGAAAAAACTGACAAACACGTACCGGAGGCACGTGAGTGTGGCAGAGGCCTAATAGAGCGCTGTGGCTCAAAAATACTGAAAAGCCCCTCCAGAGTAGGAAAACCTGAGAAAGGAGGTGGTCAGCAATCTGCATTGTGCACAGAATGGAGTACAGTAATCAGCCCAGAGACCCGCAGAGGATGCAGCCCCGCCAAGCTCGGTAGATTCCTGCTTAAGGGCTCATGCGCACGTAACTGCTGAATATTCCGCAGCGATTTGACAGCACATGTGCACGTCAAATCGCTGCAGAAACCCAGCATAATAGATGCAGTTTTTTTTGTAGAAAAAAGCTGATTTCATGCGCTATGGCTGCTGCCCCCACCATAGACAGAGTGGGAGCTGCATCCAGAACGCAGAAATAATTGACATGCTCATTTTATGAGCGCATGGATTTGGGTCAAAATTTTAGCATCCAAATCGCTGCGTTCATAAAAGCATCGTGCGCACATGTCATGCACAATCTTCATAGATTGTGCAGGAGACGCAGGACGCATGCATTTACGCTGCAGTGCAATATGCAGCGTAAATGCATGCAATTACGCAACGTGCACACGAGCCCTTAAAGTGTGGGTGAGTTACAAACTTTGGTTCTCCAGCCTAATACTGATATTTTTTTAAATGTATTGTGAGTGACGCCCTGGCCTATCAGGTCGTTACAAGGGTGCCGTGCAAACTGCCCTTCTGCATGATACCCGTTCCTCCTTGGTTATGGGTCCTGTCAATTTGGTGTTGCTACCAACAGGTGTACCAAAATCCTGAGGAACACTCTGCACCACACCCACCAATCACCCATTAGGCAGCCTGAGGGGAATAGGGCCACCCAGATGGAGGTATGGAAGAGGGAGGGCAGAGATGTCAGTTGTAGAGTAGTAGTTGAGCAGTGAGCAGCGGTAACAGGACAGGTCACGCTGTGGAGCTGGGCTCCTGTATCCGTCTCAGGTGCCAGACGTTGGTCTGGCCAGAAGGAGCTAGAACCCCGGTTGCAGGTGGTAGTAACAGGGGGCACGGTGCTGCTACAGAGAGCAGGCCGGCTGCCTTGTGCTACAACCGGGCAGGGACCAGGGCACGACGGGGTACGCGGACCCTAGGCTGGGAAGAAGCTTCACGCAGCCCAGTAATTTACCCGACGGGAACGGAATCTTCAGGAACCGTTCCCCACCCGCTGCAGAATCGGGGTACTAAAGCAATGAGGGGGATAGGACGTCCCACAACCGTCCAGAAAATCCCAAGCGTGAACTCTGAGAGCAAGCTCACCCTGCTAGCCACGCAGGTGAGCGGGACCTGAATCGCTTCATGTGAGAGGGATCCACACACAGGACACACAGTGCCAAGAGACAAGGCTTCAGACCAACCTGCAACACCAAAGGGGCACGGACGCAGTGTACTCGCCCAAAGAGAGCAGGATACTCAAGAGTTTGGTTTACCTGGTGTCAGCGTCAGTGACTTTGGACTGTGTGAGTACCCGATATCCCTTTTCACCCGACGGGTCCCCCAATCCATCTATCACCGGATCCCGGGACACCACTCCCCCTGCCCACGGAGGGGTTAACATCTCGAGCTGCCACACACCATCATCCCCGGGCTCCTCCCAAATGGCAGCGGTTGTTCCCCACGTTGCCACACACCGTGGGTGGCGTCACGAACATTATCCCATTCACTACCCAAAACATTCCCCTTTTTATTCCGGGGTAGCCGCGCGACCCCGCCTCGGATCCGGAGACCCCTCGAGCCACTGTGGATCCGGGTCCGAGCAGCCCGTCGGCTGTCGCAGGGGCGGCACAGTATTGTAGGACAGGCCTAGGAAAGAACAATCGCAAACAAAACGTAAGGAATGTGCCCTATGCAAGAGTAAAATGTTACCTGCATACGATAAGAAGGTATATCAGAAGATTCTCTGTCCTTAATGGAAAACTTGAGGCCAATTATTAAGATTAAAAGTCCATTTAAAGGCTTCAGGGGAAAGGAGTACCCAAATACTTCATCAGGAATCAGGACATGATATTAGACTCTAGCTCAAATGAGGAAATGGAAGCTGGAGAATTAGTGGGATTTTACGTTTAGATGTGTCTACTTAGTCATCTTCTTCCGATGATTATGAAGGTCATAGAATCATAGAATGGTAGAGCTGGAAGGAACCTCAAGGGTCATCGAGTCCAACCCCCTGCAAGTGCAAGTTTTCTTAAATCATGCCAGCTATATGTTTATCCAGCTTCCAATTGAAGATTTCCATTGATGGAGAGCTCACTACCTCCCGTGGTCGCCTGTTCCCCTCTCTGACTGCCCTCACTGTCAGAAAGTTTTTCCAAATGTCTAATCTGAAAGTACTTCCTGTTAGTTTCATCAAATTGCTTCTTCCTTGAGCTAATGAGAATAGGGTGGTTCCCTCTGCACTGTAACTTCCTTTCATATATTTGTAGACCGCTATTAAGTCTTCTCTCAGCCTTCTCTTTTGCAAACTAAACATTCCAAGTTCTTTTACCGGTCTTCATATGACATGGGTTGCAGACCTTCTACCATCTTGGTTGCTCTTCTCTGGACTTGCTGCAAGATATTGATGTCTTTCTTGAATTGGGGCGCCCAGAACTGTACACAGTATTCCAGGTGAGGTCTGACCAGGGCAGAGAATAGGGGAATAATTACTTCTTTTGATCTAGATTCAATACTTGTCGACTATATTGCCATGTTTTCATGTTGATCCCAAAGGGGTTTTCCATTTTTTTTTTAGTGCACACTACATCCGATCACGCTATTGTTACCCCCAGTGTGAGCCATTCAACACTGCAAGTGGCTCGGACTGGGCTGAGCACCGAGTGTACCTGAGCACAGTAATGCTTATATCAATGGTTTGCATACATAAAGCACCCAAACTCTGTCTTTTTTTTGTAAAGTCTGTGTTCGGCACAAACACCAATCCTCCGGTTCGCTCATCTCTACTCATAGGTAGAAATAGCCAGTGCCTCTCTTGAGCAGATCTGTAAAGCAGCTAATTTTTCTTCACCATCTACTTTTTTAAAACATTATAGGATGGACTTGGGTTTTTCTGACCTTCCACTTGGGAAAATAGTTCTTCAAACAGTGGTCTTACAGGTAATTTGATTTTCCAGAGCCCTTGACAGCACCCTTCCTTACTCCCGCCACTTTTCTATGGTGGTGTTCTCCTACACTCATTGCATGCTGGTCGTTGGTTCTAGCAAATCAAATATACCACTAATTATCATTTTTAAACTCAGGCGAACTTGCTGAGTTTTCAGGCAGAGGATGTTTCCAGAAACTCTGGCAGGTTTTTTTTTCACAAAGTATCTTTCAATTTTTTTTTAATTTTTTTTTATTTCCTGATGGTTTGGGCAGGGTTTTTGTGATGTCTTTCTTTACTGTCATTTTCCAGTTGTTTTTCTCTCTCCATTGAATATTGAAGAGACCACTAGTGTTTTTTAGGCCTCTGCCACACTCACGTGAAATTCACGCACGTGCCGAGAGACACGTATTTCCCCTGCGTGTTGCGTGCAGGTAAGTACGTGTCTCTGGTACGTGCAGGCCACGTGTGTTCTATGTGTGCTATCCGCGATAGCACACGTAGAACCGGTAATTATCATACTCACCTGGTCCTTCCTGCTGTCCGCGCTGCTGTCCGTGGTGCTGATCCTCGGTCTCCAGCCCTCCCGTCTCCCCGCTGCTGCTGCTGCCAGGCAGTGAAGTGAATATTCTATGAGATTAATGAGCGGCGGTCGGCAGCAAGAGGCAGCAGCGGCAGAGACAGGAGGGCTGGAAAAGGTGAGTAAATGTTTTGTTTTTTTTCAATGACACGTGTGTTTTCTCCGGCGCGTGTCACACGGGACCGCATCCACACTACACCCGTGTAGTACGGGTGCGGGCCGTGTGACACCCGTGCTGCCGGAGAAAAAACGGACATGTCAGCGCTTTGAAAAACGCACACACGTACAAACGCACACGGACACACGTTCCGTGTGGTTTTACGTGTGTGTGCCTGCTACCATAGGGTAGCATTGCTGTACGTGTCTCCGTGCCGCCGGTACGTGTAAAAAATGACAAACACTTGCCGGCGGCACGGATGTGTGTTGCAGGCCTTAAGCAAAAAATATGACAAAACGCTCCAAAACACATCCGGAGTTTTGAGCTTTCCCGATGAATTGTATTGTGAAATCAACAGCTCAGCATTTGTAAGAGCCTGAAGCAGTTAAAAGACGCTGAAAATCCTGAACATTTGCACAACAATTTGCTTTTACATATAATTGCTTATGTTAATTTTTTTTAACATTTTCTAATAGTCTTTTCAGGTGGTTTACATGGAGGAATCCACCTGAAAGAAAAAAACTGTGCATGTACCATAAGACTTTGCAATTACGCCAGCCCTCCTGGGTTCTGTAGACTGCTAGTATGGTGTGTAGACATCATACAAACAACATTGAATACAATCAAATAGGTCATAGACAACAAGGGATACACACGATTCTTTAGGATCATCATAATTAGTTATATTAGAATCCCAGTATAGATTAGTGTGATATAGAATCTACTCCTAATATTCAGATAAATACATCGTGCAAAAAAACACGTACAGGAGGCTTATTCAAAAATAGCCAATACATTTTATTTAGGATGTACATACAATTAAAATTTAAAATAGTCACATTCCATATAGGTAGAAAAGTTATGAGTAAAGCGGGCTTTACACGCTGCGACATCGCTAGCCGATGCTAGCGATGGCGAGCGTGATAGCACTCGCCCCTATCGTTATGCCGATATTTGGTGATCGCTACCGCAGTGAACATTATCGCTACGGCAGCGTCACACGCACTTACCTGTTCGGCGGTGTCGCTGTGACTGCCGAACAATCCCTCCCTCAAGGGGGAGGGACGTTGGGCATCACAGCGATGTCACCGCGACGTCACTAAGCGGCCGGCCAATCATAGCGGACGGGCAGAAATGAGCGGGACGAACATCCCGCCCACCTTCTTCCTTCCTCATTGCTGGCGTGTGGCAGGTAAGGAGAGGTTCCTCGTTCCTGCGGCGTCACACATACCGATGTGTGCTGCCACAGGGACGAGGATCAACTTCGCCCACGCGACAGCAGCGATATTTGAGAATGGACCCCCATGTCAACGAGGAGCGATTTTGCACGTTTTTGCAACGATCCAAAATCGCTCCTAGGAGTCACACACAACGAGATCGCTGTAGCGGCCGGATGTGCGTCACAAAATCCGTGACCCCGACGAGATCGCTGTAGCGATCTCGTAGAATGTAAAGCCCGCTGTAGCAAATCGGATTCTATCACACCCACCCACCAAAGGCACTAGCAGGTACTATCCCACATCCACTCCATGTATCTCAAATATTACCATAGTTAAATGTCAATATCAATATTAAATTCATGGAGACTCACCATGGGATCAATTACTTAAATATCAATTGCATGGTATTTTGCATTAAACACTTATCCATGGTGTATGGATGGGGGTATTCAAACTGCCAGTCGGAGGTAGGTGAGGAGATAACTTAATCTCGGAAGCGCGTATGCTTCATCAGCGGGGTGCAGGCGAGTAGTATATACAGTATTGTATTGTATACAGTATTTGTATCTGGATAAATTCCAACTTTTACAGCTGCAGATTCCACTACAAATTAGTAGAAAATGAAATCAGTACATTGCAGTTTTACTATAATCTTCAGCCTCTGTACGGATGTGCTCAGCTCCCCCTGCTAATACCGTATACAGAGCGGGGACACATTTACTGGTCGGCCATGTATGGCTATTACAAGAGATTTACCGGAAAGTTGTTGGCACTGTAAACACTGGTCCCCTGTGAATGGGCACTCTGAGCAATGTAGACAATATTTTAACAAGGATTATGGAGGTGGAGGTCAATTAGAGCGGCAGCAGATGAATACTTATCATACTAGAGCTTTTTCACTGGCATGGTGCCCATTCCCACTGTGCCTAGTAATTTAACAAGGGAGGTTCTCTGAGGTTGGGGTAAGTTATCCACGTTCTATTTTTAGTGCTGTGAGCGCAGCCAGCTTGAATGACGGTGGTGGAAGCCATCCTCGCAGCTTTCCTTCTCTTGACTTGTTTCACATTCTAATAATAATGGTAATAAGGGCTTATTTCACACTTGTTTTCCTCATTTGTGAGCACACAGACTCATATAAGTCTATAAGACTTCTGTTTTTCTCCATAGACCCATTTGCCTGCTCCAAGACAAACCCACTGCATGTCTTATTCTAGAATGGGGAAAAAAAATAGATTAATTTTCATGTATTATTTTTTTATTGTGGAAGAAAAATTTAACACGTCATATGAATATAGCCTAAGGGTGGCTTTACACGCTACGATTTCGCTACAGCGATGTCGTTGGGGTCACGGATTTTGTGACGCACATCCGGCCGCTGTTGCGATCTCGTTGTGTGTGACTCCTAGGAGCTATTTTGGATTGTTGCAAAAACGTCCAAAATTGCTCCTCGTTGACATGGGGGTCCTCTCCCAATTATCGCTGCTGTCGCTGGGGCGAAGTTGTTCGTCGTTCCTGTGGCAGCATACATCGCTCCGTGTGACGCCGCAGGAACGAGGAACCTCTCCTTACCTGCCACACGCTAGCAATGAGGAAGGAAGAAGGTGGGCGGGATGTTCGTCCCGCTCATCTCCGCCCCTCCACTTTGATTGGGCGGCTGCTTAGTGACATTGCTGTGACGCCGAGCGAACCGCCCCCTTAGAAAGGATGCGGTTCGCCGGTCACAGCAACATCGCCGAGCAGGTAAGTATGTGTGACGGGGTGCGCAATTTTGTGCGCGACGGGCAGCGATATGCCCATCTCGCACAAACGATGGGGGCAGGTCGCATGCTAGCGATATCGGTACCGATATCACAGCGTGTAAAGCCCGCTTTAGACTCTATAAATAGCAGCAATATATTCTACAACTCTGATGAGTAAAAACAACTTACGAGCAAAAAAAAATATTATTCAATGAAAACTACATAAAATCAATAAACAATGGGTCTAAATTATTAACCCCTTAATGAGGTATTCTCATGTTATTAATTACTTTAGTTAGACAGCATGAAATAAGCACGTTTTTAATTGACTTGCTTGTTCTATCTGTTTCATTCTCCTGCAACAAGATCTTTAAAGGGAAACTGTCACCAGATTTGGTGACTATAAGCTGCAGCCACCACCTTGGACTCTTATATACAGCATTCTAACATACTGTATATAAGAGCCCAGGCCACTGTGTAGAATGTAAAAATCACTTTATGATACGCACCTAACAGGCGGTGCAAACCAGTCGGATGGGTGTCTCCGTTCTCTGGTACTGGCGCCTCCTCTTTCGGCCATCTTTGTCCTCCTTTTTCTGAGGCCTGGGTGCATGACACACCCTATGTCATTCACATGAGCCGGCATTGAGGTCCAGCACAGGCGTACTACAATATTTGATGTGCCGTGCTGTCACGGCCGGGCGGTCGGGCAGACCCAGGAGGTGGATCCACTGGACCGAACTCTAAGATGGAGGTAGGGAGTCCGGCAGCTGAAGCACTGAAGGGCAGCAGGATAGTCCGTGCAAGTGAAGACAGCGGAGGAGTCCCTGGGACCACGGAGTCACAGAAGGTAGTCTTGGTGACGTAGCTCAGGTTCGGAGGCCGAGATGATATCAGGCGGAGTCCGGAACCTCTGGAGCAAGATGACGGGTCACCGCAGGGATCCGAGATGGCAGGTGCTGTCGGATGGCAGACGGACAGCGTGCGGGGTTCGGGATACGGCAGACTGGATGGCGAGGCAGGTACGGCTCTACAAAGAGAGATAGGTGAGTACAGGCACATAAACACCAGGAGACCTGACTCCTAGCTCAGGGAACACGAAGATCAGGCCCCGCCCCCTTGGACAAGAACCCCCTTTATACCCTGAACCTGACTAACCTCATTTCCTGTTACTGGACGCTGGCCCTTTAAGAAAGGGTCAGTGACCGCGCGCGTGCCCTAATGCGCATGCGCGCGGCCCGGGTGCCAGAAGCCAGGGAAGGAGGCTGCGAGGAGGACGCAGGAGAGCCGGCCAGGGCCTGGGAAGATGTCGGACGCCGGGATCGGCGACCAGAGGACCTATGGAGGACGGGCACCGGAGGCTGGGACGAGGGGAGCGTGGCAGGTGAGCCGGGGAGCGGAGCTGAGGACCCGGGGAGGGGAGCCGAGGACCCGGGGAGCGTGACAGTACCCCCCCCCCCCACGCCCCCCTCCCCGCAACCGGGACATGAAGGCACGGATAAGAGGAGTGCCTACGTTCTCCCTGGGCTCCCAGGACCTATCCTCAGGACCATACCCTGCCCAGTCCACCAGGAAGAACTGCCGACCTCGTACGGTCTTCATGGCCACGATATCCCTTACCGCATAGATGTCATCATCGGCAATAGGTGGAGGAGCTGGACTGGCAGCAGCGGAGAAGGGACCAAGGACCACCGGCTTGAGCAGGGAGACGTGGAACGAGTTGGGTATCCTCATCGTGGCCGGGAGCTGCAGCTTGTAGGAGACCTCATTGATCCTGGTGAGGACTTTAAACGGCCCAATGTAGCGAGGACCCAGCTTGTATGAAGGTATCTTCAGGCGGACGTACTGGGAAGAAAGCCAGACGAGGTCTCCAGGAGAGAAACACGGAGGATCCAGGCGTTTCTTGTCTGCGTGTCTCTTCATCCGCAGGGAAGCACGTCCTAGAGACACCTTGACAGAGTCCCAAATGGTGGCAAAGTCACGGGCTACTGTATCTGCAGCAGGGACATCCGAAGAGGGGGATACAGGCAATGGGATGGAAGGCTGAAGTCCGTAAACAACATGGAAGGGAGAGCAGGAGGACGACTCACTGATGTGGTGGTTGTGGGAGAATTCAGCCCAAGGTAGAAGAGCGGACCAGTCGTCGTGATGGGCGTTAACATAGTGACGTAGAAATGAGGTCAAGATTTGATTGACCCTCTCTACTTGGCCATTAGACTGAGGATGGTATGCAGATGAAAAGTCCAGAGTCACTCCCAGATGGTTACAGAGAGCCCTCCAGAAGCGGGAGGTGAACTGAGTTCCTCTGTCTGATACGATGTGTAATGGAAAGCCATGCAAGCGGAAGATGTGTTGTATAAAAGCGTCCGCGAGTTCCTGAGCAGAGGGCAGTCCAGCCATAGGAACGAAATGGGCCATTTTTGAGAACCGGTCCACCACGACCCATATGACTGTGTGCCCGGATGACAATGGCAAGTCCGTAATAAAGTCCATTGCTATGTGTTGCCACGGAATCGAAGGTATCGGCAGAGGCAGAAGGCGGCCATGTGGGAGGTGTTTGGGCGTCTTGTTTCTGGCACAAGAGGAGCAGGCAGAGACAAAGGCGGCGACGTCCGTGCGAAGAGATGGCCACCAGTAATGGCGTACAATCGCACCCCATGTTCTCTTCTGGCCTGCATGGCCGGCTGTTTTTGAGGTATGACCCCAGTGTAAGACCGTTAGCCTGTCGGTCTCCGAGACATAGGTCTTCCCAGGTGGTATCTGGGCCAGAGTGACAGGAGCCACCGGAACAATCTTGCTAGGAGAGATGATAGGCTGGATAGTCTCTTCCTCCTGTTCCATGGGCATGAGAGACCTAGACAAGGCATCAGCGCGTACATTCTTGTCCGCTGGTCGGAAGTGGAGCTGGAAGTCAAACCTGGCAAAGAATAAGGACCACCTGGCTTGCCGTGGGTTCAGTCGCTGAGCGGACCGCAGGTATTCCAGGTTTTTGTGGTCCGTGTAGATAATCACGGGGTACACTGCTCCTTCCAGGAGGTAGCGCCACTCCTCCAGAGCCAGTTTGACCGCCAGTAGTTCTCGGTCACCGATGGTGTAATTACGTTCGGGTGCTGAGAAGCTCTTAGAGAAGAAACCGCAGGTCACCATCTTCCCGGAGGGGGATTTTTGCATGAGCACTGCTCCGGCTCCTGAGGAGGAGGCATCCACCTCCAAGGTGAACTGGCGGTTTAACTCCGGTCGGTGGAGTACAGGGGCGGAGGCGAATGCTCGCTTCAAAGAACAAAATGCGGCGTCTGCCGCAGGTGACCAGTCCTTAGGATTAGCCTCCTTTTTGGTCAAAGCGGAGAGAGGAGCGGTCAAGGCAGAGAAGTGCGGGATAAACTGGCGGTAGTAGTTGGCGAATCCCAGGAAGCGTTGGATTGCCTTCAGTCCAGAAGGCGGAGGCCAGTTGAGGATGGCGGAGACCTTCTTGGGGTCCATCTGCAGTCCAGTATCAGAGATGATGTACCCCAGAAAGGGGAGGGAAGACTGCTCAAAGACACACTTCTCATACTTTGCGTACAGGCGATTCTCTCTCAGTCTTTGTAAGACCAGCTGTACGTTTTCTCTGTGGGTTTGGAGGTCCGGAGAGAAGACAAGGATGTCATCTAGATAAACAACCACACAGATGTAGAGAAGGTCCCGAAACACGTCGTTCACCAGTTCTTGGAAGACGGCAGGAGCGTTACACAGACCGAAGGGCATCACGCAGTACTCATAATGTCCATCGCGCGTATTAAACGCGGTTTTCCATTCGTCACCAGAGCGGATGCGTACCAGATTGTAAGCACCCCGAAGATCCAGCTTGGTGAACACACGAGCTCCTCTAAGCCGGTCAAATAATTCGGGAATGAGCGGCAGGGGGTATTTGTTTTTCACGGTAATTTGATTGAGACCCCGGTAGTCTATGCATGGGCGTAAGTCTCCCTCTTTCTTCTTGACAAAGAAGAAACCTGCTCCAGCAGGAGAGGAGGATCTCCGAATGAACCCTCTTGCTAGGCTCTCTGAGATGTAATCTGACATGGCCCTGGTTTCGGCTGGAGATAAAGGATATATCCGTCCTCTAGGTGGGGTTGTCCCTGGAAGCAGGTCAATGGCACAATCGTATGGACGATGTGGCGGCAGTACCTCGGATTCCTTTTTGTCAAAGACATCGGCAAAGGACCAATAGGCCGAAGGCAGCCCCGTTAGGGTCTCAGGAACCGGAGGTCGTCGGAGGGGTGGTATGGACTTTAGGCACCTCTCATGACACGAAGAGCCCCAACGGGTGACTTCGCCAGTACCCCAGCTAACCGATGGTTCATGTGTCCGCAACCATGGGAGTCCCAACAGGATCTGGTGGGACATGTGTGGGAGAACGTAGAGAGCGATGTTCTCGGTGTGAAGAGCACCGATGCGTAGTTCGACAGGCCTGGTGATCAAGGAGATGGTATCAGAGAGAGGCCTCCCATCCACCGAGGCAATCACTAGGGGTTTGTCGAGTGGCATGACAGGCACCCGGTACTTGTCCACCGTGGCCTGCTGGATGAAATTGCCTGCTGCCCCGGAATCGAGGTAGGCATCAGCCGTGAACCGCGTCTCTCCCGTGGTCACTTGCACTGTCCATGTAACTGGGTCAGAGAGGGTCCCAGCACCTAGGGTGGCCTCTCCTACCAACCCTAGGCTTTGGAGTTTCCCGGCCTCTCTGGACAGGAGCGTAGCAGGTGGGTGTCCTCACCACAGTAAAAGCAGAGGCCCTGGGCGAGCCGCTCTGCTCGACGTCGTTCAGACTGCCGCACTCGGTCGATCTGCATGGGCTCGTGGACGGGAATCCCAGCTGTTGATGACTGAGGAACGGAGGACTTCTGCGGAGGAGGAGAATGCCGTACCGGGCGTCTCTCCCGAGATAGCTCTTTGGAGCGCTCCTGAAAACGTATGTCCACACGAGTTGCTAGGGCGATCAGTGCATCTAGGGTGGAGGGCACGTCCCGACCCGCCAACTCATCCTTGATGCGACTCGAGAGTCCTTCCCAGAAGGCGGCTGTTAGGGCCTCATTATTCCACCCGAGTTCTGAAGCCAAAGTGCGGAAACGGATGGCGTATTGACCCACCGTCAGTGTCCCTTGACGTAGGCGGAGGAGTGATGAAGCAGAGGCAGAGGCGCGTCCTGGCTCGTCAAAGGTACTGCGGAAGGCCTGTAGGAACTGTTGAAGATCCTTGGTCATGGGGTCCTCCTTCTCCCACAAGGGGTTCATCCACGCCAGCGCCTCGCCCTCTAGGTGGGACATTATAAAGGCGACCTTGGCTTGGTCGGAGGCGAACAGATGTGGCAGCTGCGTGAAGTGAAGGGAACATTGGTTTATGAAGCCCCTGCAGGTCTTGGGATCTCCAGCATACCGAGGAGGTGACGCCAAACGGAGTCGGGAAGCATCTGAAGAGGCTGCCACTGGTACGGGAGCCATGGCTTGCCTGGCGGGGGACCTGGGTGCCGCAGGCGTCATTGATGCTTGTAATGTGTACAGGCGGGTGTCCACGGAGGTCATGAATTGCAGCATGCGGGTCTGGACTTCACGCTGGCGTTGGAGTTCCTCTTGCAGGGCCATTAGTGCAGCAGCGGGATCCATGGCCTGATCTTACTGTCACGGCCGGGCGGTCGGGCAGACCCAGGAGGTGGATCCACTGGACCGAACTCTAAGATGGAGGTAGGGAGTCCGGCAGCTGAAGCACTGAAGGGCAGCAGGATAGTCCGTGCAAGTGAAGACAGCGGAGGAGTCCCTGGGACCACGGAGTCACAGAAGGTAGTCTTGGTGACGTAGCTCAGGTTCGGAGGCCGAGATGATATCAGGCGGAGTCCGGAACCTCTGGAGCAAGATGACGGGTCACCGCAGGGATCCGAGATGGCAGGTGCTGTCGGATGGCAGACGGACAGCGTGCGGGGTTCGGGATACGGCAGACTGGATGGCGAGGCAGGTACGGCTCTACAAAGAGAGATAGGTGAGTACAGGCACATAAACACCAGGAGACCTGACTCCTAGCTCAGGGAACACGAAGATCAGGCCCCGCCCCCTTGGACAAGAACCCCCTTTATACCCTGAACCTGACTAACCTCATTTCCTGTTACTGGACGCTGGCCCTTTAAGAAAGGGTCAGTGACCGCGCGCGTGCCCTAATGCGCATGCGCGCGGCCCGGGTGCCAGAAGCCAGGGAAGGAGGCTGCGAGGAGGACGCAGGAGAGCCGGCCAGGGCCTGGGAAGATGTCGGACGCCGGGATCGGCGACCAGAGGACCTATGGAGGACGGGCACCGGAGGCTGGGACGAGGGGAGCGTGGCAGGTGAGCCGGGGAGCGGAGCTGAGGACCCGGGGAGGGGAGCCGAGGACCCGGGGAGCGTGACACGTGCTCAGGGAAGATTAAAGTGCACCTGCGCAGGACCTCAATGCCGGCTAGTGTGGATGACGTAGGACGCATCATGCACCAAGGCTTCAGAAGAAGGAGGACAAAGATGGTCGAAACAAGAGGCGCCACTACTGGAGAACTGAGACACCCATCCGACCAGTCTGCATCGCACTGCCCCTTAGGTGAGTATTATAAAGTGATTTTTACATTCTACATAGCGCTTGGGCTCTTATATACAGCATGTTAGAATGCTGTATATAAGAGTCCACTGGTGGTGGCTGCAGCATATAGTCACCAAATCTGATGACAGGTTCCCTTTAATCTTTTATAAGGAACATCTGGTTTTCACTGAGTGCCTGCTCAGAACATGATTGAGAGAGGGGTTAGCTCTTAATATCCAAGTCACCTCTCTCCAAGCCATTGATTTCTATAGAGATATTATCTACAGCCCCCCATTTTAGCTCCGGACAAGCTCCTGTTATAAATCTTGTAAAATCATCAGCCCCCACCATAGGCTACTTTCAGAGCAGGTCTCCAAATCAGGGCTTTTACTCTGGCTGTACATAGCTGTGTGCTTGTTCAACCACCCTGTCACCTCTATGTGTAAATATAGTGATAGCAGTGTACACTTCAGAACAAACCACTGATAGCTAAATGTGTTATACCAGAACTTGTGCTGAGCTGTATAGTTTTACTAATACCATACTACAGTTCTACTACTCACCAGAACTGTCACTCAAGGAAGAAGAGCCCACCCTGCCAGAAACTAGGAAGTGAAAGAGA
Source organism: Anomaloglossus baeobatrachus (assembly GCF_048569485.1). Classification (NCBI taxonomy): domain Eukaryota; kingdom Metazoa; phylum Chordata; class Amphibia; order Anura; family Aromobatidae; genus Anomaloglossus; species Anomaloglossus baeobatrachus. The sequence continues at coordinate 126,118,678 of NC_134354.1, forward strand.
CTGAAAAGCTCTGTGCCGCTTGAGACAACTTGAGAATAATCAAGGAATTTTTCCTTTTTACACTGCCATTTTTCCCTGACCTTGTTCCAAGAGCCATAGGTTTGTTTTTTTTGCAAGAAAAGTTATAGTTTTGAATGACACCATTAATTTTACCATGCAACGTACTGGAAAATGGAAACAAGTCCAAGTAGCGGTAAAGCAAAAAAAAAAAAAAATTATATATATATATATATATATATATATATTACAATTATTTTGGGGGTTTCTTTTTTTTACGACATTTATTGGGTGGTAAACATAATCTGGCAACATGTTTCTCCAGGTCCATGCATTTTCAACAATACACCCATAATACACCCATAATACAACCCATACACCTCATTATTATTCAACATGTATTTATTCATGTTGGTGCTATGTACGGTTGCTTTTTTTGATCTATTTCGGTGGCCATACATTTACAACAATACCAAACTTATACAGTTTTTTTAAATTATTTTAGCGCTTATAAAAAATCTTAAATGGACATGGGATGAAGCGGTGAGCGGTGTGGGCTTCAAAGAAATGGTGCCCGGATTTGGCACGTGTGCAGGTTGAGTTCTCTGCTCAATAACGATCCGAGATCTCATCTGCACATGCACCACCTCGGGCCCATTGACCTCCCAGCAGCGGACTTAAGGAAAATGGTGCCCGGAGGTGGTGCGTGCGCAGATTAGATCTCAGCTCCTCATAGAGCATAGAGCTCAGACTCCGGGCATCATTTCTTTGAAGCCCACACCGCTCACAGTGAGCATAGTCAGGATACCCGCCACACAGCCCGCAGTATCACCCTAGCCCACCACTACCCCTGCCTCCTGTGACCCCCCCCTATCCCGGTAAGGTACAACCGGATTATAAGACGGACCCCATTTTCACCCCCAATTTATTTTTCTTACCTTTTTTCTGTTTCTAAATTTGGGGTGCGTCTTATAATCCGGAACGTCTTATAAAACAAAAAAATACAATATACATCTATGTTAAATTTCATATTTTTGCATGCAAAGTTACTTAACCCCTTTATGGATCAGGCAATGTTTACTTTGTGCTTATTTTTATTTATTTTTTGTCAATCCTTTTTTTACACAAACCATAATTTGTGTATATTTTCATTGATATAGGTGTGTAATGGCTTTCTTTTAAATGACATGACCACTATAGTTTTATTTCTTGTTTCAATATTATATAAAAAAAAATTATTCAGTCAAAAATTGTGTAAAACATCTAAAAAGTATTTTGAAAGTTGAAATAACTAATCAATTTTTATGCCTATAGGTTCATTACCGAGCAGTCCTCTGAGATCAGGCCGATCCCAACTACTATGATTGCTTGGAAAAAAAAATGATGTGTGGATTGAGGTGCTATCTCTCATATAACCAGACTGGGATGCAGCCACCCCTGAAGAAGAGAAAAAAATCAGTATTTAATTTTGGCTGCCTTACAAGGGCAAAGATGAAACATATTTTTTTTAATTTTTAAAAAACTTTGTAGTGAAGGATGTTAGAACTCGTTGGCGTTCTGTGACAGATCGGTTCAAGAAAAGCTGCCAGAAACAGGAGAGAACTGGCTCATCCCCGAAAGCAAAGAAATTTGCATATTACAATGAACTGCAGTTTCTCATGAATACACAGGATTTAAGACAGTAAAGGGTGCGACATCGCTAGCGATATATTGTCGGGGTCACGTCGTTAGTGACGCACATCCGGCGCCGTTAGCGACATCGCAGCGTGTGACACCAATGAGCGACGATCAACGAGCGCAAAAACGTGAAAAATCGTTGCTCATTGACACGTCGTTCATTTCCTTAATATCGTTGCTGCTGCAGGTACGATGTTGTTCGTCGTTCCTGCGGCAGCACACATCGCTATGTCTGACACCGCTGGAACGACGAACATCTCCTTACCTGCGTCCACCGGCAATGCGGAAGGAAGGAGGTGAGCGGGATGTTACGTCCCGCTCATCTCCGTCCCTCCACTTCTATTGGACAGCTGCCGTGTGACGTCGCTGTGACGCCGCACGAACCGGCCCCTTAGAAAGAAGGCGGATCACTGGCCAGAGCGACGTCGCAGGGAAGGTAAGTCCGTGTGACGGGTGTTAGCGATGTTGCGCGCCACGGGCAGCGATTTGCCCGTGTCGAACAACCGACGGGGCGGGTACGCTCGCTAGCGATATCGGTACCGATATCGCAGCGTGTAAAGTACCCTTATGTAAAAAAAATTTGATTTTTACATCATATTTTGTAGTTTAATGTTGTTTCCCACAAAATATATTTAAGGAAGAAACATTATTGTGGCGTTGCTGAAATATGCATTGATGGAGACTGAATTCTTTATTCAACAGACATCCATAAATAACACCAGACTTGTAATCTGTACCTAGAACTGTCAATGACATGAGAGAGAAAAGCGTAATCCACTAGTCTCCAAAACATCGACAGAAGTATTTTGGGGGTTCACCTCATCCTTTTATTTTTTTTCTCAATTTTCTGTGCTCTTGTTTTCATTTGAACTGCTTTACAATGTTTGTCAGCTTGTAAAATCTATGTCAAGATGGTCATGTTTGGACCTTTATTTTTTTCAAAACAGAAGGCAACATTCCTCCGATAGACTCTGAAACACAAGAAGAGAAGTGCCTCCACCTATCCAGAAGAGGAATGAGCCCCTTCCAGTCAAACCTCTAGTGACACCTCTCTGCAAACACAACCAGAAACAATGGAACACAGCCAGTCAAGACCTGCAGGCCACAGCCAATTACCATCAGCAAGAAGACGTGGGCCACAAAGGCAAAGAGAACATGTGGAGGCAGTGGCCGATGAGGCATTATCTTTAATGAAGCATTTTGACATCGTACACCAGTGGGACCATACAGGCACATCCATGGCAGGACATTTCTGTGATCTACCACTTTACAGACAATGGCCAAGTGTTCCCATGGTCTTCACTGTGATGTTTTCCTCTTGACAATGCAACCTCAATTCATACAAAGTCATTTTGGCCAGCCCAGTTCTCGACTACATCGGCACCAACCATTTACCCATCTTACCATCTATCCTGCTCCCCATGCTTTCTCTCTTCCTTCTATTGCTCCCTTTTGTCAAGGAGCTCCGGTTCCCAACCCAACATCATGGGGAACTTATAAAGTCCCTTAGACTCCGTCGTCTCCATTACTACCCAAAGTGTGTACCAACCAGTGCCATCACCTCCCACTTATCATTTTCATTAATTTGTAGTTTGAATAAATGAAAAAATATATTGAAATTACAACCTATATATTACAGTATATGTTTCTATTTAGATTGTTATTTAATGTTGTATGTTTATTGTCCTTTATGTTACTGTTTCTATCTGAAGTGTCCTTTGCTATTGCAGCATTCAAGATAAATACTTTTTTTGCATTCATTATTATTAAAATTAGTTTTTGGCAGCTTCATGGAGTCTGTTTCTTTTGGCAAAACAAATGACTGTACACATTTGGAGCCACGTGCACACCTTGAGTATTTGGTGAGTTTTTTACCTCAGCACAACTGCATTTTTCACACACTCCTAGTTTTGTCTCACAAATACTGAGGTAAAAAAAACCCCTCAATAAATAGTCCACGAACATTCCAGGTGTATGTGCACACGTTGCTTTTTTTTCAGCGCGGAAAAAAACGCACCCTCTGGCAGAGGGGAGAATTGTAAACAATGCTTTTTGAGGAAAAACGCATCGAAAACGCATGCGTTTTTCATGCGTTTTTCATGCGTTTTTCATGCGTTTTTTTAGGTGCGTTTTTTTAAGACTTGTCAGTGTTAATAAAGTTGGTTGAACACAGACCTTTGGAAAAAAAACCTGTGATGTCATTTCCTTCTCCACATTCTGTTTGGATAAATGGGAGGGCTTGGAATGGAAGGAGCACCATTTGAATTTTGGAAAAGTTGAAATAAACTTTGCGCACCATGTCACATTAGCAGGGCCCCTTGGGTACCTATACGTCAGAAAACCCCCACAAGTGACCCCATTTTGGAATCTGTACCCCTCAAGGATTTTATTCAGGAGTATATTAAGCATTTTGAATCCACAGCTACTTCACCCAAAATGTTGCTGTAGCAACAATATTCTCACTTTTAGGCCCGTTTCACACGTCAGTGAAAAACACTGACGTTTTTCACTGGCGTGTAAAACATGCACATGTCCCTCCGTGTGCCGTGAATCACGGCACACGTGGGTTGTCTAAGTGTAATCCGGGCTCCGTTCTCCGTGGCCCGTGATTGCACTCAGTAATCATCTCACCTGTGCGCGCTCCCGCTCTCCATGGTGCTGATCGCTCCCGCGATGCAGCATCCGGCCGGTGCTGACCCCCGCAGCAGCTGCTTCCGAGTCAGCTGTGTCGCGCATCATGAATATGCGCGACAATAATGAGCCGGCTCAGAAGCAGCAAGCTGCACGGGCTGCAGAGGATATCGCTGGACGCCGAGTGAATTAAAATGATTTTTATTTTAAAAGCACGTTTTTTTCTGGCACGTGTTTCCCGGACCACACCACTGCGTGGTCCGTGGAACATCAGTGATGCCAGAAAAAAATGGACATGTCTCCGTGCGGCAATCACGCACACGCGGGTACGCCGCATGGAGACACGTGCAGTGAAAAATCACTGACGTGTGAGCAGACCCATTCATTATAATGGGTCTGCGTATGTCAGTGATTCTGGTACGTTTAAAAAAAAGCACAAACGTACCAGATTCACTGACGTGTGAAAGAGGCCTAAGGCTATGTGGCCATGATCCAGAGACACGGCGTCTAATACACAGTGCCAGCCTTCCTGCAGCTGCCCATGCCCACGATTTGGGTTCAGGCTGCTGTGGACTTTAGTTCTATTCCTACCTGCAGAGAACACTCTCGTCTCCGCAGCATAAATTGACATGCTGAGGCTCGGAAGCCACGCCACCGGTCAGTTTATGCTGTGGAGAAAAGAAGCACAGTGGGCATGGGATCTCCAAAAATCCTTCCACTGTGCTTCTACTGCACAACACAGCGTTATGGATGCAGGGAAAACACTCAGCGCCCATAACGCTGCAAACCCTGATTGTGGACACACAGCCTAAAAAGCGTCAATGGATGAATGGATGTCAAATATATATAACGTCCCACCCCCGCCTGCATATTCTAAACTGGCACCTTTAGTACCTTTCATGTGGCACTAAAGGGTGCCTAGCTTAGTATTTTTCCAAAAAAAAAAAAACAATGAAAAAAATGGCGTGGGGTCCCCCCTATTTTTGATAGCCAGTCAGGGTAAAGCAGACAGCTGTAGCCTGCAAACCACAGCTGGCAGCTTCATCTTGGCTGGTGATCAATTTGGAGGGCTCCCCAGGCTTTTTTTTTTTATTTATAAATAAAGAATTAAAAAAAAATAACGTGGGGTCCCCCCAAATTAGATCACCAGCCAAGGTGAAGCTGACAGCTGGGGTCTGGTATTCTCAGGGTGGGAAGAGCCATGGTTATTGGACTCTTCCCAGCCTAAAAATAGCAGGCCGCAGCCGCCCCAGAAGTGGCGCATCCATTAGATGCGCCAATCCTGGCGCTTCGCCCCAACTCATCCCGTGCCCTGATGCGTTGGCAAACGGGGAAATAAATGGGGTTGATACCAGATGTGTAATGTCACCAAACCAATGGCATCAAGCCCAGCAATTAGTGATGTCACGGCGTCTATCAGATACCAGACATAACTAATTGACAGTAAACAAAAGCAAAAAAAAATGACAAAAAAAATTTTATTAGAAAAAACACTCCCCAAATCATTCCCTTGTTCTCCAATTTAATCAAAAAATTTAAAAAAAATGGGTCCGCAGAAATCCATTTGGACGTCCCACGTCGGCTCTGGATCTTCTAGAATATGGGGGCACGTTCAGGGAACGTATCCCCCATTTTCTAGGAGGGCAGACCCTCCATTTGAGGAGAGTGGGTGCCAAAAATCTGCACCCACTCTCCCCGGGTCACAGCTGCAGAGTGCCGAGCAGCCAGCACAGCTCTCTGAACACTGTGCTGGCTGTCAGCTGCTCGGCACATGTGACCGGCCAGCGTGCACTGTGAAGGAGGAGGGGGCCGCGGGGGATCAGCGCTGCGACCGGACAGGTAAGGGGGAATACCGGGGGGAATAGGGGGTGACCGGGCAGGGCCTGGGGGGCATTTTTCTGTCGCATGTCTCAAGACACATGCGACAGAAATCATAGGAGCAGGGCGGCCGGTGCACTACTGTGCGCGTGGCCATGTTGGATTTTCGGGAGGGGGGTCGGGGGTCGGGGCGGGCACTTTGGCGACACTGGGGACTTTCCAGGACTTTGCCAGGAAGTGAGGTCAACAGGAAACCTCTTGACCTCACTACCAGGTAAATGCCTGCGTTCTGGCATGCCGACGGACAAAGCCCGCGGACCGCAACAAAAAAGCAGCGAACTGCGGTGTAGCTGCGTTCTGACCCGCATCATTGATTCAATGGGGGAGAGAACGCAGCCACACCGCACAAAAGAAGTGACATGCTGCTTTTCTTTCCGCACCGATTTTTTGCATCCAAAACGCTGCGTTTAGAAACGCAGCGTGTGCACTGATTTTTCGGCTTTCTCATACACTTTGCTGGGAAAGCTGAACGCATGCAATTTGCCACTGAAACGCTGCGGTTCTAAACGCAGCGTTTCCGCGGTAAAAAACGCAACGTGTGCACACAGCCTAAGCGATCACTTGGAAATTTAAACACCAACTAATTACATATATAGACCCTATCCCTGTCAGACAGCTATGATGTACCTTTGTTTCCTAAGGTGGTAGCACAGAATGGATCAACTGGTTTATTACCAAGGGACCCATTACTACAGCAAAGGTTATTGTTCCCCTGTAGCTGAATAGGTACAGCACCCCACTGGCGGCCAGCTGATGACAGAACAATGGATTTCTTACATCCTTTGCTTTAGCAGCCTCTGGTCATCTATTGGCATGGAAATGAACCATGTCAACATATGTCCTGTGATTATCTGATGGACTATTGACCATCTGTTTTGTATATACCTCTACTGGACAAAGAAACTGTACTTATCATAGTATCATAGTATCATAGTTTTTAAGGTTGAAGGGAGACTCTAAAGCTGGGTTTGCACACTGCAACATCTCAAACGACATCGCTGTAACGTCACCGGATTTGTGACGCAATAGCGATGTTGTTTGCGATGTTGCAGTGTGTGAATCACATCAGCGACCTGGCCCCTGCTGTGAAGTTGCTGATCGCTACAAATCATTCAGGACCATTCCTAGGTCCTTTGTTTCCCGCTGTGCAGCATGCATCGCTGGAAAGTTTCAGTGTGTGAAACACTTTGCAGCGACTTTTCTAGCAACTTCCCTTTCAAAAAGCTGCTTATCAACGTCCCCAACAACCAGCTAGGTCGCTCTGCAGGTCCGGATCGCTGTTGCGTTGTTGGCCAGGTTTGCCTGTTTGAAAGCTCACCAGCGACTCAACAGAGACTTAGGGAGGTCGCTGTTACGTCACAAAACCGGTGACGTTACAGCGATGTCCTTTGCGATGTTGCAGTGTGTAAACCCAGCTTAAGTCCATCTAGTTCAACCCGTAGCCTAACATGTTGATCCAGAGGAAGGCAAAAAAAAAAACAATGTGGCAAACAAGTTCCAATGGGGAAAAAATTTCCTTCCTGACTCCACATCCGGCAATCAGACTAGTTCCCTGGATCAATAACCTGTCATAAAATCTAATATACATAACTGGTAATATTAAATTTTTCAAGAAAGGCATCCAGGCTCTGCTTAAATGTTAGTAGTGAATCACTCATTACAACATCATGCGGAAGAGAGTTCCATAGTCTCACTGCTCGTACAGTAAAGAATCCTCATCTGTGATTATGATTAAACCTTCTTTCCTCAAGACGTAGCGGATGCCCTCGTGTTCCAGTCGCAGGCCTAGGTGTAAAAAGATCTTTGGAAAGGTCTCTGTACTGTCCCCTCATATATTTATACATTGTGATTAGATCCCCCCTAAGCCTTCGTTTTTCCAAACTAAATAACCCCAAGTTTAATAACCTGTCTTGGTATTGCAGCCCACCCATTCCTCTAATAATCTTGGTCGCTCTTCTCTGCACCCTCTCCAGTTCAGCTATGTCCTTCTTATATATCGGTGACCAGAATTGTACACAGTATTCTAAGTGCGGTCGCACTAGTGACTTGTACAGAGGTAGAACTATATTTTTTTCATGAACACTTATACCTCTTTTAATACATCCCATTATTTTATTAGCCCTGGCAGCAGCTGCCTGACACTGTCCACTACTTTCTTCAGGCCAAACCTTTCTCCTAGGAGACACTCTGTGTTTCTTGTCTTCGGCCACGGTAGAAATCGGTATATATATATATATATATATATATATATATATACAGTACAGACCAAAAGTTTGAACACACCTTCTCATTCAAAGAGTTTTCTTTATTTTCATGACTCTGAAAATTGTAGATTCACATTGAAGGCATCAAAACTATGAACTAACACATGTGGAATGAAATACTTAACAAAAAAGTTTGAAAAAACTGAAAATGTGTTTTATATTCTAGGTTCTTCAAAGTAGCCACCTTTTGCTTTGATTACTGCTTTGCTCACTCTTGGCATTCTCTTGATGAGCTTCAAGAGGTAGTCACCGGAAATGGTTTTCACTTCACAGGTGTACCCTGTCAGGTTTAATAAGTGGGATTTCTTGCCTTAAAAATGGGGTTGGGACCATCAGTTGTGTTGTGCAGAAGTCTGGTGGATACACAGCTGATAGTCCTACTGAATAGACTCTTAGAATTTGTATTATGGCAAGAAAAAAGCAGCTAAGTAAAGAAAAATGAGTGGCCGTCATTACTTTAAGAAATAAAGGTCAGTCAGTCCGAAAAGTTGGGAACACTTTGAAAGTGTCCCCAAGTACAGTGGCAAAAACCATCAAATGCTACAAAGAAACTGGCTAACATGAGGACCGCCCCAGGAAAGGAAGACCAAGAGTCACCTTTGCTGCGGAGGATAAGTTTATCCGAGTCACCAGCCTCAGAAATTGCAGGTTAACAGCAGCTCAGATTAGAGACCAGGTCAATGCCACACAGAGTTCTAGCAGCAGACACATTTCTAGAACAACTGTTAAGAGGAGACTTTGTGCAGCAGGCCTTCATGGTAAAATAGCTGCTAGGAAAACAGCGCTAAGGACAGGCAACAAGCACAATAAACTTGTTTGGGCTAATACAAGGAATGGAAATTAGACCAGTGGAAATCTATGCTTTGCTCTGATGAGTCCAAATTTGAGATCTTTGGATCCAACCACCGTATCATTGTGCGATGCAGAAAAGGTGAACGGATGGACTCTACATGCCTGGTTCCCACTGTGAAGCATGGAGGAGGAGGTGTGATGGTGTTAGGGGTGCTCTGCTGGTGACACTGTTGGGGATTTATTCCAAATTGAAAGCATACTGAACCAGCATGGCTACCACAGCATCTTGCAGCGGCATGCTATTCCATCCAGTTTGCGTTTAGTTGTACCAGCATTTATTTTTCAACAGGAAAATGACCCCAAACACACCTCCAGGCTGTGTAAGGGCTATTTGACTAACAAGGAGTGTGATGGGGTGCTACGCCAGATGACCTGGCCTCCACAGTCACCAGACCTGAACCCAATCGAGATGGTTTGGGGTGAGCTGGACCGCAGAGTGAAGGCAAAAGGGCCAACAAGTGCTAAGCATCTCTGGGAACTCCTTTAAGACTGTTGGAAGACCATTTCCGGTGACTACCGACTGTTTTACACTTTTCTGTTAAGTATTTCATTTCACATGTGTTAATTCATAGTTTTGATGCCTTCAATGTGAATCTACAATTTTTAGAGTCATGAAAATAAAGAAAACTCTTTGAACGGAAAGTGTGTCCAAACTTTTGGTCTGTACTGTATATAAAAAAAAATATTTTTGTTCTCTATATAAAACTTATATATTTAATGTTGAAACCAGACGTTTCCATCCACTCTCTAAAGAGACAAATATGCATTTTTTCTCTCACTGTCTGACATGAAATCAGAATAAGCCTTTCCCATTTTAGGTCAATCAGGAGCCAAAAGTATTTATATTTGTCAAATGCCAGAATAATAAGAGATAGAGGATGTTTTAAGGCATTTTTATTACTTTCTGCAAAGTCAAAAGTTTACATACATTTAATTTAGTAATTGGATCCATTGCCCTTAAACTGTATGACTTAGGTAAAACATTTTGGCTCTCCTTCCACAAGCTTCTCACAATAGTTGGTAGGAATTTGTACCCATTTCTCCTGACAGAACTGGTGTAACTGAGCCATGTTTTTAGGTCGGCTTGCTTTCACCTGCCTTTTCAGCTTTGCCCATAAATTTTCAATAGGATTGAGATCAGGGTTTTGTGATGGCCACTCCAAAACATTAACTTTGCTATCCTTAAGCCACTTTGTAACAAGTTTAGCAGTATGCTGTGGGTCATTGTCCATTTGGAAGACCCATTTACGCCCAAGCTTTAAGTTCCTGGCTGACGTCTTAAGATGTTGCTTCAGTATGGCCTCATAGTCTTCTTTCCTCATGATGCCATCTATATTGTGAAGTGCACCAGTCCCTCCAGCAGCAAAACAACCACACAACATGATGCTGCCACCCCCGTGTTTCACAGTTAGGATGGTGTTCTTAGGCTTTGAAGCTTCTCCCTTTTTTCTCCAAACAGAACGATCGTCATTATGGCCAAACAGTTCAATTTTAGTTTCATCAGACCACAGGACATGTCTCCAAAATTAAGGCCTTAGTTCCTGTGTGCATTTTCAAACATTAATCTGGCTTTTTTTATGTTTCTTTTGGAGTAATGGCTTCTTCCTGGTAGAGTGGCGTATCAGCCCATGGTGATACAATACTCCTTTCACTATGGATAATGACACAATCTAACCAGCTTCCGCCAGCATCTTCACAAGGTATTTTGCTTTTGTTCTTGGGTTGATAAGCACATGTCTGACCAAAGCACGTTCATCTCTGGTACACAGAACCCATCTCCTTCCTGAGCGTTATGATGGCTGGCCATCTTGTTTGTACTTGCGTATAATTGTTTGTATAGATGAACAAGGGACCTTCAGGTATCTGGAAATTGCACCCAAGGATGAACCAGGCTTGTGCAAGTCCACAATTCTCTTCCTGAGATCTTGGCTGATTTTTTTTTACTTTCCCATGATGCTACACAAAGAAGCAGTGTGTTTCAGGTGTGCATTAAAATACATTCTCAGGTGTGTCTCTTATTAACCCCTTCACGACCATGGACGGAAAGATCTGTCATGGTGCCCTGGGCCTTAACGACCAAGGACGGATCTTTCCATCATGGCGTAATCGCGGCACCGGAGCCTCCGGTGACTGCGAAAAGTTAGGATAAACCGCAGATTCGGGGAGGAGGGGACCTGTACCTGACCTCAGGAGGGGTGGTGCCTCCTCCCCGGACCTACGGAGGCTGTGATTGGCTAACGAACGTCGCTCAACCAATCACAGCCGCTGTCATGTTCCAGCCACTTAAAGTGACTGAAACATTGAAATCCAGCCCTGGCCAGTGCAGCTATAGCACTGGCCATTGGCTGGAGCTGGGTGACCTCACTGGATCACCCTCCCCCAGCTTTATTAGCTCTGATTGGAGAGATCGGCCTTGTGACCGATTTCTCCAATCACAGTGGACCTGTTGCCGGTGACCGTCCCCGTCATCGTCCCTGCAGCACGCCAGCACAGTGAGTGTACACAGTGCAATGGCAGGGCGACAAGCTCCGGTCCCATGCTGTTATGAGACCGGAGCATGGGACCCGGAAGTTGCCACGCTGCCATTGCACTGTATGAAACCGGCCTCCCGATCCGCCGCCGCGATCTGCCACCCGCACCCCCACCCCTCGTATCTGCTGCCCGCACCCTCACCCCCACACCTCCCGATCCGCCGCTGCTGCCCTCCGCCGCGATCTGCCACCCGCACCCCCAACCCTCGTATCTGCTGCCCGCACCCTCACCCCCACACCTCCCGATCCGCCACCGCTGCTGCCCTCCGCCGCGATCTGCCACCCGCACCCCCACCCCTCGTATCTGCTGCCCGCACACTCACCCCCACACCTCCCGATCCGCCGCCGCTGCTGCCCTCCGCCGCGATCTGCCACCCGCACCCCCACCCCTCGTATCTGCTGCCCGCACACTCACCCCCACACCTCCCGATCCGCCGCCGCTGCTGCCCTCCGCCGCGATCTGCCACCCGCACCCCCACCCCTTGTATCTGCTGCCCGCACACTCACCCCCACATCACCCGATCCGCCGCCGCCGCCCTCCATCTGCCACAGTGCCACCGGTCCCCCCCGATCTGCTGCCCGGCCCCTTTCCCTCGTGATCGGCTGCTCGTCCCCTCACCGCCGTGATGTGCGCTCCCTCCCCTGTCACCGCCGTGATGTGCGCTCCCTCCCCTGTCACCGCCGTGATGTGCGCTCCCTCCCCTGTCACCCCCGTGATGTGCGCTCCCTCCCCTGTCATCCCCGTGATGTGCGCTCCCTCCCCTGTCACCCCGTGATGTGCGCTCCCTCCCTTGTCACCCCGTGATCTGTGCTCCCTCACCTGTCACCCCGTGATCTGTGCTCCCTCACCTGTCACCCCGTGATCTGTGCTCCCTCACCTGTCACCCCGTGATCTGTGCTCCCTCATCTGTCACCCCGTGATCTGTGCTCCCTCACCTGTCACCCCGTGATCTGTGCTCCCTCACCTGTCACCTCGTGATCTGTGCTCCCTCACCTGTCACCCCGTGATCTGTGCTCCCTCACCTGTCACCCCGTGATCTGTGCTCCCTCACCTGTCACCCCCGTGATCTGCTGTCCGCTCTCCCTCACCTCTCAACCCCGTGATCTGTGCTGTGCTGACCTGTCTGCTCCGTGATCTGCGCTGTGCTCCCTCCCCCACCTCTCACCCTCCCCGATCTGCTGCCTCCTTCATCTCCTGTGATCCAGCTGCCTAGATCCATCCTGTAGGGTAACTATCCCCAATCTCACCTCCCACTCCCCTTCCCACCCATCCCCCCCTACCCCCATCCTCTGCCGCTCCTGCATCCACTGCGCCCTCTCCCATCCGCCCCCACCCTATCCCAGCCGCCGTCTCACAATCACAGATGCTCCCTTTATATGCCGCTGCCCCATCTGCTGCCGCCCCATCTGCCGCCCCCACCCCCCCATCTGCCGCTGTTTTTTTTTTCTATGCCATGGGGGTCTAGTTTCCAAAATGGGGTCACATGTGGGGGAGCTCCACTGTTTAGGCACCTCAGGGGGTCTCCAAACAGCATGGAATACGCTAATTATCCCAGACAATTTTGCGTTTGAAACGTCACATGACGCTCCTTGCCTTCCGAGCCCTGCTGTGCGCCCAAACATTTGAGTTCCACCACATATGAGGTATCTGCGTACTCAGGAGAAATTGCACAATACATTTTATGGTGCAATTTTTCCTGATACCCTTGTGAAAAAAAAGCTACTTGGTTGAAGTAACAATTTTGTGGTAAAAAATTTTTTTTTTATTTTCACGGCTCAACTCTATTAACTTTTGTGAAGCCCCCAGAGGCTCAAAGTGCTCAATAAACATCTAGATAAATTCCATGAGGGGTCTAGTTTCCAAAATTTGGTCACATGTGGGGGAGCTCCACTGTTTCGGCACCTCAGGGGGTCTCCAAACGCAACATGGAATACGCTAATTATCCCAGACAATTTTGCGTTTGAAACGTCAAATGACGCTCCTTGCCTTCCGAGCCCTGCTGTGCGCCCAAACATTTTATTTCCACCACATATGAGGTATCTGCATACTCAGGAGAAATTGCACAATACATTTTATGGTGCAATTTTTCCTGATACCCTTGTGAAAGAAAAAGCTACCTGGTTGAAGTAACAATTTTGTGGTAAAAAAAAATTTTTTTATTTTCACAGCTCAACTCTATTAACTTTTGTGAAGCCCCCAGAGGCTCAAAGTGCTCAATAAACATCTAGATAAATTCCATGAGGGGTCTAGTTTCCAAAATGGGGTCACATGTGGGGGAGCTCCACTGTTTCGGCAGCTCAGGGGCTCTCCAAACGCAACATGTTGCGGCTAACGATTCCAGCTAATTTTCTGTTCAAAAAAGTCAAATGGCGCTCCTTCCCTTCCGAGTCCTGCCGTGCGCCCAAACAGTGGTTTTTCGCCACATATGAGGTATCTGCGTGTTCAGTAGAAATTGCCCAACAAATTTTGTGGGTTCATTTAATCCTGCTACCCTTGTGAATATGCAATATTTGAGGCTAAATTAACATTTTTGTTGCAAAATGTAAAATGTTCATTTTTTCCTTCCACATTGCTTTAGTTACTGTGAAGCACCTGAAGGGTTAATAACCTTCTTGAATGTGGTTTTGAGTAGCCTGAGGGGTGCCGTTTTTGGAATGGTGTCACTTTTGGGTGTTCTGTGTCATGTAGACCTTTCAAAATCGCTTCAAATGTGATGTGGTCCCCAAAAAAAGTGGCTTTGTAAATTTTGTTGTAAAAATGAGAAATTGCTCATAAACTTTGAACCCCTATAACTTCCTTAAATTTTTTTTTCCCAAAATTGTTCTGATGTAAAGTAGACATGTGGGAAATGTTATTTATTAATTATTTTGTGTCATATGTCTCGTTGGTTTTAGAGCATAAAAATTCAAAGTTTGAAAATTACAAAATTTTCAAAATTTTCGCGAAATTTCCGTTTTTTTCACAAAGAAATGCAAAAAATATCGGCCTAAATTTACCACTAACATGAAGCCCAATATGTCACGAAAAAACAATCTCAGAATCACCGGGATCCGCTGAAGCGTTCCAGAGTTATAACCTCATAAAGTGACACTGGTCAGAATTGCAAAAAATGGCCTGGTCTTTAGGGTCAAAATAGGCTTGGGGCTGAAGGGGTTAACTCAGATGTTGCCAATAAACCTATCAGAAACTACCAAGGACTCTGTGACCATTCTTGACTGGCCCAGCCAGAGCCCTGACCCAAACCCAATTGAGTATCTCTGGAGAGATCTGAAAATGGCTGTCCACCAACGTTCACCATCCAACCAGACGTAACTGGAGAGGATCTGCAAGGAAGAATGGCAGAGGATCCCCAAATCCAGGTGTGAAAAACTTGTTGCATCATTCCCAAGAAGACTCATGGCTGTACTAGCTCAAAAGGGCGCTTCTACTCAAACTGAGCAAAGGGTCTGAATACTTATGAACATGTGATATTTCAGTTTTACTTGTTTAAAAATTTTGCAAAAATTTCTATTTTTCTGTATTTTTTTCTGTCAAGATGGGGTGCAGAGTGTACATTAATAAGTAAAAAAATGAACTTTTTTGAATTTACCACATGGCTGTAATGGAACAAAGAGTAAAAAATAGAAAGTGGTTGGAATACTTTCCGCACCCACTGTAGTACTCTTAGTGTATGTAAACTTTTGACTTTGTAGATAGTAATAAAAATGCCTTAAAACATGTGAAAATTTTCAACACCTCGGATTCCCCTGTTCTGTCATAGGTACCAACATCAATGGCCATAAACTTGTAATGAGCTTCAGCCACCGACATCAGGATCACCGAGAAATACTTCTTATAATTGAAGACGCCAGATCCTAAGTGCGGTAGCTTGATCACTCTCACAGGTTTTCCATCAACTGCACCTATGTAGTTAGGGAAGTTGGCAACAGTCTGAAAGCATGCTGAGAGCTGAAACCAAGGCTCCTCGGTTGAGGAAGGCATCAGTATGGGCTGCAACGTCTGCCAGATAACGCTGCATGTGCTTCTAACAATTTTAGAAATGGTAGATTTTCCAGCTCTGAATTGAAGATGCACTGATGCAAAGCTCAATCCTGTGGACACAAATCTGAAAAAAAGGATTAAGAATTTCCACAAGGTGGTGAGCAGCCTTTCCTCAGCAGAGATCACCTGCCTCATGACGGCATCTTCGAAAGTCAAATGTGGATGCAGAATTTCTAAAATGTTGTCAAAGGCATTATTGTTAAGCTGGCAGAAAGAGAAAAATGTATCTGGATATCTTAAAAAAAAAAAACAAACAAGAAAAAAGTCACATCCTATTCACAGATCAAAGCTCAAGGAGCAAACCAAAGCAAATCAGGATATAGATTACTAAAATGTCGCTTTGCAGTACGCTCCTTAAGGGAGTGAACCCAGAAGCCGTGACGGCGATGTGCTTGTTGCTGATTAAAAAATAAAAAATAGAGCATCATTAACCCCTGCACCTCGATTTTCCATTTTTCGTTTTTTTTTTTGCTTCCCCTTTTCCAAGAGCCGTAATTATTTTATTTTTCCGTCAAACTTGCCATATGAAGGCTTGCTTTTTGCTCGGACAAGTTGTCCTTTTAAAGGAAACCATGGGTTTTACCATATAGTTGTCACGCTCCCCGGGTCCCCTGCCCTGCTCCCCGGCTCACCTGCCACGCTCCCCGGCTTCCCTGCTTCGCTCCCCGGCTCCTCTGGTAGGCGTCCCCCGCTCCACAGTCTCCAGCCCCCATCACCTGCGGTCCCCAGGCGGCCCGGTCCCCGCTCCCGGCGCCCGTCGGCAGCTCTGCTCCAGGCCGGCTCCCCTGCTTCCTGTTCACCGCTCCCTGCCCTGGCTTCTGGCACCCGGGCCTCGCGCATGCGCATTAGGGCGCGCGCGCGGTCATTGACCCTCTCTTAAAGGGCCAGCGTCCACTGACAGGATATTGAACACACAGGTACAGGGTATAAAGGGGTTTAATGTCCAAGTGGGCGGGGCCTGTTCTTCGTGTTTCCTAAGCTAGGAGTCAGGTCTCCTTGTCTCTGTGATATACTTACCTATCTCTCTTCTAGAGCCGCTCCTGCCTCGCCATCCGGTCCTGCCGATTCCCGAACCCCGAACGCTGTCTATCTGCCATCCCGTCAGTCCGTACCATCTCTGATCCCTGTGGTGATCCGTCCTCTCGCTCCATCGGTTCCGGACTCTGCCTGACAACATCTCGGCCTCCGAACCTGAGCTCCGTCACCCGGACTACCATCAGTGACTCCGTGATCCCAGGGACTTCTACATTCCACTCTTTTGATCAGACTGTCCTGCTAACTGTAGTGCTCCGGCTACCGGACCCCTTGCCTTCAGTAAGGTGTTCGGCCCGGTGGATCCACCTCCTGGGTCTGCCCGTCCACCTGGCCCTAACAGTAAGAACAGGCCATGGATCCCGCCGAAGCACTAGCGGCCTTGCAGGAGGAACTCACACGCCAGCGTGAGACCCAGACCCGCATGCTGAACTTCATGTCTTCTGTGGACGCCCGCCTGAACACGCTACAAGCGTCGGTCACATCTTCGGCATCTCGAGCTTCCACTGTACAATCCACGGCCACAGCTCCCGTGGCAGCCTCCTCGGATGCTTCCAGACTTCGTTTGGCCTCACCACCCCGGTACGCCGGAGATCCCAAGACCTGCAGGGGATTCATAAATCAATGCTCCCTCCATTTCAAGCAGCTGCCGCACTTGTTTGCCTCCGACCAAGCCAAGGTCGCGTTCATGATGTCCCATCTAGAGGGTGAGGCACTGGCCTGGATGAACCCCTTGTGGGAGAAGGAGGATCCGGTGACCACCAACATCCAGGAGTTCCTGCAGGCATTTCGTGGCACCTTTGATGAGCCCGGACGCGCCTCCGCGTCTGCCTCATCTCTCCTCCGGCTACGTCAGGGGACTCTGACGGTGGGCCAATATGCCATCCGTTTTCGCACCTTGGCTTCGGAACTTGGGTGGAACAATGAGGCTCTAACCGCCGCCTTCTGGGAAGGCCTCTCGGGTCGAATTAAAGATGAGCTGGCTGGTCGTGACGTGCCGTCCACCCTGGATGCCCTGATTGCCCTAGCGACTCGAGTGGATCTTCGCTTTCAGGAACGATCCAAAGAGGTGTCCCGTGAGAGACGTCCGATACGGCATTCCTCTCCTCCGCAGAAGCCCGCCGTACTTCAGTCAACGTCATCTGGTGTCTCCGTCCACGAGCCCATGCAGATCGACCGTTTGCGGCAGTCCGAACAACGCCGAGCAGAACGGCTCGCCAAGGGTCTCTGCTTCTACTGCGGAGAGGGTACACACCTTCTACGCTCCTGTCCAGAGAGGCCGGGAAACTCCAAAGCCTAGGGTTGGTAGGAGAGGCCACCCTAGGTGCTGGGACTCTCTCTGACCCGGTTACGTGGACTGTTCAAGTGACAACGGGAGAGACGCGGTTCACGGCCGAGGCGTACCTCGACTCGGGGGCAGCAGGCAATTTCATCCAGCAGGCCACGGTGGACAAGTACCAGGTGCCTGTTACTCCACTCGACAAACCCCTCGTGATTGCCTCTGTGGACGGGAGACCCCTCTCTGACACCATCTCGTGGATCACCAAGCCGGTGGAACTGCGTATCGGTGCCCTGCACACCGAGAACATCGCTCTCTACGTCCTCCCACACATGTCTCATCAAATCCTGCTGGGACTCCCCTGGTTACGGACACACGAACCGTCAGTCAGCTGGGGTACTGGTGAAATCACCCGATGGGGCTCCTCTTGCCACGAGAACTGTCTGAAGACTATACAACCCATCCGACGACCTCCGGTTCCAGAGTCCCTACCGGGACTGCCCTCGGCCTATTGGTCCTTCGCGGACGTCTTTGATAAAAAGGAGTCAGAGGTACTGCCGCCACATCGTCCTTACGATTGTGCCATCGACCTGCTCCCGGGAACTACACCACCTCGAGGACGGATATATCCGCTGTCTCCTGCCGAAACAAGGGCCATCTCTACCTACATCACAGAGAACCTGGCAAGGGGATTCATTCGGAGATCCTCCTCTCCTGCTGGAGCAGGCTTCTTCTTCGTTAAGAAGAAAGAGGGCGACCTACGCCCATGCATTGACTACCGGGGATTGAACCAAATCACCGTGAAAAAAAAAAATACCCCCTGCCGCTCATCCCCGAATTGTTTGATCGGCTTAGAGGAGCTCGTGTGTTTACCAAGTTGGATCTTCGGGGTGCCTACAACCAGGTCCGCATCCGCTCTGGGGACGAATGGAAGACCGCGTTCAATACTCGCGATGGGCACTATGAATACTGTGTGATGCCCTTCGGCCTGTGTAACGCACCAGCAGTCTTTCAGGAATTGGTGAACGACGTGTTCCGGGACCTTCTCTACGTCTGTGTGGTGGTGTATCTCGATGATATCCTGGTCTTTTCTCCGGACCTCCAGACCCACAGAGAGAACGTGCAGCTGGTACTACAAAGACTGAGGGAGAATCGTCTGTACGCCAAGTACGAGAAGTGTGTCTTCGAGCAGTCTTCTCTTCCCTTCCTGGGTTACGTAATCTCCGATACCGGTCTGCAGATGGACCCGGAGAAGGTCTCTTCCATTCTCAACTGGCCCCCTCCTTCTGGACTGAAGGCAATCCAACGCTTTCTGGGATTCGCAAACTATTACCGTCAGTTCATCCCTCACTTCTCTGCTCTGACTGCACCTCTCTCCGCCTTGACCAAGAAGGGGGCTAATCCAAAGGACTGGTCACCTGCGGCCGACGCCGCGTTTGGCTCCCTGAAGCGGGCATTTGCTTCCTCCCCTGTGCTCCACCGTCCTGAGTTAAACCGACAGTTCACCTTGGAGGTGGATGCCTCCTCCTCGGGAGCCGGAGCAGTGCTCATGCAGAAGTCCTCCTCCGGGAAGATGGTTACTTGCGGTTTCTTCTCCAAGAGCTTCTCTGCGCCTGAACGCAACTACACCATCGGTGACCGAGAGCTATTGGCAGTCAAACTGGCTCTGGAGGAATGGCGCTACCTTCTGGAGGGAGCAGTGTACCCCGTGATCATTTACACGGACCACAAGAACCTGGAATACCTGCGGTCCGCTCAGCGACTGAACCCACGGCAAGCCAGGTGGTCCTTGTTCTTTGCCAGGTTCGATTTCCAGCTCCATTTCCGACCCGCGGACAAGAATGTACGCGCAGATGCCTTGTCCAGGTCATTCATGCCCATGGAGCAGGAGGAAGAGACATCCCAGCCCATCATCTGCCCTAGTAAAATCATTCCGGTGGCCCCTGTCACCCTGGCCCAGATACCGCCCGGGAAGACCTATGTCTCTGAGACCGACAGGCAAAAAGTGTTGCACTGGGGCCATGCCTCGAAAACAGCTGTCCATGCTGGTCAGAAGAGAACATGGAGTACAATTGTACGTCACTACTGGTGGCCATCCCTTCGCACGGACGTTGCTTCTTTTGTCTCAGCCTGCTCCTCTTGTGCCAGGAACAAGACGCCCAAACATCTGCCATATGGCCGTCTTCTGCCTCTGCCTATACCCTCTGTTCCGTGGCAACACATTGCAATGGACTTTATTACGGACTTGCCCCTGTCCTCTGGACACACAGTCATATGGGTCGTGGTGGATCGGTTCTCCAAAATGGCTCATTTCGTCCCTATGGCTGGACTGCCCTCCGCCCAGGAACTCGCTGATGCCTACATACAGCACATCTTCCGGTTGCATGGCTTTCGATCACACATTGTGTCCGACAGAGGAACTCAGTTCACCTCCCGCTTCTGGAGGGCTCTCTGCAAACATCTGGGAGTGACTCTGGACTTTTCTTCAGCCTACCATCCTCAGTCGAATGGCCAAGTGGAACGAGTCAATCAGATCTTGACCTCCTTCTTACGTCACTATGTTAACGCCCATCACGACGACTGGTCCACGCTTCTTCCTTGGGCTGAATTCTCCCATAACCACCACGTCAGTGAGTCCTCCTCCAGCTCTCCCTTCCATGTCGTTTACGGACTTCAGCCTTCCGTCCCATTACCTGTATCCTCTTCCTCGGATGTCCCTGATGCTGATGCTGTAGCCCGTGACTTTGCAACAATTTGGGACTCTGTCAAGGCGTCCCTTGGACGTGCTTCCCTGCGAATGAAGAGACACGCAGACAAGAGGCGTCTGGATCCCCCGTGTTTCTCTCCAGGAGATCTGGTCTGGCTTGCTTCCAAGTACGTCCGATTGAAGCTACCATCATACAAGCTGGGTCCTCGCTACATCGGGCCGTTTAAAGTCCTCAGCAAAATAAATGAGGTCTCCTACAAGCTGCAGCTCCCGGCCACGATGAGGATACCCAACTCCTTCCACGTCTCCCTGCTCAAGCCGGTTGTCCTTGGTCCCTTCTCCGCTGCTGCCAGTTCGGCTCCTCCTCTTATTGCTGATGATGACGTCTATGCGGTAAGGGATATCGTGGCCATGAAAACCGTACGGGGCCGTCAGTTCTTCTTGGTAGACTGGGCAGGGTATGGTCCTGAGGATAGGTCCTGGGAACCCCGGGAGAATGTGGGTACTCCTCTGATATGTGCCTTCCTGTCCCGGTTGCGGGGAGGGGGGCGTGGGGGGGGTACTGTCACGCTCCCCGGGTCCCCTGCCCTGCTCCCCGGCTCACCTGCCACGCTCCCCGGCTTCCCTGCTTCGCTCCCCGGCTCCTCTGGTAGGCGTCCCCCGCTCCACAGTCTCCAGCCCCCATCACCTGCGGTCCCCAGGCGGCCCGGTCCCCGCTCCCGGCGCCCGTCGGCAGCTCTGCTCCAGACCGGCTCCCCTGCTTCCTGTTCACCGCTCCCTGCCCTGGCTTCTGGCACCCGGGCCTCGCGCATGCGCATTAGGGCGCGCGCGCGGTCATTGACCCTCTCTTAAAGGGCCAGCGTCCACTGACAGGATATTGAACACACAGGTACAGGGTATAAAGGGGTTTAATGTCCAAGTGGGCGGGGCCTGTTCTTCGTGTTTCCTAAGCTAGGAGTCAGGTCTCCTTGTCTCTGTGATATACTTACCTATCTCTCTTCTAGAGCCGCTCCTGCCTCGCCATCCGGTCCTGCCGATTCCCGAACCCCGAACGCTGTCTATCTGCCATCCCGTTAGTCCGTACCATCTCTGATCCCTGTGGTGATCCGTCCTCTCGCTCCATCGGTTTCGGACTCTGCCTGACAACATCTCGGCCTCCGAACCTGAGCTCCGTCACCCGGACTACCATCAGTGACTCCGTGATCCCAGGGACTTCTACATTCCACTCTTTTGATCAGACTGTCCTGCTACCTGTAGTGCTCCGGCTACCGGACCCCTTGCCTTCAGTAAGGTGTTCGGCCCAGTGGATCCACCTCCTGGGTCTGCCCGTCCACCTGGCCCTAACAATAGTGTACTGAAAAACGGCAAAACAATTCCAAGTGAAGAAAAATTGCAAAAAAGGTGCGATTGCAAGATTGTTTTGGGGGTATTTTATTCACCGTGTTCACTATATGGTAAAACTGATGTGTCGCTGTGATGCCTCAGGTCGGTACGACTTCGTAGACACTAAACATGTATAGGATTACTTTTATCTAAGGGGTTAAAAAAAATTCAGAAGTTTGTCCCAAAAAAAAGGTGCACTTTTTTGAGCCATTTTCCGCGACTTGTAGTCTTCTCATTTTTTGGGATATGGGGCATAGTGATGGCTTGTTTTTTGCGTCTAAATCTGATGTTTTTAATGTGCAGATGCCATGTTTTCATTGCCTGTTATTGTATTTTGCGCAAAATTTGTGATGACCAAAAAATTTAATTTTGTTGTTTGGAATTATTTTGCTGCTACACCGTTTACTAATCAGACTAATTGATTTTATTTTTTGATAGATCGGACATTTCTGAACGCGGTGATATTCATTATATGTATTTTTTTATGTTTAAACTGTGTTTATTAGCATAACATATTGACACATACTCAATTACAATGAATTTTTCCAATAATAATTGTACATAGGGTGTTCAGGATAATATTGCTGAGAACATCCTACTCTCTAATATTTTAAATACCCTACATGACCTCTTTAACCGGAAACATAAATACATAAAAGAAGAAATAGGACAGATAGGGAAAACCGTTAAGAACAAGAAGTATGAAGAAGATATGTTAGCGTAAAATATTAGGTAAGGATGAAGAAAAGGGAAGAAAGAAATAGAGTAAAAAAAAACAAAAAAAAAAACCCCTAAGAAGGTGCTAGGGGGAAGGGAAAGGAAAAGAGGGGGAATCACCTCTCCCGCTCAAACTCGTTCAAGTATCTCTCTGAACTCAGGGGAGTCCAAGAACATGATCCAAGGTCCCCATATTCGAGTATATTTGTCCCATGTCCCATCTTTTTCTGCAGTGAGGTCCGCCATCCTCTGGAGACTGGCCATCTCCCTCACCCAGTCCCCCACAGCAGGACACTCCACCGACCTCCACAGTCTTGGGATAACTATCCGCGCTGCGGTTAAGCAAAATCTTAGTAAGTCACATCTCTGGGATTTAACGGAGCCTGGGAGAATAGAGAGAAGAGCTATTTGTGGAGAGCTATCCACCTGGTTCCCACTCATCTTGCAATAGATTGAAAATACAGACTCCCAAAAGGGTTGAATCTTGGGGCAACTCCACCAAATGTGTAGCATGGAACCTCTGTCCACTCCGCATCTCCAACATCTATCCGAAACCGCGGGGAAGATCTTATGTAGGGTCGCTGGGCAGCGGTACCAGCG
Organism: Anomaloglossus baeobatrachus; assembly: GCF_048569485.1. Lineage (NCBI taxonomy): Eukaryota > Metazoa > Chordata > Amphibia > Anura > Aromobatidae > Anomaloglossus > Anomaloglossus baeobatrachus. The sequence goes on from NC_134354.1 coordinate 126,142,268, forward strand.
AGTAAGAACTTTATAATTTTTTTCTTGTGCTGAGCAGACCATCGATAATTTGTGCGTCCAGAAAAACGCCCGCTGCCATTCCTCCTCCCCCACATCCACTCCAAGCTCCTCCCTCCAACCCATAACGAACTTGGGACTGTCTGCTTCATTTCTCCGGTTCATATACTTGTATAGAAGTGAGATAGAGTGAGCGGGTGCCGACCCCATAAGGAACAACTTTTCAAACTGAGTTGGACACGCCCCAAATATCCTCTCTCTCCCTCCTTTGGAAAGAAAAGACCTCACCTGTGAGTATTCCATCCAAGAGACTTCCCCCTTGTAGCTGCAAGGATCTCCCGGGGAGGCAACACCTGACCCCCAAGGATATGATAGAAACGAGGTTCCTCCTCCCGACTCCACCCCAAGAAACGTCCTGAGGAGAGACCAGGGGGAAACTCTGGGTTGCCAAAAAGAGGAGTCAGTGGTCCCCTCCTCGAGGATAATCCCCCAGCCTTAACCTCCAAGTCCCAAGTCTTCAACGCCGCCTTTGTGAGCTCCGTCTCCTTTCCCAATCGACCCCTAAACACCACTCCCAGCCATGGGAGATACTGCAAGGGAAGCTCCACTGTAGATTGCTCTAAGTTCACCCACTGTTTAGACCTTCCATGGAACTGCCAGTCAAACAGTCTCGTGAGAATGGCTGCCTTGTGGTAAACTCTGAAATTTGGAATCCCTGCTCCCCCCCGTCTTTGTGCCTTGATAGGGTTTTAAAACCAATTCAAGGTCTCTTGTTTCCCCACACGAATCTCCATTATGTGTATTTTTTAATCCTTTAATCTTCAATGGGGCGAATGGGGGGTGATTTGAACTTGTAGGTTTTTTTATTTTTCTAAATTTTTTAAAACTTTTTTTTACTTTTTCTTTCTTTTACTAGTCTCCTTATGGGGCTATAAAGATCAGCTGTCTGATCGCTGATTCATTTCTCCTAATTAGAGCTGAACAGCTCAGATCAGCAGAAATGCTTGTCTTCTGTTACAGGACAAAACAATCACTGATCTAGGGAAGACCAGCCAGAGAAAACACTGCTGGCAGCCAGCAAAGGCGCTCAAAACAGTGAAATCCTAGGTTCATTGCCCCCTGGGAAGTATGCAAATCAAAAAAGGTCCGTGGAGCCTCTATTAGGAGTCTCGACGCAGAAAATAGCCAGATATCCCTCCGGGAAGAACCTAGCCAAGCAGTGGCTCTTTTTAGGAGACCACCATAACCACCATATTAAGTGGCCCTTTTAGTCAATATCCAACTCTTTGACGAGTTTAAAGATATGACAAGGGAAATACCAAGGCCAGGTATCCATCCACAGCCAGCTGTTTCAGGGTATTGACCCTCATCAGTGTGGAGTAGGATGAGTAGGATTCTGGCTAGGTGGGAGCAATGCCTAGTAGACCAGCAAGACAAAAAAAAGGTCTGTGGAGCCTCTGTTAGGAGTCTCGACACAGAAAATAGCCAGATATCCCTCCGGGAAGAACCTAGCCAAGCAGTGGCTCTTTTTAGGAGACCACCATAACCACCATATTAAGTGGCCCTTTTAGTCAATATCCAACTCTTTGACGAGTTTAAAGATATGACAAGGGAAATACCAAGGCCAGGTATCCATCCACAGCCAGCTGTTTCAGGGTATTGCCCCTCATCAGTGGAATAGGATTCTGGTTAGGTGGGAGCATACATTTCTGCAGTAATTTAGTAACTTTTCTAGAGTTTTATGCCAGAATTCTGATGAAAACTCCTTGATGAATCGAAGCCCTAGTCTTTAAAGAGGACCAACCAGATGAATTTTGCTATATCACGTAAAGGCAGTGCCATACAGGCAGTAAGATGCTGAATCTAGACATACCTCTTGTAGAAAGATCCGATGCTTGGTTGCAGAAACATCTTTAATTAAAGTTACAGAAAAGCACTGCATGTTGATTGGTGTGTGCAACATGGGCAGGTCTTTGTGGGTCAGGTCCTCGTGTTTATTCCTCCTCCTCCAGCGTCCTCTATGACGTGTCTCTTTATTTGAATATCGCACTATGCCGCCATTGCTGTTATTAGTGGCGCATGCGCATTGCGACCGTACTCAGGTCTTCATAAAAATGGTGCCAAAGTCCACGCATGTGTGAACTGCGATCTCTGGTGCCATTTATTGAAGACACTACAGTGAAATCTATAAGATGCGCAGATGTAAAAAAAAAATAAAAATCTGCGCACGTGCCAATGCTTCTCATAGTTTTCATTCCAGTATGTTCAAGAAAATGGCGCCAGAGATTGCATAATGCGCATGTGTGACGCCCTGGACCCCAGGGGTCACAGGTAATTACAACAGCCACATACACACTCACCCCCATCCCCTGTGAGATCACATACATGTCACCCGAAAGGGAGACCTGATGCCTCCCCCAGGGCAAGTAGAGCACACCAGGTGGGCGGAGTCAGGCAGAAAGACACGCCCACCGAGGAGACTACTGTCCTGGGGCAGGAAGTTCAAACAGACAAAGTTTAGATTTGACAGTGACAGGAGGTGAAACAGGAGAGAGACTGTCGGGGACCCGGGTAGGAGCCTGGGCCCCTTGGAAAACGTCAGGCAGGCAGGCGGTGGTGGCCGTCTGCAGGAGTACCGGTACAGCAACCGGCGGAACCGTACGGACCGGGCCTGGGTTGTAGCCCGCCGGTCCCGAACCGGGGAGTCAAACGTGTACCGGAGCACCAAACAGAAGGGTACTCAGACCCCGTCCTAGCTTAGAAGCCACTGAGTATAGGCGAATTGACTGATTGCTGGCCGGACCTCAGGGGTTCATCCACAACCAAAGTCCCGAAAGAAGGCAAAAGCCCACCGAGCGCCACCACCAAGGGCCAAGCACCCGACGGGCCAGCGCCTGCGGGCAACCAAGGGCTCCTCCGGCAGCTCAACGCCGGGGAGCGGGCTACCACTGCTTAGGCAGGGGGGCCGAAACACAAACATCCAGAGGTGCACGGGAAAAGGGGCCACCATCAACCCCACAGGGGACATCAACAGCCGGCCGCGGGTACAGACCACTACCGAACTTTGGTTTACCAGTGACTCAGTGTGAATTAATCGTGAGTACACCAGTGCTATCCGGGCACGACACACTACACCGCGGCACGGCGCCCTGCACCCCGACTACAACAACCACCAACCCACACAGTCCCCCACCGGGCCCCGGGACACACTGCCCCTACCCACGGAGGGGTTAACATCTCGGCTGCGGCCGCAACACCGATCCCGGACGAGCCCGCCATTACTTCAGCCGCAGCGGTGGTGCTTCTCCCGTCACCACGACCCGTGGGTGGCGTCACGACCCGTTACATGACCACTATCCTCCCACCGCCTACTCCCCTTAACAAGAGTGACGTGGCCCCCGGTCCGGAGGTGCTCGCGCCACCAACAACCCGAGTCCGGACCTCGAGTGGCTCGGCCCGAGCAAGCGGAGGAAGCGGCCGGGCCCCTCTCAGGGCGGTACACATGCGCGGATTTCACACCATTTTAATAAAGGCCTGAGTAAGGTGCAAATGCTCACATGCCGCCAACAACACCAATGGCGGAGCGATATTTAAATAGGCAAGCGCTTCTGATGATGAGGATAGGCTTGTGCTGGGAAGTAGCTGCCAGGTGCTAATCCAGGAAGACACGGTACTGTGACAGCTGGCCACAGGGGTCAGGGATGCAGGTAAGGCCATCGATGCAGGCAGAAACAATCTCAGGTGCAGACTGGACTGGTGTTGCAGACAGGTGCCGAGGGTACGACTGAGATGGCAGGTGTAGCAGGTGCGGCCGGTATAATCGTTGCAACAGGTACAGCAAGAAACGGTGATACAGGAGATGCAGCAGGTACAGCTGGTACAGCAAGTACTGACGGATGGGTGCAGTATTTACTAGAACACAGGCACGGGTTACAAAGTGTAGACATGGCCACAGGATACAGGAAATGGGATGGGACGTCACCTGACAACTAGCAGCATGTGTCTAGCAATAACCTACATTGCCCAAGCACCTCCCATGGAGGAGGATGCCTTAAGTACCTAGTGCCTCTCATACATAGTTGGAGAGAAAAGGAAAATCCAAGTCCAGATTCACTAACTGTAGGCTTCTTTATTATTAAAAATCACAGAAACACAGCACATGCCGCATACCTTATTATGCCTCTATGCGTTTCTGGTGTCAATCACCCTTAGGCTGATAGGCACTCTGGCCCTTTAACAGTAGGGACGCATGCGACCTAAGTGCATTCCTGGGAGACCTGTGTGGTGTGCGCATGCCCCGGGAGCTGGCAGGGAGGGCAGACGCCACCACTGAGCAACCGGTAGGGTGAGTTCGCCATCATCATCCCTGCCGGCAGGAAGAAGTGTAGCAGAGCGAAGACGCTGGTAGCGTTACACTAGGTATTCACTGCTCCCCTGCGCAATTAGTAAAAGCAGCGCTTGTGGCCCTCTCGGTGAGGATTCCATAGGGATTGGTCCTGGGTAATATTGAGTGTGGGGAGGTACTGAAATTGTACACCACCCAATATTTTGGCACCCTGTACAACTGCCCCTGTGCCCACCCCCACACTATGCCACTTAGGGCACAGTCAGATGGCTGTATAATTTTGACAACGATCACATCGCCATACTTGGCCTGGCTGGTGGCTTCCTTAACCGAAGAGTGACAGCAGGTATGTCTAAGGAAAAGGGGTAATATGAGATGCACAGGCACTAATGTAAAATAGTGGGGGCTCAAAAGTTAAGAACCTACCAGCATTAGCTCCTATATGCACTAACTCACTTGCATACTATAGTATGTCACAAAAGGGAGTGATAACACACGGAGAATGGGAACTTTCTACTCACCTGTCTCTGGCGTCGCTGTCCGTGGTGCTGATCTTCGGTCTCCGATCCTGCCGACTCCCCGCTGCTGCTTCCGGCCGCAGTGAAGTGAATATTAAATGAGCATAATGAGTGACGGTCGGCAGTAAGTGACAGCAGCGGCAGAGACAGGAGGGCAGGAGAAGGTGAGAAGGTGAGTAAAGGGTTTTTTTTTTTTAATAGACATATGTCTTTTCTCCAGTGCGTGTCACACAGAACACATCCGTGTGGTCTGTGTGTGTTACATGTGACACGTTTGCGTTCCGTGTGACACCCGTGATGCCGGAGAAAAACAGACATGTCGGCGTGTGGAGCACACGGGCACACGTAAGTACGGAACGGACACACGTTCCGTGCAAAAATACTTACGTGTGCCCGAAACTATAGTAAAACATATGTCAACGTGTGCCCGTGTCTCCGGTTTGTGAGAAAAATGTCCATACACGTACCGAAGGCACGGACGTGTGAAAGAGGCCTTACATTGTATCAAAATGTCATATCTTCAGTGTTGTCCCATGAAAAGATAAGATATTTAAAAAAAAATGTGAGAGGAGTACTCACTTTGTGATATACTGTATATCCATTCCAGTATGTAATGGTCTCTTGTGATATATAGTATATTGTACACTTCTCTTGTTTAGATTAATGCTACTTATTCTTGTATATCTATTTATCTACCTGTAACAGTATGCATTAGCTCTTATAGGCACTAATCCATTTATGTAGTAAAAAATTCTTTCATTGTTACAATATCCCAGGTCTTGTGTGTATGATTCATTGACATATTTGGCACCCATACATTTCATCTTTTGGTACTTGGATGCATTGGGTCAGGCATCAGGTTTTAATTGTTTTTTTATTGTGTGCTTTTAATTGGTGGTGTGCTCATTCATAAGTTAAAGGGGTGGTTCACTACTCTGCAATAGGGGCCACATCCCTGTAAAACTGATAGGATAGGCTTTTTCTAAATACCCTGTATTGCCAATTCTGCCTCTGAGCGGTGCTATTGCAGTCCGCTCTTCCCCATCGCGTGCCCCCCCCGGCTTCGTGACCTATGAGATTCGGTGATGTCATGTCAACTTCCAGTTGACCCAACATCACAGAGGCGGGCCTCATTCTCCGTGAGTGACTGGGCTGTGGGCGGCATTTCACCACTCATCACAGCCCAGCATGTTGCGCCCTCCCTCCTTTGCTGCAGAGCGCCACAAGCAGGAGTGTTGCTGGGTTGTGACGAGCGGCGATACACCGCTCACAGCACAGTCACTCACAGAGATTTGGGCCGGCCTCGGTGATGTTGGGTCAGCTGGAATTTGACGTGACATCACCGGATCTCAGAAATCACAGAGCCAAGGGGGGGCACTTCATGGGGATGAGCTGACCGCAATAACGTTGCTCAGAGGCAGAATTGCCTGAAAAAGGTATTTAGAAAAAGCCTTCCCTATCAGCTTTACAGGGATTTGGCCACTATTGCACAGTAGTGAACAACCTCTTTAAGCCTTCTCTGACAGCATGTATGTCTATGCAGCCATCAGGCTCGGGTCAGGAGAACCATGAGTGAAAAAAAAGTTTTTTTCGGCTCACCCAGTGATCACTAGAACTGGTTCCTCTGTACAGGACGGTGCAGGTGCAAGGAGGTGGGCTCCGCGTTCAGGAGTGGAATGGCAATAGGTTTTGGAAAGGTGTTTCCTGTCCAGCAACACGTCCAGAGATGGTTTGATTAAAATTTCATTTTATTTTAGAAAAAACGTAAAACTAACATGACATTAGATGGACATCTGGAGCAGATAAAAAGCAATCTGACCTGGTCAGGATCACTGGTGCGTCGCTACATGGTCGCTGGTGAGCTGTCAATCAGGCAGATCTCACCAGTGACCAGTCCCCAGCCAGCAGCGACGTGTGGAAGCGATGCTGCGCTTGGTAACTAAGGTAAATATCGGGTAACCAAGCGCTTGGTTACCCAATATTTACCTTGGTTACCAGCGCACACCGCTTAGCGCTGGCTCCCTGCACTCATAGCCAGAGTACACATCAGGTTAATAAGCAAACCGCTTTGCTTATTTACCCCATGTGTACTCTGGCTACTTGTGCAGGGAGCAGGGAGCCGGCACTGGCAGAGTGGCGGACGCTAGTAACCAAGGTAAATATCGGGTAACCAAGCAAAGGGCTTCGCTTGGTTACCCGATATTTACCTTGGTTACAGCTTACCGCAGGCTGCCAGACGCCGTCTCCGTGCACTTTCAGATCGTTGCTCTCTCGCTGTCAAACACAGCGATGTGTGCTTCACAGCGGGAGAGCAACGTCCAAAAAATGAACCAGCCCTGTGTGTAACGAGCAGCGATCTCACAGCAGGGGCCAGATCACTGCTCAGTGTCACACACAGCGAGATCGCTAATGAGGTCACTGGTGCGTCACAAAAACCGTGACTCAGCAGCGAACTCGCTAGCGATCTCGCTATGTGAGAAGTACCCCTTAGACATATGCTGTTTGAATAAGACACAATATGTATAGAAATTACCTGATCACTCCCTTGAACATCATATCCTGTTTGGACACACACAGGTTGTGCTAATCACTCTCTCAGAGTAGCAGCAGCAAAACATTATGACCCATAGGTCTCTGCAAGTCATTTAACCCATCATAAGCCATTGAACATAGCAAATCCTTATGAAATAAAATCTTTTCAATCATAAAGTCATCAATTAATTTTCTTACTAGAGGAGCAAACAATGACATAACATATTACTTTTCTCAATATCCCAAATATAAATAGCGTAAAAAAAAATAATTTAAAAACAAATTTGAAAAAAGATGTTTTTTTTATAAAAATGCAATAGACTTGTAGCTAATGCGATTAGTATATATACATAAGGTCGCTTCCAATATTCATACCCATTGGCAGGAAGTGTATGTCAAAATCCATTTGGCCTCTTAATCTCGCAGCATGTGAATGCGATCTCCCCCTCTTCTAGGGAGTGAAATTTGCTCTATGGCATTCACCCAAAAAAAACCTAACATCACCACTGTGGTCATATAAAAAATGCCTCGATGCTCCTGAGCGAGATTTTCACCCTCATTAGCCAATATTTACATGAATTGGCGGGAAAAACAATTTATTTATAACTCCTGGAATCCTTTTTTGTCTGATATCTTCTGGTATGGTCGTTTCATAGATGATATTTTGATAATATGGCGTGGAGGTGAAATGACCATACCAGAATTTTTCAAATACATCAATTCCAGTAACTTTAATTTAAAATTTGTTTCCAGTAATGTGTTTTTTTTCAATTTTTTTTTTTTACGCTATTTATATTTGGGATATTGAGAAAAGTAATATGTTATGTCATTTTTTGCTCCTCTAGTAAGAAAATTGATGACTTTATGATTGAAAAGATTTTATTTCATAAGGATTTCCTATGTTCAATGGCTTATGATGGGTTAAATGACTTGCAGAGACCTATGGATCATAATGTTTTGCTGCTGCTACTCTGAGAGAGTGATTAGCACAACCTGTGTGTGTCCAAACAGGATATGATGTTCAAGGGAGTGATCAGGTATTTTCTATACATATTGTGTCTTATTCAAACAGCATATGTCTAAGATTAAGAGCCACACTGGCTTGAAACGCGTAAGACGTTTTTTTATCTGCTTCAGATGTCCATCTAACGTCATGTTAGTTTTATGTTTTTTCTAAAATAAAATAAAATTTTAATCAAACCATCTCTGGACGTGTTGCTGGACAGGAAACACCTTTCCAAAACCTATTGCCAGAACCATGAGAGAGTCTGAGCACTGCTATGCTGATCGTCATCCAATTTATACGGCCATCTGACTGCGCCCTTAGGCCACGTGCACACGAGTATTTGGTGAGTTTTTTACCTCAGCATTTGTAGCCAAAACCAGGAGTGGGTAAAAAATACAGAAGTGGTGATGTGACGCCATGGCAAAACCAGGTTGTCGCGGAGACTGCACAAATCTTCCAGGTGCAGGACGTCATCCTCCTTGGCATACCAACACAAACCCACACCCAGGTACACAACATCAGCCAGCAAAGCCTAGTCACCCCCCATGACAATAGGGACACACCAGTGGGCGGGGCCTAGTGGATGGTGACACCCACCTAGGGGTCCTGAGGTGTTCTGGGAGGGAACAAGTCAGTCGAGTTTGGAGTGAGGAGGTGAAAGGAGTGTGAAGTGACAGGGTAGTCAGGGGTTGGAGCCTCTGGACTACCGGACTACTGACTAGGTGGCAGTCGGCAGACAGGGCAACAGGCGACGGTGATTCGGTCGCAGGAGACCTTAAGTGGAGTGGGGCAGGGTTGTAACCCACCGGTATCGACAGCGGGAATCCGGTCCGGAAGCCATGCACAGTCGGGGTACCTGCACCCTAGATCAAGGACAGCTTCAAGCACCTTTCTAATTGACCAGCCGGGGACAAGATTTCAGGTCTTGTCCCACAGGAGGACCAGAAAAAGCAAGACAGAAGCCCAACGAGGGGGATAGGGCTCAGCAATTGCCTGCTAAGGTCCCACGGGTCAGTTCTCGCGGGCCACAGCTCCCTACACACAAAAATCACCGGAAGTGGACTTCGCCGTTTCAAGCGGAGTAGTCAAACTAAGGACACAAACACTAAGTGCAGGAGGAAGGGACCCCTGTTTGCTGTACCAGGATGTGGGACCCGAATACACCTGCTGGAGGTCACCGGTCACTGGCAATTTGGTTTACCATTTGGACTCTGTGTGAATTCTTCTAGAACTGTGAGTACACCAATACAACCCAGTCCAACCCTGCAGAATACGCTCCGCAGCATCCTGCCCCCCATACACCTGGGCCCCGGGACAACACCTCCCCTACCCGTGGAGTGGATACCATCCTGCTGCCCCACTCAATCAGCCCCGGGCGTCCCATACCAAGGCAGCGGTGGTGTCACCAATCATCACCGCAACCCACGGGTGGTGTCACACTGACAAACTCTCCCCTGTAAATAACCCCTTTTAGATAGTTGTGAGGACGGACGGCTGCAAGAGCCCCGGATCCGGCTACCACTCGAGCCACGATCCTGGATCCGAGCAGCCCCCCTGCAATGGTCTGTCTATTATACTTTTCCTCTTATCGTTCCATTCCTGGTTTTGGTTTACAAATACTGAGGTAAAAAACTCACCAAATATTCAACGTGTGCACATGGATTTAAGAAGAGTCTACACTAAGTTTTTGATAAGCGTTTGTTTCTCCGTCGGTGAGGCCCAGACAAAAAAAGGATTCCAATGGAACCCCCGATGGAGCAATTACTAAAATAAGGCTAGCCAACTTGTTCCCATCAGAGTAAAGGCCACTTTACACGCAGAGATAAATCTTTGGCAGATCTGTGGTTGCATTGAAATCATGGACATATTGTTCCATTGGTACTCAGCCACAAACCTGGCACTGATTGTCCATGATTTCACTGCAACCACAGATCTGCCGCAGATTTATCTCTGTGTGTAAAGTGGCCTTTAACAGCTTATTGTTGGGGATGAGGGGGGGGGTTGTTAATCCCTGACAACCCCTATAAGCTTTATTACAAAACACAGGCAGGGACAGACAGTTGTGAGGAGGATCCTCATCGTCAGTTAGACATGAATATTCGGAGTCATATTGACTGACTAAAAGTTGGGTGAAGCAGGAATATCACAGATGCAGGAATGACCGACCATCTGATATCTGCCTCAAGGAGAGGGAATGGGCAGTATGAAGTTCAAGGGACCCTGTCTCCTTCAAAACACTGTTTACCTGAACATATAGTGTTAATCTACAGTTAAACAGCAGTTAGAGTCTGAATGGCCAATTTACTGGAGCAGCAGCTACAGGGAGAAAATGAAGGTATATTTTCCCTGCTGCCACTGGTTTACAGTCATCAGGGCAATGCAGGGGGCGGTTAAACTCACTGGTCACTGCTCAGTGAGTGTGCTGTATTCCCTGGCCGACACAATGACAGCCAGCTCTGCACATGTGCAGGAGAGATGAAACACTTTATACAGTCATGGCCGAAAGTGGTGGCACCCTTGAAATTGTAGTATTTCTCCCCGAAAATTGTTGAAATTAAATGTTTATTTCCTTTGGGTGTATTGGAACAACACATAAAAAAAATCAGAGGTAAAAAGGCAAATTCGACATAATTTCACAGAAATCTCCAAAAAGTGCCGGACAAAATTATTCACACCCTCAACTTAATATTTGGTTGCACACCCTTTGGAATAAATAACTGCAATCAGTCTCTTCCTATAACCATCAACAAACTTCTTACACCTCTCAACTGGAATTTTGAACTTTTCTTCTTTTGCAAACTGCTCCAAGTCTCTCATAGGTGAAGGCGCCTTCTCCCAACAGCAATTTTAAGCTCTCTCCCAGGTGTTTAATGGGATTTAGATCCGGACTCATTGCTGTCACTTCAGAACTCTACAGTGCTTTATTTCCATCCATTTTGGGGTCTTTTTGAAGGATGTTTGGGGTCATTGTCCTGATGGAAGACCAATGACCTAGGATGCAAACTCAGCTTTCTGACACTGATCCAAAATCGCTTGGTAATCTTCAGATTTCATGATGCCTTCCACACAGTAAAAGCACCCAGTGCCAGAGGCAGCAGAACAACCCCAAAATATCTTTGAGCCTCCACCATATTTGACTGTAGGTACTGTGTTTTTTCTTTGTAGGCCTCATTACATTTAAACAGCAGAATGATGTACTTTACCAAAAAGCTCTATCACAATCTCATCTGTCCACAAGACTCATTCCCAGAAGGATTTTGGTTACTCACGTACGTTTTGGCAAACTACAATCTTTTTCTCTGTCTCTGTGTCAGAAATGGGGTCCTCCTGGGTCTCCTGTATAGCGTTTTATTTCATTCAACTGTGGACAGATAGTTCGCGCTGACGCTGATGCACCCTCAGCCTGCAGGAGAGCTGGAATTTCTTTGGAACTAGATTGGGGCTGCTTATCCACCATCTGGACTATCTGCGTTGCAACCTTTCATCAATTATTCTCTTCCGTCCACGTCCATGTACTGAAGATTAGCTATAGTGCCATGGGTTGTAAGCTTGATTATGTTGCGCGCCAAAGACAAAGTAATTTTAAGATCTCTGGAGATCGACTTGTAAACTTGAGATTGCTGATATTTTTCAACCATTTTAATTTCCAAGTCCTCAGACAGTTCTCTTCTCCTCTTTCTGTTCTCCATGCTTCGTGTGATACACACACAATACAAAGGTTGAGTCAACTTCTCCCTTTTTTTATCTGGTGTCAGGTATTATTTTCATATTGCCCATACCTGTTACTTGCCACAGTTGAGTTTGAACAGCATGACATGTTGTAAACAAAGTTGTTTACCCACAATTTTGGAAAGATGCCAGCAATTTTGTCCGGACCATTTTGGGGGTTGTGTGTGATATTATGTCCAAAACAAACCGTGTTACCAGCTCTCCACTGCTGATTCTTTGCTCCAGGAGTAGATCGCCTGATCCTGCACGGAAATCCCAGGTATAAAGATCCAAGGAGAAAACGCAATTCCAGCGGATCATAGGCAGAAGTAAAAGTAAAAACTTGCACTTTATTTTCGCATTAAAAATATACAGGCGGTATCCACAGTGATACAGAAAAAAAATCATCCAATGCGTTTCGATATAACGCAGTGTCGTAGAGTCTTATTCATGGATGTTTTACAAGTGAAACCCTACCTCTATTCAACATACAAACACTCCCATCCTGCTTCAGGACTAAATCACAATCAATTATTTTACACCTGATAGAAGCACCTGCTTTCAGGGAGTAAGAAAAACACCATATAACAATTACAAATAAAACAAAAATATGAAAAAAAAACAATGTTGAAAACAAAGTCACATGAATACATTTCTATCATTAATTGTATTGGACTGTCATGTCCTGGCGTATATTAAGCCCGTATGGAATTCTTGTATGTAACTTAAACATCCAAAAGGATTCACTTTTAAGAACTTTCCGCTGGAAATCTCCTCCTCTATCCATTTTATTCACTCTCTCAATAGCTCTAAAGCCAAATCCCTTTAAATTGCCCCCATGACATGTTACAAACTGTTTAGTTACCGCTGAAGAACCGCACAAGTTTGATTTGCCCATATAAGATATATGGCACCTTATGCGGTTCTTGAGAGGTCCCACTGTGCATCCTGTATACTGTTTATGACATATATTGCAATCGATCAGGTATATCACCCCCTCACTATTACAATTTATGATTAAACATCAAGTCTAGATTTTATCATATGTCACAGACCACACTAGAAAGAACTGTTATAACTTAAAAACCAACCACGTTACTGTATCAATTTGATACTGAATGCTCGTAGAAAATGAGATAAAAGAATCTCCTTTTATTACATATTGGCAAACTTTGCACGGATGGTGACCTGTAAAAGCCTTTGTATAAAAGTCAGGGGTTGTTAGTCTTAATCGCATTGTCTGAATAGTGACTAGGACATAGTATATTTCCCAATGTTGCAGCCCGTTTAGGGACAAAACTTATAGCATCTGATTTTAATAATTTTGCTAATATGGCATTGTGATTAAGCAGAGGTATATATTTTGTTATTATTTGAACTATATTATTATATTGAGGACTATATTTCATAGTAAATGTTACTGGAGAAGATTTTTTAATAATATCATATTTATTGGAATTTTTATTTTTTATCAATAAATCTTTCCTAGCTATGTTATGTATATATATATATATATATATATATATATATATATATATATATATATATATATATATATATATATGCTTTATTTAATGTCCACTGTGGATAACCTCGGTTATAAAATCTGTTACAAACTATAGTTTTTTCTTTAATAAAATTTGTATTGTCACTGCAATTTCTTCTGATCCTAATTAACTCACCAAATAACTTACTAATAACATGTAACGGATGACAGGAGCTGGCATGTAAAATAGAATTGTTATCAGTGGGTTTTCTACATGGACTCACCTCTACCAAACCACTACTCCCATGTCCTGTCAAATAAATGTCCAAAAAAATAATTTTATATTTATGAAAATTGTATGTAAATTTTAAATTAAATGAATTATTATTTATGTAGGCAATAAATTGATCGTACTGCAAGTCCCGTTCCTTCCACACAACTATCAAATCGTCAATGTAACGCCCATAAATAATAATATTGTCTTTAAATAAATTGGAATTATGAAAAATTGTTTTTAATTCCCATAACACTACTACCAAATTAGCTAATGAGGGGGAGCATTCCCCACATGCTCACTCCTTGTCTTTGCAAAAAATATTTTTTATTGAATTCAAAATAATTATGAGTTAATAGAAACTGTGTTGATAAAAATTATTTTATTTCAGCAGTATAAGAACTATATTTGTTCAAAAAATACATTAAACTGTTTAGAATGATGTTTATGTGGGAGGGAGGGGTACAAACTCTCAATATCACCATCCATGCAAAGTTTGCCAATAGGCAACAAAAGGAGATTCTGTTATCTCATTTTCTACTGGGATTAAGTATCAAATTAATAGATACATAAATTGTAATAGTGAGGGGGTGATATAACTGATCGATTGCAATATATGTCATAAACAGTATATAGGATGCACAGTGGGACCTCTCAAGAACCGCATAAGGTGGCATATATCTGATATGGGCAAATCAAACTTGTGCAGTTCTTCAGCGGTAACTAAACACTTTGTAACATGTCATGGGGGCAATTTAAAGGGAATTGGCTTTAGAGCTATTGAGAAAGTGAATAAAATGGATAGAGGAGGAGATTTCCAGCGGAAAGTTCTTAATCGTGAATCCTTTTGATTGTTTAAGCTAAATACAAGAATTCCATACGGGCTTAATATACGCCAGGACATGACAGTCCAATACAATTAATAATAGAAATGTATTCATGTGACTTTGTTTTTTTTTCATATTTTTTATTTATTTGTAATTGTTATATGGTGTTTTTCTTAGTCCCTGAAAGAAGGTGCTTCTTTAGGGTTTAATTTACTGATTGTGATTTATTCCTGAAGCAGGATGGGAGTGTTTTTATGTTAAATAGAGGTAGTGGTTCACTTGTAAAACATCCATGAATAAGACTCTACGTTATATCGAAACGCGTTGGACGATTTTTTCCTGTATATCTGTAGATACCGTCTGTATATTTTTAATGCGAAAATAAAGTGCAAGTTTTTACTTTTACTTCTGCCTATGATCCGCTGGAATTGCGTTTTCTCCTTGGATCTTTATACCTGAGATTTCCGTGCAGGATCAGGCGATCTACTCCTGAAGCAAAGAATCAGCAGTGGAGAGCTGGTAACACGGCTTGTTTTGGACATAATTTCACACACAATGGTCCAGACAAAATTGTTGGCATCTTACCAAAATTGTGGGTAAACAACTTTTGTTTACAACATGTCATGCTGTTCAAACTCAACTGTGGCAAGTAACAGATATGGGCAATATGAAAATCATACCTGACACCAGATAAAAAAGGGAGAAGTTGACTCAACCTTTGTATTGTGTGTGTATCACAAGAAGCATGGAGAACAGAAAGAGGAGAAGAGAACTGTCTGAGGTCTTGGAAATTAAAATGGTTGAAAAATATCAGCAATCTCAAGTTTACAAGTCGATCTCCAGAGATCTTAATGTTACTTTGTCCTTGGTGCGCAACATAATCAAGAAGCTTACAACCCATGGCACTATAGCTAATCTACATGGACGTGGATGGAAGAGAATAATTGATGAAAGGTTGCAATGCAGATAGTCCAGATGGTGGATAAGCAGCCTGTTACGGGGGGCTGTCTGATAATAACTTAAAGGAGTATCAGACAGTCAGGGTCCACCGTGCAAAGACTCTGCTGCAGACTATGGCAGAGTGCAATACCTCTGTTAACTCACAGAAGGATATAATAAGTAAAGCAATTCCTCCCTTACTTGGAGGGTATGTGGAATGATCTCTGTTAATAATCACAGAGATAAAGGCGATGTGTGCGAAATGGCACCTACCTAGGTCCGCTCTTCTAGTGGTGCAAAAGAGACGAACAGCAGCGTAAGCCGCACAAAGCTCCTACCTGCGTTCGCTCCACTAGTGTGCGAGGACACGAACCACTAGATATGGCACCTGCCTAGGTCCGCTCTTCTAGTGGTGCAAAAGAGACGAACAGCAGCGTAAGCCGCACAAAGCTCCTACCTCTGTTCGCTCCCCTAGTGTGCGAGGATACGAACAACTGCCAGACGCAGTATAAGGAACGTTACCCTAGCGGCAACGTCCACCTGCGAGTCGAATCACAAGGCCCAGCCAGACCATGTGCCTCAGGCACCTGCCTATGTCCGCTCCCCTAAGAGGTAAGGATACGGACAGCAGCCGAAGCTGTAAGGTATAAGAACGCTACCCTGCCGGTAGCGCTCACCTAGCATAGACAGAGGAATGCCTAGAGGAACGTGCACAGGGTGTCTACCCTCATGCATGAACCAAGAGGACTGAGCGCCATGCGGCGTGTGTCAGGGTCTTATATAGACTCTGTGCCTCATCCAAGATGGAGGACACCAGAGCCAATCCGCTGCCAGAACGACAAGAGTGACATCATGCTGGCCTATCACCGAGCAAGGCGTCACAAGCACATGACCAGCGACCAATCGGCATAGAAGGTGTCAGAGACATGTGACCTCGTGTCAGCGATGATGTCACCCGCACATGTGCAATGGCTCCAAGATAGGACTTAGTCTCCAGCGCTCGCACATGTGCAGTAGCAAGAAATCTGGACTTAGTCTCCAGCGCTCGCACATGTGCAGTAGCAAGAAATCTGGACTTAGTCTCCAGCGCTCGCAGCAACCGTAACAGTACCTCCCCCTCAAGGGCCCCCCTCCCGGCGACGCAGGTAATCGGCAACTAAGTCGGGAGCATGGACAGCCTCCTCAGGCTCCCAAGAGCGATGTTCCGGGCCGTAGCCCTCCCAATCTATCAAGAAGAACCTGCGCCCTCTAACCATCTTAGAACCAACTATGGCTTGTACCTCATAGCTAGAGCGAGAAGAATCAGAAGCAGGAGAGTGCACTTCACGAGCGTGAGGTAAAATTGCCGGCTTTAGCAGTGAAACATGGAATTTGTCATGGATCCTAAGATGGACGGGTAACTTCAATTGGTAGACTACAGGATTTACCTGTCGAAGAACCTCATAAGGACCCAGGAAGCGAGGAGCAAATTTGACAGAGCTCACTCTAAGTTTCACGTTTTTTGCAGAGAGCCACACAAAGTCCCCTGGAGAAAAGACAGGAGCCGGGCGACAAAACCGATCGGACACCGTCTTCATACGGTCCTTAGCTGCTTGGATTGACTCTTGAGTCCGATCCCAAACCTCTCTGGCATTAGTTGCCCAGTCGGCCACAAGAGGAGGAGGTGCAGCAGCGGGAAACGGTACCGGTACCCTAGGGTGTTGCCCATTATTGAGTACGAACGGTGTCTGCCCAGTGGCCTCAGCCAGCGAATTGTTAAGGGCAAATTCTGCCCAGGGTAGGAGGGAGGACCAGTTATCGTGGTTCTCAGCAACAAAGTGTCGAAGGTATATAATCATGGATTGATTGGTACGCTCAACCAAACCATTGGTCTCCGGATGGTATGCCGAAGATAGATTCAACTCAATTTGCAGAAGGCTACAAAGATCTCGCCAGAAACGGGAAGCAAATTGCGGGCCTCTATCACAAATGATACGATCTGGCATCCCGTGAAGCCTAAAGACATGCTTGAGGAATAGTTTGGCTAGTACCCTGGAAGATGGGATTCTCGATAACGGTACGAGATGAACCATCCGGGAGAAATGGTCCGTAATGACCCTAGGTGGTAAGGGAAGACATCGGGACTGACATTTCGAACCCCAACTAATAATGCTGTCAGACGCCCAGTCAATGTGAGGAGCATGAGTCCGAAGCCATGGAAGACCCAGAAGAACGTCGTCTATACCCTCAGGCAAAACAAGAAAAGAAATCTCCTCTATGTGACCCTGAGACAGGGAAAGGCGCAAGGGAACTGTCCTCAATGTAATGGAGTCAGACAACATAGTTCCATTAACAACACGGACAGGAATAGGCGCCTCTAACATGATAGAGGGAATATTGTGTCCCTTTACAAATCCTGAGGACACAAAAGTCCCGTCAGCTCCGGAATCCACAAAAGCCATAATAGGCCATGTATTCTCAGATAAGGAGAGCTGACCTGGGATACAACACTTAGAGGGTGCAGAAGACGTCTCTAGTAACCCCCCTCTAATGGTTACTAGGCCAGGGAGTTTCCCTGACGACTAGGACACTTGTTGGCATAGTGCCCAGCCTGACGACATACGTAACATATAGGAGGACCAGACTTGCGTAGTCTGGAGGACGTATGACCTAACTCCATAGAAGTGGGAGATGTTTCAGATGCTGAGGAAGATGGTAGTGGACCCTCAACAACTGGAATAGCCCGAGGCTTAGGGCGTGAGGAAGAGACCTCGAGTCTACGTTCCTTATGGCGTACATCGATCCTCGTTGCTACTGTGATCAAGTCCTCCAGAGAAGCAGGGACCTCACGAGTAGCAAGAGCATCCTTGACATAGCCTGCCAACCCTCTCCAGAAGATAGGAATCAACACCTTCTCTGGCCAATCTAGTTCTGCCACCAGAGTTCTAAAAGCAATGGCATAAGAACTAGTGGATAACGAACCCTGAGATAGATCTAACAGTCTCAGGGCCGCATCATGGGTAACCTGCGGACCCATGAATACCGCCTTAAGAGCATCAAGAAAGTCTTGATGTCTCAGAGTAACCACATCAGAGCGCTCCCATAGGGGAGTCGCCCATTCTAAGGCTTTGTCCTGAAGTAAGGAGATGATAAAGCCTACTCTGGACCTCTCCGTAGAGAAGCGAGAAGAGTTGACCTCTAGGTGTATCTGACACTGACTAATGAAACCACGACATGATCTGGCATCGCCAGAATATCTGTTTGGCAGAGCAAGTCGAGGATCATGTGCAGATGTCACCATGGTCTGAGGTTTATCCTCTATACTCTTGAGCCGTGACTCAAGTACTTGTATGTAACGGTGTAACTGCTGATATTCTGCCATAACTGCCAGACCCTTGGCTCAGTCCTAATGTTACGGGGGGCTGTCTGATAATAACTTAAAGGAGTATCAGACAGTCAGGGTCCACCGTGCAAAGACTCTGCTGCAGACTTTGGCAGAGTGCAATACCTCTGTTAACTCACAGAAGGATATAATAAGTAAAGCAATTCCTCCCTTACTTGGAGGGTATGTGGAATGATCTCTGTTAATAATCACAGAGATAAAGGCGATGTGTGCGAAATGGCACCTACCTAGGTCCGCTCTTCTAGTGGTGCAAAAGAGACGAACAGCAGCGTAAGCCGCACAAAGCTCCTACCTGCGTTCGCTCCACTAGTGTGCGAGGACACGAACCACTAGATATGGCACCTGCCTAGGTCCGCTCTTCTAGTGGTGCAAAAGAGACGAACAGCAGCGTAAGCTGCACAAAGCTCCTACCTCTGTTCGCTCCCCTAGTGTGCGAGGATACGAACAACTGCCAGACGCAGTATAAGGAACGTTACCCTGGCGGCAACGTCCACCTGCGAGTCGAATCACAAGGCCCAGCCAGACCATGTGCCTCAGGCACCTGCCTATGTCCGCTCCCCTAAGAGGTAAGGATACGGACAGCAGCCGAAGCTGTAAGGTATAAGAACGCTACCCTGCCGGTAGCGCTCACCTAGCATAGACAGAGGAATGCCTAGAGGAACGTGCACAGGGCGTCTACCCTCATGCATGAACCAAGAGGACTGAGCGCCATGCGGCGTGTGTCAGGGTCTTATATAGACTCTGTGCCTCATCCAAGATGGAGGACACCAGAGCCAATCCGCTGCCAGAACGACAAGAGTGACATCATGCTGGCCTATCACCGAGCAAGGCGTCACAAGCACATGACCAGCGACCAATCGGCATAGAAGGTGTCAGAGACATGTGACCTCGTGTCAGCGATGATGTCACCCGCACATGTGCAATGGCTCCAAGATAGGACTTAGTCTCCAGCGCTCGCACATGTGCAGTAGCAAGAAATCTGGACTTAGTCTCCAGCGCTCGCACATGTGCAGTAGCAAGAAATCTGGACTTAGTCTCCAGCGCTCGCAGCAACCGTAACACAGCCTCAATCTAGTTCCAAAGAAATTCCAGCTCTCCTGTAGGCTGAGGGTGCATCAGCGTCAGCGTAAACTATCTGTCCACAGTTGAATGAAATAAAAGGCTATACAGGAGACCCAGGAGGACCCCATTTCTGACACAGAGACAGAGAAAAAGATTGCAGTTTGTCAGTTTGAAATTGTCCAGTCTACAAGTGTAATTTCCATAATTTTCTGGAATAATTTCAAGGGTGCCAACGCTTTCGGCCATGACTAACTACAGATTACCACTATACCTGCAGGTTACTAGTATTATCCAATGTGACTGGTTCCCTTTAAACGCTCGAGTCTTTTGTTTGCAGCGGAAAGAAGCTGCTTGATGTGTCTGAATAACAGCTTTACCTCCTCCATTCCTGGAATACACATGAACACTCGGCTGATCTGAGCGTCCATGTGTAAGGGAGAGGTGGCCCACTGCGATCTCATGTCTATGGGCACTTTAATGCGACGCCCCATCACTCATGTTAAATGCGACCATATAATTCATCTTCCCATCTCTGAGCTCATTGTCTCGTCTTCTCCTAGATATCGGTGTAGCTGTGGGGAGGGCTGAGCCTCCTGTCATAGGACTGTACAGCGCTGGTCCATCCAGCACCTTTTACATTGGTGTAAAGAGGGCGAATAGACTGATCACATCTGTGAGGCAAATCCCGGGATATGAAGATGAATTATGACTTCCAGTCATAATCGCTCATCACTCCCTGGCAGTGCCCCCCTCCCTTCTTGTCCTCAATGTCCAGCATCTGTGAAGGTGTTACACCTCCATGGCCATCTCCTGTGATATGGAGATGAGATGATGTGGGAACAATGGACACAGGAGGACTCCCTGCCGTGACCCTGTGGTAGGAGCTGCTATCTAATTAGCAAGCTTGGAAGTATCCAGACAGAACGACTCCAGTAAAAAATGGTTCATATCTCGCAAGCCATATTTCCGATAAATATGGCAACCATAAAAATGGTGTCTCCGCATGCGGACGATGCTGGCACACCCTTTTTATGGGAGCGGGAGCTTGGGAAATACCCCAGGCGTGATATCAGCCAATGGGGAACTAGTAGACAAGTCATGAGTCCTCTCGTTCTGTAGCTAAATTCATAGCTGTCACAATGAGAGCGTCGGCGTCCGCCTACGACGCTCCCAGGCAAAGTTATGGCCCATATTCCATGTTGTGGATTGTCCATAACTCCAGCCAGGGGTGGAGCAGTGCTCCCTCTGAGGTCACTAAGGTAGGAGGGGACCTGGATTTGCCCAGGTTGATAACCCTACTTCGGCCATTTTCCAGGGTTCTTTCGCTGGGGGTCACGTGCAGGAAACATCTGTGGGAGTTCCTAGAAACCTGGTCTACAGCGCCCCCCTGTGGCCAGACGCACAAGGTAACTGATTGAATTGCATACCTGTTTGTAAACCATGCTTTATCTGTAACTGTACTCTGACATATGTATATTCTGTAGATTCCCTATTGTATATATTGTAGTTTCTAGTGTGGCGTTAGGCCGATTAAATTATATAATTAATCTTGGGCTGTTCTGTTATCTCGATCTTGAATCCCACGTCTGTGTGTTCGGCTAATAGTTACCGTGAAGCGGTTGGTGGCAGCGAGTTGTGCCAAGGATTATTGTGGGGAGGCCAGTGAGATTCGGGGAGGTTTTATATATTCCGCCCGCGGAGGTCGGGGGAATATATACCCTACTCTCACCGGGGACCCTTCAATAATCGGCATAAGTAGTATAGCGGCCTCCTTGCTTATTGTCGGGCAATTCCATAATTGGCCTGACTATAAGAGGGGCGCTAGAGAGCGCGTCACGTGCTCTGTCTGTCGGTCGGGAGGTATAAAGGAGGGGTGACACCCACTTGTTACCCCCCGATTGTGACGTACTGGTAGCCAGCGCGGGGGATTTCTGAGTGACCCCCCCGGTGGTTTGTGACATATTGGTGGCATAGCGGTGGGATCGAGATAATAGTGTGTGTGAGTGTGAGACCCATACTCCCAGACACTAAAGACTGCCTGCAGCAGCTGTGGCTGCTGGGGTCTTCAGACTAGCTCAACACTAGAGTGTCAGAGTGCAGATACTGTAAGGTGTGTGGAGGCATCAGGTGTCAGTTCTGTGTCAGTGACCAAAAGTCTGCAAGAATGGCTGAGAGCACCAGGAGCAAAGCCAAAGGAATGGCCGATGCTAAGGCCAGAGACGATGAGGAGGTTGTCCACGAGTCCTCCAGGAGCCAGACGCCAGAGAACAGCTCTGCAGAGGACATCGCACAACCTGGCACTGCTGGACAAAATGAGGAGGAGCTCGCCCAAGGGTCCTCAACGAGCCAGATGCCAGCCCTCCGCTCTGAAATGGACAGTGAATCACCTGGCTCTGCAGCGTGCCGCAGATCACCACTTGCCAATCCCTCCGGCCTGAGAGGTGCAGAGGCCCTCCTTCAAGCTGCCTTGGCCAGGCTTATGGCTGGAGACCGGGATACCTACGAGATACTCATGGCCGAGCGTGGGCGACAGGCAGCGCGTGACGCTGAGGCTGCGGAGCGGCAAGCAGCGCGTGAGGCTGCGGAGCGGCAGGCAGCGCGTGAAGAGCGAGAGCGACAGGCAGACCGTGACTACCAGCTGCAGCTAGCTCAGCTCCGGCCCTCATCAGCCACATGTGACCTTCAAAACACCAAACTTCCAAAGGTCCGTGTTGAGGACTTCCCAGTGCTGGAGAAGGATGGAGACTTGGACTCTTTCCTGACTGCTTTTGAACGGACTTGCTTGCAGCACCATCTGGACAAGGATCAGTGGGCCAAATACCTGACCCCCCGTCTAAGGGGTAAGGCCCTGGATATCCTTGGGGACTTGCCTGCTGAGGCAGATCAGGGCTACGACACCATCAAGCGGGCCCTGATCCAACAGTACAACCTCACTCCAGAGTCCTACCGCAAGAAGTTCCGGACCCTGCAAAAGGGACCAAAGGACTCCTGGGCTGACCACCGGCGGGCACTTGCCTGAGCTGCCGACCACTGGACCCAAGGCCTGCAGCTTTCCACCGGACCGGAGATCCTGGACTTGTTCATCACGGAGCAACTCTTGTGGAACTGCCCTGAGGATCTCCGCCAGTTCATCCGAGACCAGAAGCCAAAGGGGTCCACGGCTACAGCTGCCCTGGCCGATGACTACACCAACAATCGGGCTCCTGAGGCCAGGAGAGCAGCCACCAGCAGCACCTGGAGAGGGGGTAAGATGAATTCTGCGACTGCCCCACCTGCCCCTAGACTGCAGGGGGTGTCCCCCTCAACTCCCCTCTCCAGGCCCGTGGCAGAGCCAAGACGGTGCCACCAGTGCAACCTACCTGGACACTTCAAGGCCATGTGCCCTCAGCGTCCCAAGGCCCCGGCTCCGTCCCCGTCCCAAGGGCCGCCCAAGGTGTATTGTGTGGGTGGGGGTGGTGGTAGGTCCCTGGACAGCTTCCAACCTGTCACCGTCGGCCGGTCTGTGACCATAGGACTGCGAGACAGCGCCTCGGAGGTGACTCTGGTGCGGCCTGAGATGGTGTCCCCCCAAGACTTGATCCCTGGAAAAACCCTCGCTGTCTCCGGGATTGGAGGCATTGACCCGGCGCTGCCTGTTGCTGACATTTATGTGGACTGGGGCGCAGGGCGAGGGGTGAGGGAGGTGGGGGTAACTGATCGGATCCCCGCAAACGTGCTACTTGGGACAGATTTGGGGCAGATAACCTCCCAGTTTGGGCCCCCACCAAGGGCTGAACCTTCAGCCAGTACGGACATGACTCCTGACAATGTTAATGTGTTATCTATGAATGATGTGAGAGAGGGGGGAGTGAACTCTGATATTTCTGCTTGCACAGACACCATAGACACACACACAGCTGCAGCTGTGACAGGGGAGGGGGTCAGAGAAAGGTGTGACAATGCCTCTACAAGTAATCAGCCTGTGAGCTGGGATCTGCTGCCCTCTGCAGGGATAAGCAGAGAGCAGGGTGCTGCAGGGGGAGGACCAGTGTGTGGGGTGGGGGCTACCACAGCAAATGTGGGGTCCCCAGAGATTTCACAGCGGGGTTCTGTTGCTGCAGGAGGGGAACAGGCAGGTGAGATTGGGGCCGGTCCAGGAGCGGAAGTGCTCCCAGGTAAGATCTCGGTGCATGGTTCCCCCACAACCGGGGTGTCAGGAAGCCAGGTCGGTCTGCCTGAACCGGCGACTTGGTCAGGAACGGAGGAGGAGCAGGCACGACCCACGGTCGCAGCGGCTGTGGCCGCTGTCACCCGCAGTGGGAGTGCTGGAAGCCAAGGGGCCTCCCGGAGGTCCGATAGCTCTTCCCCTTCTGACCAAGTGGCAGCCGAGTCAGGTGGAGGCCAGGACACAGGTCCCGGGGTACTGACCGAAGATGTGACAGTCTCGTCGATTCTGGCCACATCTAGTCAGGGGTTTCAGGCAGCGTTAGAAGCTGACGACAGCCTGAAAGCTCTTAAGGAGCAGGCGGCACAGCCTCCCTCGGACTCGGACCCGGAGCGAGTGGTCTGGGACCAAGGACGGCTGTACCGGGCCACGGTCCAGCAGGGTTCACCGGAGGCGTGGCCCAGGGACCGACAGTTGGTGGTACCCTATCCGTTCCGGACGGAGTTGTTGCGGATCGCACATGAGATTCCGATGGCCGGACACCTAGGGATCGCTAAGACCAAGGCCAGGTTAAACCAGCATTTCTACTGGCCAAAAATGGGGGCCGATGTGGCTGCCTACTGCCGTTCGTGTGAAACCTGTCAGAGAGTGGGGAAGGCGGGGCCACGCCCCAAAGCCCCACTGGTATCTCTGCCCATCATCGATGAGCCTTTCAGGAGGGTGGCTGTGGATCTGGTCGGCCCGCTGGCCATCCCCAGCAGCTCCGGGAAACGCTTCATACTGACGGTAGTGGACTATGCCACCCGGTACCCAGAAGCAGTGGCCTTGTCGTCCATTCGGGCTGACAAGGTGGCCACCGCATTGCTGGAGATTTTCTCCCGAGTGGGTTTTCCCCAGGAAATGCTCACTGACCGGGGGACCCAATTCATGTCCCAGCTGATGGAGGCCCTCTGTAAGCAAGTCCAGGTGCGACATCTGGTGGCCAGCCCGTACCATCCACAGACTAATGGCCTGTGCGAGCGGTTCAATGGCACCTTAAAGCAGATGCTTAAGATGTTGGTCGACTCCCATGGGCGTGACTGGGAGCGGTATCTCCCACACCTGTTATTTGCTTACCGGGAGGTTCCACAGGCCTCAACAGGATTCTCACCGTTTGAGCTCCTGTACGGGCGACGTGTGCGGGGCCCCCTGGCTCTGGTGAAAGAGGCTTGGGAAGGGGATTTGGCCACCCCTGGAGTGTCGGTTATCGAGTATGTCATGCGCTTCCGGGACAAAATGCAGGCCTTGACGCAACTGGTACACAACAATATGGCTCAAGCCCAGGCCGATCAGAAGCGTTGGTACGACCAGAACGCTTGTGAGAGGACCTACCAAGTGGGTCAAAAGGTGTGGGTACTGGTCCCCGTACCACAGGACAAGCTTCAGGCAGCCTGGGAAGGCCCATACCTCGTGTACCAGCAGCTCAACCCTGTGACGTACCTGGTCACCCTGGACCCTGCCCGTGGAAGGCGGAAGCCCTTCCATGTGAACATGATGAAGGCACATCATGAGCGGGAGGCGTGTGCGCTCCCCGTGTGCCACCTGCCCGAGGAGGGAGAAGCGGAAACCCTCTTGGATATGCTAGCCCAGGTTAGGGCCGGCGGATCCATTGAGGATGTGGAGGTTGGCCACCAGCTCTTGGAGGACCAACGGTCCCAGCTGTGGGCCACCCTCCTCCCCTTCCGGGGGTTGTTTACCAACCAGCCCGGAAGGACTGACTTGGCTGTCCATCACGTGGACACTGGGGATCATCCCCCGATCCGGCGTTCAGCATATCGGGTCTCCCTGGAGGTGCAGCAACACATGCGCCAGGAGATTGACGAGATGCTGAAGCTGGGGGTGATCCAGGCATCCAACAGCGCTTGGGCCTCGCCTGTAGTCCTCGTCCCTAAGAAGGACCGAACCACTCGGTTCTGCGTGGACTACAGGGGGCTCAATGCTGTCACGGTCGCCGATGCGTACCCAATGCCACGCATCGATGACCTGCTCGATCAGTTGGCCGGGGCTCAGTACCTGACCATCATGGACCTGAGCCGGGGATATTGGCAGATCCCCCTGACTCGCAAGGCCAGGGAACGCTCTGCCTTTATTACCCCATTTGGACTATACGAGTCCACGGTGATGCCATTCGGGATGAGGAATGCCCCTGCCACTTTCCAGCGGATGGTCAACACCCTGCTCAAGGGACTTGAAGGGTACGCGGCCGCGTACCTAGATGACATTGCCGTCTTCAGTCCCACCTGGGAGGACCACCTAGAGCATCTAGCACAGGTGCTCAGGCGGATCCACCGGGCAGGTTTGACCATCAAGCCGGGAAAGTGTCAGCTGGCCATGAGCGAGGTCCAGTACCTCGGTCACCGGGTAGGCGGGAGAACACTGAAGCCCGAGCCTGAGAAAGTGGAGGCCATCGCATTCTGGCCCACCCCCAGGACCAAGAAGCAGGTGATGTCCTTCTTGGGGACCGCTGGGTACTATAGGAGGTTTGTTCCACGCTATAGTAGCCTGGCAAAGCCCTTGACGGACCTCACCAAGAAGAAGCTGCCCTCTGCAGTCGATTGGACAATGGACTGCGAGACAGCCTTCCAGGCCCTAAAGGACGCCCTGTCCAGCCCGCCCGTGCTACAGGCAGCCGACTTCACGCGGCCGTTTGTAGTACAGACCGACGCCAGTGACTTCGGCCTCGGTGCGGTGCTCAGCCAGGTGGACTCTGCGAGCCAAGAGCACCCAGTCTTGTACCTGAGCAGGAAGCTGTTACCAAGGGAAGTGGCCTATTCCACGATGGAGAAGGAGTGCCTGGCCATAGTGTGGGCCCTGCAGCGTCTGCAACCCTATCTATACGGGCGCCACTTCATCGTGGAGACGGACCACAATCCCCTCAGCTGGTTGCACACCGTCTCTGGGACGAATGGGCGATTGTTGCGATGGAGCCTTGCGCTCCAGCAATACAACTTCACCATTCGCCACAAAAGGGGCCGTGACCACGGTAACGCAGACGGGCTGTCCCGACAAGGAGAGGTCGCGGACAGGCGCACGGGGGAACACCGGAGTGTGCTGCCCCCTAGCGCCCTCAAAAGGGGGGAGGTGTGAGGCAAATCCCGGGATATGAAGATGAATTATGACTTCCAGTCATAATCGCTCATCACTCCCTGGCAGTGCCCCCCTCCCTTCTTGTCCTCAATGTCCAGCATCTGTGAAGGTGTTACACCTCCATGGCCATCTCCTGTGATATGGAGATGAGATGATGTGGGAACAATGGACACAGGAGGACTCCCTGCCGTGACCCTGTGGTAGGAGCTGCTATCTAATTAGCAAGCTTGGAAGTATCCAGACAGAACGACTCCAGTAAAAAATGGTTCATATCTCGCAAGCCATATTTCCGATAAATATGGCAACCATAAAAATGGTGTCTCCGCATGCGGACGATGCTGGCACACCCTTTTTATGGGAGCGGGAGCTTGGGAAATACCCCAGGCGTGATATCAGCCAATGGGGAACTAGTAGACAAGTCATGAGTCCTCTCGTTCTGTAGCTAAATTCATAGCTGTCACAATGAGAGCGTCGGCGTCCGCCTACGACGCTCCCAGGCAAAGTTATGGCCCATATTCCATGTTGTGGATTGTCCATAACTCCAGCCAGGGGTGGAGCAGTGCTCCCTCTGAGGTCACTAAGGTAGGAGGGGACCTGGATTTGCCCAGGTTGATAACCCTACTTCGGCCATTTTCCAGGGTTCTTTCGCTGGGGGTCACGTGCAGGAAACATCTGTGGGAGTTCCTAGAAACCTGGTCTACAGCGCCCCCCTGTGGCCAGACGCACAAGGTAACTGATTGAATTGCATACCTGTTTGTAAACCATGCTTTATCTGTAACTGTACTCTGACATATGTATATTCTGTAGATTCCCTATTGTATATATTGTAGTTTCTAGTGTGGCGTTAGGCCGATTAAATTATATAATTAATCTTGGGCTGTTCTGTTATCTCGATCTTGAATCCCACGTCTGTGTGTTCGGCTAATAGTTACCGTGAAGCGGTTGGTGGCAGCGAGTTGTGCCAAGGATTATTGTGGGGAGGCCAGTGAGATTCGGGGAGGTTTTATATATTCCGCCCGCGGAGGTCGGGGGAATATATACCCTACTCTCACCGGGGACCCTTCAATAATCGGCATAAGTAGTATAGCGGCCTCCTTGCTTATTGTCGGGCAATTCCATAATTGGCCTGACTATAAGAGGGGCGCTAGAGAGCGCGTCACGTGCTCTGTCTGTCGGTCGGGAGGTATAAAGGAGGGGTGACACCCACTTGTTACCCCCCGATTGTGACGTACTGGTAGCCAGCGCGGGGGATTTCTGAGTGACCCCCCCGGTGGTTTGTGACAACATCCTTTAAGGCTATGTTCACATTTCCGTTGTTTTGCTTCCGTCACAATCTGTCGCTTTGAGGAATTACGGTATCCTGCAAAATATTTTACAGGACTACGTTTTTACCCATAGACTTCTATTAGCGACGGATTGTGACTGATAGCCTTGAGTTGCATCCGCCGCATGACGGATCAGTCGTTTACTGACTGACCGTCAGGCGGGAGCAATGCTGCATGTAACATTTTTTGGAGCCGCAAAAAAATGGACTCCGCAGGTGTCTGTCGCCAACAGTCACAATTATAATGGATGTCTATGGTGCTGGATTCCGTCATGCTCTACTGAGCATGCCCAGCATGTTTGGCACACCTATTGGCCTGTTCCAAACAGAAAAGGATCACGACGGACCTGTCAAAAAACGGACGCACGACGGATGTAACGGACTCGACGGATCAGTTTTTTCACTGGATTCCTGTGAACGGAATCCTGTGAAATAACATCAGTTGCGTCAGTTGTCATCTCAAAAATGGCGGATACATTGTTGCGTCGCAACGACGGACCTGTCGGAAGCAAAACAACAGAAATGTGAACATAGCCTAAGGCTATGTTCACACTTCCATTGTTTTGCATCTGTCACAATCAGTTGTGTGACTGATGCACGGATGTGTTGCAGATAGTGCCACAACTGATGTGACTGATGCTGCAAAACAACGATCCGTTGGTTTTTTTGTTTTGTTTTTTTTTACTGTTTAACCGGCGGCCGGCTATTATCGAAGATCAGCTGATCGCTCACAGTAGCCGGCCGCCTGGCGATCAGCTGATCGCTCACAGTAGCCGGCCGCCGGGCGATCAGCTGATTGCTCACAGTAGCCGGCCGCCTGGCGATCAGCTGATCGCTCACAGTAGCCGGCCGCCGGGCGATCAGCTGATTGCTCACAGTAGCCGGCAGCCGGGCGATCAGCTGATCGCTCACAGTAGCCGGCCGCCGGGCGATCAGCTGATCGTTCGGCCGCCGAGAAAGAGAGACATTTGACATTAAACACAAGAGCTGAGCATGCGCAGTGAAATCAAACGGATTCCGCTGCTCAAAAAACATTACATGCTGCGTTCCTGCTGCCCGACGGTCAGTCGTTGATCAGTCACGCGGCGGATGCAAAGCAAGGGCATCAGTCACAATCTGCCACTCATACAAGTCTATGGGAGACAACAGAATCCGTTGTTTCTCAAAGCAGCGGATTGTGACGGATACTAAATAGCGGAAATGTGAATATAGCCTAAGCTGTGTGGCAAGAGGGCACATCTGTGTGTAAACAGGGATCTGCTGTTGGCAATATTCAGGCCACGTGTGGGGGAGACCATAAGAAAGGATCACCCCAAAATAAGACATTATCCCCAGCTGCACTTCTCACCCTCCATGAGACAATCCCATAGAGAATGAATGGAAGGCGAGTTTGCGCATGCGCACCTCCTCTGTGATTGCTAGGGGTCCCAGAGGTCAACCCCTTCATCAGCAAACCAGCCCCTTTGAAGTGAGGCTTGCTGTTCAGTAGTGCCGAATAGTGTCGGGTCTTTCCGGCCCTCACACACCGTACATTCCGCCATTTTTTCCTACATTGATCGGCCGCTGCACCGCGCTATTAGGAACAGCAGCTCAGGCCACGCCCCCTATGCTGCCTTATAAGGAGGGACACTTAAAGACCACGCCCTTGTTCTTACTGACGCAGGAAGCTCGCGGTTACGCCCTTCTCCTGCCGCGCCTGCTGCTGTTGCTAGGGAGCCGTTGCTATAGTGCCGAGCGATTGTCCGCGTGCGCAGGCGGAAGTTCCCGGATCAAGGAGCCGCCATCTTTCCCGGGCTCAGCTAGAGAGAGACAGAAGCGCTGGGAGACGGCGAGAGATACAATCGGCTTCCATCCGCCCAGTAGATCACCTCTAATCCCCGCTAGCTACAGCCATGGAAGAGCGAGAGGATCTAGTGTACCAGGCTAAGCTGGCCGAGCAAGCTGAGCGATATGACGGTAAGAGGAATGTGCGGCTTTTCCCATAGGTCGGCGGGCGGAGAGAATGGAGGCGAGACAAAATGGCGGCTCGGCTGGAGACGGGAGGACGGGACAAAGGAGAGGCGCCCGGAGCTCCTTGTGTGCGGGAGCGGCGCGGTCATGGTGGCGCCGCCATCATTCGGAAGCAGCGAGGGCCGGAGGGCGAGGAATGAGGCGGGAGGGCGGCGGGCAGGAAGGGAGACGGCTGCAAAATGGCGACCGCCGAGCAGGGCGAGCCCCCAGAGCTGCGGAGGGAGCGGCCGTGACAGGGGGGCTCCACGCACCGGCTCTGCCGCAGCCCGCACGGCTCGCCCCCGGCACTCCCATTCATTGTCGGGGCGGCGCACACGTCGTACTGCGGGCCGCGGCCATTACTGGGAGTTGTCAGACCGGTCGTGATGGCGCCGGACGTGTCCCGGGCACAGGGCGCGGCCTCCATTGTTGGGCGGAGGCGCCGGGAGCCGCCATCACCGGGGATCAGTCTACGGTCTACACTGCGCTCCTCCGCGCCGGCTATTGTCCCCTGTTATCAGCCGGGGCACAGGGACGCCTACAAAGAGTCCCCGTGATCTGAGGGGAAACTCCCCAAAAATATCTGCGAGGAGCAATGGTGTGTGAGCAGCGGGACATGGGGGGCCTCTGCGCCCAGAAATGGCATAGAACGGTGCTGCCATTCATTAGTCTGGGCCCATGTAACACGTCTGCGAGCAGGGAGGGATGTACCGTGCAGACCCCCGGGACGGTGACACCCTGGGCTGGGGGATGGCAGCGCAGGCTGATGCCCCTGAGTGGGGGAGGGGGGCTAGAGGGACTGTTGGCTAGCACCCCAGAGAGGGGGACAGCGCAGGCTAATGCCCCGGAATAGGGTGTGGGGAGGGGTAGGAGGGATTGCACTTGCTGACACCCCAGGGTGGGGGGGGATGGCGGTAGGAGGGTTGCTGCTGGCTGACACCCCCGATTGGGAGGGTGGAGGGTTGGCGCTGGCTGACGTCCCACAGGTGGGGGGCAGTGGGAGGGATGGCATCCGGTGGGGGTGGAGCTGAAGCCCCCAAGTTGGGGGGGGGGGGGGTGTCGCTGGCTGACTCCCCTGAGTGGGTGGGGTGGAGGGTTGGCACTGGCTGACGCCCCTGGGTGGGGGGCAGTAGGAGGGATGGCACTCGGAGGGGGGGGGTGGAGGGTTGGCGCTGGCTGATGCCCCTGGGTGGGGGGCATTAGGAGGGATGGCACTCGGAGGGGGGGGGGGTGGAGGGTTGGCGCTGGCTGACGCCTCTGGGTGGGGGCAGTAGGAGGGATGGCACTCGGAGGGGGGGTGGAGGGTTGGCGCTGGCTGACGCCCCTGGGTGGGGGGCAGTAGGAGGGATGGCATTCGGAGGGGGGGGTGGAGGTTTGGCGCTGGCTGACGCACCTGGGTGGGGGGCAGTAGGAGGGATGGCACTTGGAGTGGGGGGGGGTGGAGCTGAAGCCCCCGAGTGGGGGGGTGGAGGGATGGCGCTAGCTGATGCCCCCAAGTGAAGAGTTGGCGCTGGCTGAAGCCCCTGATGGGGGGGGGGGGTTGGGGCTGGCTGACACCTCTTTTCTGGGGTCCCGGGTCCGGTTTCACACTATAGTAAATACACACAAGGCTTCGCCTGGTCTCGTTCATTGCCTCTCCATTCAGTGTCTACAAGACTGGAGGAGGCCGGGTACCGGGCTCTTCTTTTTCCATTCGCCCCATGGATGCTCCTTAGCGCTGCATCATGCACACATTACCATCATCCTCCGATCAGGGATGAAGAGTGGGGTGTTGGCTGTTTTGGACTTTGTGTTCATGTGATGACTGAGCGCCCTACACTCCGGACTTGTACCTATCCTGTAAGAAGTCGGGAAACCCTGATAAGTGCCGCTTTATTATTCTAGTCTAATTGTCAACTTGCCGATCAGTGGCCAGTTGATAACCCTAACCTGGTCAGTACCAGTGATGGTGAGCAGTGCGGTGCTCAGTATCGCAATGATGAGGTCTACGATGATCGCGTGTTCTTCCCTTTACTGGAGTGGAGCAGGGCAGACGCTCGGACAGGCTCGACTTGAGTAACGAGAATAATGGAAGTCAATAATTGGGTAATTCGGCTCTCTACCCTCATAGTCATGTACACAGCATTTCTGGGGAGGGAAGTTTTTTTTCTTTTTTTGACACATTGCATATAAAGTCACTTTTACTCCCAGTAAGAGCCATTCGGAGACTGCAAGTGGCTTCTCCCCGGGGTTCTGCAGTGAAGCGAGCCTTGCTTTGTGTTCAATGTTTCACGAACGATACATCCAAGCACCTGCAATACTTGGCCGAGCACCCCGATGCTTGATCGCGGACGCTCGCCCATCATCAATCAATACCTGCACTTGTCCTCTTCGGCTATTCAGATGTACCGTGAAGGTGGGGACATGGGTCCATCCTCCTAGATGTGGCAATGCGGGAGGTCAATAAACATTAACCAAGGGGAGTGGCAACGCCCAGTTGTAAATTTTATTAATTTGTAGTAACAGCAATTACAAGAAACGCGATTGTTTTATAAGAGATAAAAGCATCTGAGAGATTTTGGGAGTCTGCAGGTTCTCCATAGAGAGATCGATATCTCTTGCTAGAGTATTTCATATAAACCCTTTGCGCTGATGACCCCTTTTTATTGTCCTGAAATCCATTTTAAGGTGGTGTTTTGTAGGGGCGGTGATCTGCAGTTCTGGCTTCGTGGGCTCTGCCATCTTTGCATTACATGTGCATTGGCTGCTCTCATTTAATGGATACTGATCACATGATTTCACATTAACAGTTTCTGCTCTGCGTCCCTCAGGATAGCTCCTGGTGTCTGTACCCCTCCAGTAGTATGTTTAGGACATTTCTGTATGCGTGGAATAAACACAGCCGGTGGACAACATTACGTATTCTGGAATGCGCTTCATAATGTGTGGAAGGGTTCAATTCACTGCTCCACTGGTACGCTGCAGTCAGCTGTTCGCATGGGGGACAGCTCTTGTAATCTAATGGACCCTCGGAGCGAGAATGCTCCTCCACTTTTACTAATAGTCAGAGAACCGAAGACACCTGCCATCTCTAGTGCCTTCATGTGTACGCTGAAAGGGCGTACTGGGGGAAGACCTCCTTCAGGGTGGGATTCCCTTGGAAGGCTGAAATGATAGTAAATGGGTAGCAGGCAGCCACCAATGTGTCCTTGGCGTGAATCTGTCCTGCTCATACAAAGACTTGGTTAAAGTGGTTATGGTTTGTAATCTCACATAGCAGGAGCCATGTATATAACATATTAATAATTTCTCACTGAAAGTTAGGGATATTTGAGTTTTGGGGAAAAGTTCACGTTGTGGGGATATATCATTAAAGTAGGGCATTTAAGTACAATAATCTCAAACAATCTATTGAAACAAAAGCGAACAGTGGTGGGTATACCCCCAAAATCTCTATCACTTGTCATGTGGACTTCAGCATCAATTACAGCTTAACAATCACCTGCTGTTCACAAGGGGAGCTATTGTGTAATGAGGCCATGGTATCCCACTCTTCTTGAAGGGCGGCCCTCAGGTCTTTGAGGTTCAGGGGTACAGAGTTACGAGCCTGTACACAGTGACTCAGCTGATCCCATAGGCTTTTTATGGGATTCAGGTTTAGGTAAAGTGCAGGCCACTCCATTTGAGGCACCCCAGTCTCCAGCAGGGTTTCCCTATTGATGTGACCTCGATGACCTGGAGCACTGAGGCACAATGACTGGATTGATGTTGTAGGGGCTCATTACGGTACTATTCACAAAGTGTATGGCAGTTCTGTATTGACGTGACACACCTACTCACTCTTAACACTACAACCACCAAAGGCTTATCTGGTGACGACAGTGGCTGATGCATAGCGCTCTCTTTGACATTTCAGCATCGTTAGTGGCAATCATTTCTGCTCAGCGTGACTAGACTTTCATCAATGACCAGCACTAAGGCCCATTGGTCCCTCGTTTAGTGAAGATGACGCCTATGCCTGGTTGTCTAGCATGCAGACCACACTGATGTAAATTTTTAAAATGGTCTGACTTAACACTTGAGTGCCTCTCACCTCCCTTAAATATTGCCTTAAGTTGTATGGCATTCATCATCCAGTTCTGAGGAGCATTGTTCACAGCGAAGCAGTCACAAGTGTGGGAT
The DNA here is from genome assembly GCF_048569485.1 of Anomaloglossus baeobatrachus. Lineage (NCBI taxonomy): Eukaryota > Metazoa > Chordata > Amphibia > Anura > Aromobatidae > Anomaloglossus > Anomaloglossus baeobatrachus. Next base: position 126,177,088 of record NC_134354.1, read on the forward strand.
GTGACTAAATGATGTCCCATTCAATGTCATCTTGTGCCTCTTCCGGTCTCTCTGTATATCTGTTGCAACCTGCTGATGACGAGCTAAGCTCAATGGTCACTTTCGTCTGAACATCCTCCTTGAAGCCTTGGAATGGCAAGCTGCTGTTCATCAATTGTTAGGTGTCTGCCTCATGATGTCAAAATGTGAACAGCATGATGTGGAGGACTGTTTAAATAGCAATTCTAATTGAACGCCAAAATTTATTGGGCGATTCATGGGTCAAAACAGTGTTTGTTTTTGCCATTAAGCTCCTTGTTATAGAACTGCAAGTTGTACAAGTACTTGCACTGAGCAGTTAGACATGTGCATCCAAAAGCTGAAAGGTTATGTTAAGTTCACCTGAAAACCAAATATCCCTAACTTTTGAGGTGTGTACACTGAACAAAAATACAAATCCAGCACTTGTTTTTGCTCCCATTTTTCATGAGCTGAGCTTGATTTGACTTTTTTTTTTAAATGTGCACAAGGTTTTTTTCTCTATATTCACAAACTTGTATAAATCTGTTATTGAGCACTTCTCCTTTAAAAAGAGAATCCACCGCCCTCACAGGTGTGGTATATCAAATGCTGATTACAGTGTAATTATTGCACAGGTGTGCCTTTGGCTGGCCTCAAATTGAGCAGTTTTATCATACAGCACAATGCCACAAGGTTTGAGGGAGTGTGTAGTTGGCACGCTGACTGTAGAAATGTCCACCAGAGCTGTTGCCCATGAATTGAATGTTCATTTCTCTACCATAAGACCTCTGCAAAAGCGTTTCAAAGAATTTGACAGTGCATCTAACTGGCCTCGTAACCGCAGACCACGTGTAACCACCCCGGCCCAGGACGTCAACATCCAGCATCTCCCCTCAAAGATTGTCAGAGACCAGTCACCGGACAGCGTCTGCAACAATCTGCAGAACCAAAGACTTCGTGCACAAACTCAGTTTCTGGAAAGTTCTCTACCTGACTGCAGTTCGTCGTCGTAACAGACATGAGTGGGCAAGTGCTCATAGTCTGTCGTTCGGCTTGTTGAAGTGTTCTCATCACAGAAAAATTCTGGTTTTCGCTCTACAGGGCAGATGACAGTCTGTGTATGGCATCATGTGGGTGAGCAATTTGCTGATGTCAACGTTGTGAATCGAGAGGCCCATGGTGAGGGTGTGGTATGGGCAGGAATATGCTACGGACACGTGCGTTTTATTGATGCCATTTTGAAGCTGAAAACATGCAAGTTCTTGCATGGTCAGCATACTCGCCCATTGAGCGCACAAAAAAGATCTGTTGCATTGGGTGAGGCAAATGGTTACACCACATACTCATTGGTTCCCCCGGATCACCCCCATACTGTAAAACTGCACATTTTAGAGTGGCCTTTTATAGTGGCCAGAAGGCACACCTGTGCAATGATTATGTCTAAGCAGCATCTTGATAAGGCACTCCTGTGAGCTGGGTGGATTATCGTGGCACTCACTAACACAGATTTAGATAAAGATATGAATAATATTTGAGGAAAAGGTCTTTTGTACATTAAAATTTTTAAAATCTTTTGAGTTCAGCTCATGAAAAATGTGTAATAGTATAATTTTATTTTTAATGGCTTTCTACATGTTTTGCAGGAGCCTTGAGATGGGTCACTTACTGATTTGCGTGTATGGAAGTGGTGAGCTGCATTTTATAAGGAGTAATCCTGGTTGTAAGGCCTCATTCACAAGGCAGTGATTTTACCCTCATGCAAAAAGTTTTCTTCAGTGTTTTTGATCAGTGTAAGGGTATGTGCGCACTAGGCGTTTTTTTACCACATTTTTGCGTTGCGTTTTTGGCTCAAAAGGCTTTTGTTTTTCCAGCGAAGTCCATTCATTTCATTTTTGCTGTCTGCACACAGCTTCTTTTTAAAGCTGCGTTTTTGAAGTGTAAAAATGGACATGTAAATTCTTTTCTGCGTTTTGCTGTTTTTTTTTCCACCCATCCAATGCATTGGAAAAACGCAGCGAAACACAGTAAAAAATGCAGCGAAACGCAACCAAAACGCAGCATTTTTACCGCTGCGTTTTTAACGGCCAGAAAGCAGCATTTTTGATGCCACAAAAAATGGTTAGGTGCGCATATTGCCTGTTCCTCAGTTTTTACTGTTCGATGTTTTCAGTTTTTCCGTGGCTAAAAAAACCTTGGAGTTTTGTCAAGTTAGTGATTTAAGCTATGTGCACACGCTGCGGTTTTTGGCCACTAAAAACGCACAAGCGCACCCGCTCCAAAAAAACGCATGCGTTTTTGCCGCGATTTGGTGCGTTTTTGGCTGCATTTTGCTGCCTTTTTGATCTCTGCGTTTCCCAATGCATTGCATGGGGGAAAAACGCAGGAAAGAATTATGTCCATTTTTTTTTTTTTTTTTTTTTTTTTTTTTTTCTTAAGCTCAAAAACGCAGCTTAAAAAAGTTGTGTGCAGACAGCAAAAAATAAACTCATAGACAGTTTTGAGGCCGAAAAACACTGCGAAAAATGCACTGTGTGAACTTACCCTTAAAATGGACCGCACACAGATTAACCTCCAAGTGCTGTGATTTATTTCTATCTGGACCCATAGACTTGCACTGGCCAGCTTGAGCGGGTACTGATCAAAATCGGATATGTCTTTGATCTTGTGCTGACCACAAAGTCAATAAAAAGATGTGGACACGTGATAAGCCAATAGACCATAATGGGTACTAATCTTGGAATACACTAAAGGCCCCTTTACACACTGAGACTTTCATCGATCCCAACCTGGCCATGATCGCTACAAAGTCTCTGAGTCTCTGGTGAGCTGTCAAATAGACAAACCTGGCCAACGACGCAACAACGATCCGGACCTGCAGAATGACCTAGCACTAACTAACACTGGAAACGAGTGATGTGTCACAATATCTGTCAATCACTATTCTGTCAGTCGGTCTCTCCCTCTCGGTCTCTATTCTCTGTCGGTCCGTCACTATCTCTGTCCCTCTCAGTCTGGCGGTCATTTTCCCCTCCTCTCTCATACTCCCCGATCCGCGGCGCTGCACGGCATTCACACTGCTGCAGCGGCTTTTACTATTTTGAAAAAGCCGGCCGCTCATTAAACAATTTCGTATTCCCTACTTTCCTTGCCCACAGGCGCCTATGATTGGTTGCAGTGAGACACGCCCCCACGCTGAGTGACAGGTGTCTCACTGCACCCAATCACAGCAGCCGGTGGGCGTGTCTATACTGTGCAGTGAAATAAATAATGAATTTAAAAAAACGGCGTGCGGTCCCCCCAATTTTAATACCAGCCAGATAAAGCCATACGGCTGAAGGCTGGTATTCTCAGGATGGGGAGCTCCACGTTATGGGGAGCCCCCCAGCCTAACAATATCAGTCAGCAGCCGCCCAGAATTGCCGCATAAATTATATGCGACAGTTCTAGGACTGTACCCGGCTCTTCCCGATTTGCCCTGGTGCGTTGGCAAATCGGGGTAATAAGGAGTTATTGGCAGCCCATAGCTGCCAATAAGTCCTAGATTAATCATGTCAGGCGTCTCCCCGAGAAACCTTCCATGATTAATCTGTAAATTACAGTAAATAAACACACACACACCCGAAAAAAAATCATTTATTAGAAATAAAAAACAAACACATTCCCTCATCACCAATTTAATCAGCCCCAAAAAGCCTTCCTTGTCCGGCGTAATCCAGGATGGTCCAGCGTCGCTTCCAGCTCTGCTGCATGGAGGTGACAGGAGCAGCAGAAGACACCGCCGCTCCTGTCACCTCCACGCAGCTAATGAAGACAGCCGCGCGATCGACTGAGCTGTCACTGAGGTTACCCGCTGTCACTGGATCTAGCGGTGGCCGCGGTTAACCTCAGTGACAGCTCCGCTGATCGCGCTACTCACCTCAGTTGCTGCGTGGAGCTGACTGGAGCGGCGGTGAGTAGCGCGATCAGCTGAGCTGTCACTGAGGTTACCCGCGGCCACCGCTGCATCCAGTGACAGCGGGTAACCTCAGTGACAGCTCAGCCGATCGCGCGGCTGTCTTCATTAGCTGCGTGGAGGTGACAGGAGCGGCGGTGTCTTCTGCTGCTCCTGCCACCTGCATGCAGCAGAGCTGGAAGCGTCGCTGGAGGTCTGTGGATTACGCCGGACATGGAGGGCTTTTTGGGGCTGATTAAATTGGCGATGAGGGAATTTGTGTTTTTTTTTGTTTTGTTTTTTTTTTCTAATTTTTTTTTTAATTTTTTTCGGGTGTGTGTGTGTTTACTGTAATTTATAGATTAATCATGGAAGGTATCTCGGGGAGACGCCTGACATGATTAATCTAGGACTTATTGGCGGCTATGGGCTGCCAATAACTCCTTATTACCCCGATTTGCCAACGCACCAGGGCAAATCGGGAAGAGCCTGGTACAGTCCCAGAACTGTCGCATATAATGTATGCGGCAATTCTGGGCGCCTGCTGACTGATATTGTTAGGCTGGGGGGCTCCCAATAACGTGGAGCTCCCCATCCTGAGAATACCAGCCTTCAGCCGTATGGCTTTATCTGGCTGGTATTAAAATTGGGGGGACTGCACGCTGTTTTTTTTAAATTTAATTATTTCACTGCACAGTATAGACCCGCCCACCGGCTGCTGTGATTGGGTGCAGTGAGACACCTGTCACTCAGCGTGGGGGCGTCTCACTGCAACCAATCATAGGTGCCTGTGGGCGGGGAAAGTAGGGAATACGAAATTGTTTAATGAGCAGCTGGCTTTTTCAAAATAATAAAAGCCGCCGCAGCAGTGTGAATGCCGTGCAGTGCCGCGGATCGGGGAGTATGAGAGAGGAGGGGAAAATGACCGCCAGACAGAGAGGGACAGACATAGTGACGGACCGAGAGGGAGAGACCAACTGACAGAGAATAGTGATTGACAGATATTGTGACACATCACTCGTTTCCAGTGTTTTAAGTCCCCTTTACACACTGAAACTTTGCTGCACAGCGGGAAACAAAGGACCAAAGAATGGTCCTGAACGATTTGTAGCGATCAGCAACTTCACAGCAGGGGCCAGGTCGCTGATGCGTGTCACACACTGCAATGTTGCTGGGGAGGTCGCTATTACGTCACAAAACCGGTGACGTTACAGCGATGTCGTTTGCGATGTTGCAGTGTGTAAAGCCACCTTAATAGATCTCGTAGGACAATCTGACATCTGAATGAGCCCTTGGCTTGGCCGTACACCGTTTAGATGGTTGTAGGGTGGATACCAGAGTAAGGCCTGGAACGCTATTACACTCCATACATCATACAAGGGTATTTAATGCAGGCCAATTGTTCTCTTGCTTTGTGACCGAAGTAAAATCCGTGAAGTTGATAATCTGACCCCATAAGTCAGCGGGGTCCATCCTGTGCTGTTCGTGTACCGGTCATGTGAGGATTCTGCATATCGTCACTTTTTTTGCTCTGCTCCTGTTGACGAATGCTGTTGTGAGCTGTAACTTTAACTTTGGGTACAGACATGGAGGATGACAGCAGATTGCCAGCTAGACTGCTAAATACCAAGACCAGTGCTCGGTTTATATCAGCATCATAGTTCTCGGTTTGACACTGAAGCAGCAGTCCTGTGCCAGATCTGTCATGTTGTATGACTTGCATTGGAGTCTTTTGGGGTTCACTTCTTTCTGACAGTTTTAAGAATACGAGTCGCATTATTCTTGCTATCACATACAACCACAGTCTGCAAAACTGTGTGAACATAGACTAGATCAGGTTATTGAGGCCTCATCCTGTTAGGGGCTGAGTCTCCATCTACATTTCCATCCCTTTTTGAAGGCAAATATGGCGCAGCGGGTAAAGCTATTCTTGGCATTGAAATGAGTCAGCGGGACCGGCTGAGCCTTCAGATATGAGCAATGGTCTTACACCCACCTTCTCTTAACCATATGTCAGGCCCCAGATGTGAATGATACTCTTACTATTGTGCGCTTGAAGGAAACCCTCCCCTTCCCCACAATACCATGGATCCAGAGGGAGTTGGTCTGACACAAGTGCTCCATAGAGGTTTCCTGTTCCCATCTCCTCTTGAGGGTTGCTCTGTTTTCTACATGAATAGTGTAACAAGTCACACCTATGGTTAGTGATGCTTTATGGTGTGTGTCGTTTGTCTCCCCCCCCCCCCCCCCCCATATTGTTGAGCACAGGCCTGGTACCTTCTAATAAGCTTTTAGCTTTTTAAATATAATGGGAATATTCTAAATCTGCTGTGAAATAACCAGCTACTTTTGCTTTTTTTTTTTTCTTGGCATCCATGATTAAAGTATGACCTTATGCACTTTTTTTTTTTTTTTCTGGGTATGATTACTGCTCATAGTGAATGAAACCTTTTGTAGTACAAAGGCAAAAAAAATGCTTTCTTGCAGTTTCTTAGACTTCATTCACTTTTATAAAGGCATTTCAAGGGATATTTCCTAGAAATATTTCTATACTATGGCTGATCAGTCGGCTCAGACCCCGGAAGTTAAGTGACTGGTAAACTCAATCTGTGATATTGGTGGGGGTCTAGTCTGTTAGCTCTCCAATGATCCGTGTCAATTGCATGTCCTTGCGCTTAAAAATATATTTTTGGTAATGTACAGTGGGTACGAAAAGTATTCAGACCCCTTTCACTTTTTCATTATTTGTTTCATTGCAGCCATTTGGTGAACTCAAAAGTTCATGTGTTTTTTTTCTCAATGTACACTCTGCACCCCATCTTGACAGAAAAAAAGATGTAGAAATTTTTGCAAATGTATTAAATAAGGAACCTGAAACATAACAACATGTTCATAAATATTCAGACCCTTTGCTCACACTCATATTCAAGTCACATGCTGTCAATTTCCTTGTGATCCTCCTTGAGATGGTTCTACTCCTTCATTGGAGTCCAGCTGTTTAATTAAACCGTTAGGACTTGCTTTGGAAAGGCACACACCTGTCTATATAAGACCTCACAGCTCAGAGCATGTCAGACCAAATTAGAATCATGAGGTCAAAGGAACTGCACAAGGAGCTCAGACAAAATTGTGGCAAGGCACAGATCTGACCAAGGTTACAAAAGAATTTCTGCAGTACTCAAGGTTCCTAAGAGCACAGTGGCCTCCATAATCCTTAAATGGAAGACGTTTGGGACCACCAGAACTCCTCCGAGATCTGGCCGTCCAGCCAAACTGAGCAACCGTTGGAGAAGAGCCTTGGTGAGAGCGGTAAAGAACACCAAGATCACTGTGGCCGAGCTCCAGAGATGCAGTAGGGAGATAGTTGACTTTGTGGAACTTTCTACCATCACTGCAGCCCTCTTCAGTCGGGCCCTTATGCTAGAGTGGCCCAACAGAAGCCTCTCCTCAGTGCAAGACATATATGAAAGCCTGCATAGTTTGCAAACAAAACACATGAAGGACTCCCAGACTGAGAAATAAGATTCTCTGGTCTGATGAGACAAATCTTTTTGGTGATAATTCTAAGCGATGTGTGGAGAAAACCAGGCACTGCTAATCACCTTCCCAATACAATCCCAACAGTGAAACATGGTGACAGCATCATGCTATGGGTTGTTTTTTTTTTTTTTTTTTTAGCTGCAGGGACAGGACGACTGGTTGCAATTGAAGGAATGATGAATGTGGCCAAGTAGAGAGATCCTGGAAGAAAACCTCTTCCAGAGTGCTCTGGACCTGAGACTTGGCCGAAGGTTCATCTTCCAACAAGACAATGTCCCTAAGCACACTGCTAAAATAACAAAGTAGTGGTTTCAGAACAATTCTGTGACCATTCTTGACTGGCCCAGCCAGAGCCCTGACCTAAACCCAATTGATCATCTCTGGAAAGACCTGAAAATGGCTGTCCACCAGCGTTCAACCATCAACCTGATGGAACTGGAGTGGATCTTCTACGCAATACTGAGCAAAGGGTCTGAATACTTATGACCATGTGAGATTTCAGTTTTTTTTTTTTTTTTCTTCACTCAAGATAGGAAGCAGTGCACATTAAGGAGGAAAAAAAATGTGAAACAGTGAAAAATTTAAAGGGGTTCTCCTGAACAATGCAGTGAGGAATTCCAGGGAATTGTTATACAGATCCATAACCGGAAACTATAAGGTGGCCTAAAGGACAGTGAATTTCTCACGACTCTGTAACATACCCTGATGAACCCCAAAAATTGTGTGTGTGTGTGTGTGTGTGTGTGTGTGTGTGTGTGTGACACGTTTGGGATTCTTCTGGGAGTCAAATTACCAGGAAGATAAGTTTAACCCCTGAATGGGACATACTTTCTTTTGGGCCTATAATATTCTGTTGGTCAAAGGACCCTTATATATAGATGTCGCTCAACCAATTGTTATCTATAGACTGGAGGGATCTCTAGTAGGACAATTTGCATAGTTTGTCCCATTTGGGACTGATTTTATGACCTCACTTATATCCTCAATAATGACCTTGTGCAATGTGTGATTTGTATTTTGACTTCAGCACTAACTGCACCTCCCAGGGTGATGGATATGGCACTTTGCTAAGTTTAGGGTTTATAGGCCGCGTCGACGTTGAGCGGGGGTGCCCAAAACCTTACGGTGTAACCTCCGCGGTTAGGAAGGAGAGAGACTAGGGAATTTTAGCCCAGTCCCTTAAGCTTATACTCCTATATCTTCTTTAAGAGAACAATTTGTTTACACCAGATTATCTCGCACTTTATAGCTTACCCTACTTATATGTACTCACCCCTGCACGACTTTTGCTGTGTGTTTACTGACCGTTGGAGCTAATTGTGTTATATGGCTTTGACCCATTTTAATTATAATTAATAAATATCTGCTTTTAGAGGTTTTTTCAGTCTTTTGCTTATCTACATACCATTAGTGGTCAGCTTGAATGTTTAGGTTCTGAAATCCAAGAAAGTGATGTTTGTAAAATGAGCGGCTTTTTGAGTGACAGCAGCTGAGGAGCAGATCATATATTCAGTTATCCCCTCCCTCTGTTAAAATTAGCATAAGCGTTATACAAACGATTCACTTTGTCAAGCAGGACCTGTGGTGAGGTCATACCCATGTGACCTGGTATCCAGCTTTGGTGGCTGAGGCCCTGCCTCTTCTGGTCACATGGCTATGACCTCACCACAGGTCCTGCTAGACAAAGTGAGTCATTTGTATAATACTTATGCTAATTCTAACACAGGGAGGGGATAACTATGAATATATGATCTGCTCCAGTGCAGCTGTCACTCAAGAAGCTGCTAATTTTACAAACTTCACTTTCTTGGATTTCAGAACCTAAACATCCGAGCTGACCACTAATTGTATGTATAGATTCAGCCTGATAGTGCCAGTATAGCACTGGCTTTAGGTTATATGCGAAAATCCTGGTGACTGGTTCCCTTTTTAAGGGTTATTTTCCACTTGCAATTTACATGTGCGATCCGATAACACATCAGGTACCAGTGTTAATCAATGAGGCAGTGTCCTTCTGCAATTTTTTTTTCCTCAGCTCTGATTGTGCTGAGGTTCAAATCACAGCTAGCTGCGTAGATCGCACCAGACTTGCTGTAGGTGCGAGAAAAATATCGCAACGGCATTGCATACGCATGTCATACGGATGGCATACGCATGAGAAAAATCTACACACTCGCATGGCATACAGATGCTAGCTGAATGAAAAAAAACAAAAAAAAAAGCAGACCATATGCATGACACTCGTCCATGTTTTTTGGGACGAGCATCGCAGGAATTATTTTATCGCAAGTGGAAAAGATATCTCTAAAGTGAGCTCAGCAGCTATCCCAGGGTAGACTGCGGGCACCACTCACTGCTGCCAATGCAAGACACCAGGAGGCGCTCTCGTGGACTGGCAAAGTACAGCATGGTTTAGTTTACTACAAAATGCGGTTAGGCTATGTGCCCGTGGGGAAAGTGCCCTATGGATATATCCGCAGGACATTCCGCAGGAGTTCCCAGAAAACCGCAGCACAACTTTGTTTCCATGCTGCGGATGTATTGCGGAATATCCTGTGGATATGCTGCGGGCATTCTGCATTGAGGATACAGTACCATTGCTTCGGCACTGCATCTTCAATACAGAACAAGTGCTGGAGTGATTGGGGAGTTCATACTTGCCTCCATCACGCAGCACTTCACTTTCCGTCAGTGTCTGTCTGCACTTTGCAGGAGAAGGTGGGCGGGCCTGAACTAGCTCCGGCTGTCACATGACCGAAGCTCGTGCAGGCCCCGCCCACCACCTCCTGCTCCTCTGGTGCAGAGGAACGCGGCGTAGCCAGGAAGTGACTCCAGTGTCTTCAATCAAGGCAGGTAAGTATAGGATCGTGCGGAAAAATCTGCAGGAATAATTGACATGCTGCAGATTTTTCTGCAGGAAAATCCACATTATGTGGAAAAAACGCAGCATGAGCACAGCACTCCCCAAATGCCATAGAAATGGCTGGGGACTTGCTGTACTGCGGATTTGAGAAATCCGCGGAATTTCCACAAAAAAAATTGCGGCGAACTTTCCGCAGCGTGGGCACAAAGCCTTAGGGATAAATTATATTTGAAAGGGAACATTCTCTTGAAGTCGCCTCTTTATAACATTAAAATCAGAAAATGAAAACATTTTGCTTTGGGCATTTTATTATTCACCAGTTGGGAACAATCTGCCAATTGGCATTAACAAGTGTCTGCATACAACTCTGGACCCTTGGTTTCATGGTCTTGTGGCTCTAATCCTTTTACCACAAATTTGATCTCCGATTTAGTCTCAGACCTGATCTATAAGAGGAGCGTTCTTGTCGCAAAAAAAATAAATAGATTTATCTTGCAGATTTCACACACGCCACACTGGCTTTTTTTTAGACTTCCTGTCCTTTTCATGACGTTTCTAGAGTGTTTATCAGAGGCTGGATTACCTCAACAGGTAACACTTTTATGCACAGCTAGCAAAGGACTCATTGGTCACAATTGGTGATGTCGCGGCTGAATAGTCCAAAAAATAGAAAATTACGCACTCCGTATCAACACAGTGCTTATTAGGGATGATCAAATATTCGGCAATATTTAGCTTCGCGATTATCCGACGAATAGTTTGCCGCTATGTGAATATTCGATGCGCAATGAAAGTCTATGGGAAGCCCGAATAGTTGCTATTCGGCAACTATTCGGGTTTCCCATAACTTACATTGTGCATTGAATATTCGTGAATTGCGGCTACCTATTCGGCGAGTATGGGCGTTGCCGAATATTTGAGGTATTCGATCACCCTAGTGCTTATCCTTTATTGAAACCAATGCATGAGCTGTGCTGGGCAAACAGTATCCCTGTCTGGCTAGTGCTGTTTTGCGTAGAACGCGGTCACTGCTGACTGTTTCTCCCTTCACAAGCACACGCTCATTAGATGCTTCAAAACAGAAGATTGTGGCTAATGTATGTTTACCTGAAACAGGAAGCAAGTTAATCTAAAAGTGCCCCTTTGACCAGTGTAATATACAGATTTTGATGGGGGGTGGGAACATTGCTGAAATTATTTAAATACATTTAACAAACTGATTTGAAACAATAGTTCTTTTTCTGTTGTCACATTCCCTTTAATTATGTTGAGACCACGACAATGCTGGCAGTCATTTTCTATACACAGAAAGTAATTGTTTGCCTTTCAGAGGACATTACAGGAGATGTCTCTAGTGTATTGTCTATGCTGGTGTAGTGGGCTTACGCTGGTCATCCCATAATTTCATAATTTTATGCCGCTGACAATTTCTACATTGTCCCTGGCCTTGTAATATGGTGGATGCAGCTGGAAATGTGCCCTGTGGACATGCCGGGTTATAATGCACACTGGTTGCCAGCTTTCAATAAACTTTTGGGCTTACCCCCTCATGAATTTTTTAAACGGGACTATCAAGTTTTATTCAGTTGTCTTGGTAAAATATCCTTTCTCCAAATATGAGCCACTACTTTCCCTGACCTCTTCTAAATTCTTCATTCAGTGTGAAAAGATGCTGAAATTTGCCTTTCTTAAAGGGACTATCTAGTAAAAGGACATTTATTTATTTTTTTTCTTTATACAAAGTAGGCCTTATAAAATAAGACTCATTATTCGCTTGCGTTTGAGAGAATAGATTGCCAGGTCAGAGGGATCAAAGTGCAGCTGCCTATTGAGGTCTATGGAGGAAGGAGGTGAATGAGAAGCAGAGATGGGGCAGCTACCTCTTATTGTTGGGGTATACTTATCGTACACCAGTGCACTTTAGCGCTGCTGTATGTCCTCATGGTGCTGCTACAGGGACAGGAGAGCCTGAATCCCTCATGTCCGTGTTTTTTGAGGCCATTATTGCAGTTTCTACCCACTAGCTCAGACTGCTATAAATCTGGTAACCTGCAGATGGGAAATCTATGACAGCATACAAGTCAAATAATGGCCAGAAATAATACTGCTTTTAAAGTACACATGCTATTTCTGAAGTCACCTGAAATGACACTATCTGCTTTAACCCCTTCACGACCAAGGACGGATCTGTCATGGAGCGTGTGACGTTAAGACCCGCCCCCTGCCGCGGGCAGGTTGCGGTGATCCGCGCACATATCAGCTGTTTCCAACAGCTGACATGTGTGCCTGCATGTTACGAGTGGAATCGCTTCCACTCGCAACATTTAACCCCTTACACCTCGCTGCCATAGTTTCGGTGGTTGCCATGGTAGCACAGTGTCATGTGATGACGCCTGTAGCTAACATGAGTCACTTCCTCTCAGTGCCGGCATAATGCCAGCACGGAGAGTAAAGCAGCGTATCTGCAGATCTTAGCTCTGTAGCTGAGATCTACAGATAGATCAGAGCAATCGGATTGCTGATCGCTATAGCCCCCTAGGGGGACTAGTAAAATAAAAAAAAAAACCCGAAAAATCACCTCCCCCCCCCCCCCCCTTTCGCCCCATTGAAAATTAAAGGGTTAAAAAAATATACACACATTTGGTATCGCAGTGTTCAGAAATGCCCGATCTATCAAAATATATAAAATAAATTATTCTGATCAGTAAACAGCGTATCGGCAAAATTCCAAATGCCAAAATTACGTTTTTTTTTGGTCGCCGCAAGTTGTGCGCAAAATGCAATAACAGGCGATCAAAACGTATCATCTGCGCAAAAATGGTACCATTAGAAACATCAGCTCGAGACGCAACAAATAAGCAGTCAGTGAGCCATAGATCCCGAAAAATGAGAACGCTACGGGTTTCGGAAAATGGCGCAAAATGTGCTCCACTTTTATTAGACTTGTGAATTATTTTTTTTTAACCCCCTTAGATACAAGTAAACCTATTCATGTTTGGTGTCTACAAACTCGCAACGACCTAAGATATCACACCGACACATCAGTTTTACCATATAGTGAACACTGTGACTAAAATATCCCAAATACTATTGTGCCATCACACTTTTTTTGCAGTTTTTCCACACTTGGAATTTTTTTACTGTTTTCCAGTACACTATATGGTAAAACTTATGGTTTCATTTAAAAGTACAACTCGTCCCCCAAAAAAAACAAGCCCTCAAATGGCAAGATTGACAGAAAAATAAAAACGTTATGGCTCTTGGGAGAAGGGGAGCAAAAAACAAAAACTGAAACCGCTCTGGGACTGAAGGGGTAGAAAGTGGCTGCCACTTTCTACTCTAAGTGCAGCTTTCCTCACAAATTGTCAAAAAAAAACGGCTGCTGGTAAAGGAGCCTCCTCCAATTGTAAAACCGCACACATGGGAAGGCTGCTTTCTTCTGGAGGAGGATGACACACTGGTCATATTCTCCTCCAGCAGCAGTTATATGGGCAGAAGTGCTGGTCAGCTTGAGGAAACTGCACAAAGAGAAAATGACCAACCCCTTTAAGTTTGAAGAAATGTGTCCTTGTATTTACCGCTCATTGTATTTACCGCTCAATCAGAATTAACAAGTAATGTTTTCCTATATATATAGTTCTGAGCTGTATGGAATTTGTGTTGCTTATGGAAACCAGACAAACTAGTTTTCTTTTGATATTGATGTCCATTAGTGTATTAAAGGGAATCTGTCACCAGGTTTTTGGTGCCTAATCTGAGAGCAGCATAACATAGCGACAAAGACCCCGATTGCAGTGATGTCATTACTGGGCTGCTTTATTTAGTTTTCATAAAATCAGGTTTATCATTTGATCACTAGTAATTCTGTTGGGCTGTCCTCCATATTCTTGAGCTCTGTACAACCCAAACCCACCACTGGCAACTTTCTGCCTATGCAGTGTTCTCAGAGCTGTCAATCAGTTATATCAAAACTGCAGCCTAGTAAGTGACACATCACTCGAATCAGGGTATTTGCCCCTACATAATGTTGCTTTTAGCTGGGATAGAAAAAAACCTGGTCAGATTTCACTTTTAAAGGGTTATTCCTACCCGTAGCAAGTTATTGGGGACACCCTAATTATCCATAGAAAGGTACTGTAAACTTCCCTGTTGAAATGTGGCTGTGTTGTACTTGATTTTCTCTGGCAGTCCTATAGTCAATGAATGGAGATGTAGGTGTTCTAACTGGGTATTTCTGGGTCTCCTTTTTGCAATCGTGGGGTCCCAGCAGTGCTCACAAGCTATCCCATAGCTTGCTAATGCTGGGTTCACACATGGCGACAGCGATAACTACGTCGCTGTTACGTCACCATTTTCTGTGACGTAGCAGCGACCTAGTAAGTCGCTGTTATGATCGCTGCTTAGCTGTCAAACAGCAACGCAGCAGCGATCATCACATCGCTACATGTGCAGGGAGCCGCGCACACTGCTTAGCGCTGGCTCCTTGCTCTCCTAGCTACAGTACACATCGGGTTAATTACACGATGTGTACTGCAGCTACATGTGCAGGGAGCAGCGCACACTGCTTAGCGCTGGCTCCCTGCACTCCTAGCTACAGTACACATCGGGTTAATTAACCCGATGTGTACTGCAGCTACATGTGCAGAGAGCAGGAGCCGGCACTGGCAGCGTGAGAGCGGCAGAGGCTGGTAACGAAGGTAAATATCGCGTAACCACCTTGGTTACCCGATGTTTACCCTGGTTACAGCTTACCGCACCTGCCAGATGCCGGCTCCTGCTCTCTGCTCGCTTCATTTCGTCGCTCTCTCGCTGTCACACACAGCGATCTGTGCGTCACAGCGGGAGAGCGACAAAAAAACGAACCAGGGCTGTGTGTAACGAGCAGCGATCTCACAGCAGGGGCCAGATCGCTGCTCAGTGTCACACACAGCGAGATCGCTAATGAGGTCACTGTTGCGTCACAAAAACCGTGATTTAGCAGTGATTTCGGTAGCGATCTCGCTATGTGTGAAGCACCCCTAAGTTGATAACCTTTTTAACCAAGTGTACCAGGTCACTTAAAGTGGTGCAGGGAGGCACCATCTATCACATTGCATGTGTATTTAAAAGGGCATCCTAGAATACCATGGCAGACATCACAATATGTACTGTGTGTGCTTGGCAGGACTTCAGGCTGTCGCAGACGTCTGAGTGCCTACACTAATGGAATATTAGAGCTGTGTAATTGGCATACAGCCGCCCTGTTTCCCAAGAGATTGAGATGTAGTGTTTGGGATTAAATCGCATAAACGCGGACGTCCTCACCATATGGAGGTTGGCCGGATGTAGTCAGACGTTAGGAGTATATGGTGACACGAAGTCTGTGAGGACCTGACAAGGGATGAACACAGCATATTTCTTATTAAAGCTGTCTGCGTGTAACACTGCAAAGGTTTATGGGCAAGGGTGGAGAAAAGTTAGCGTAAGAATGGTATAACAATGTATCAATAAAATGCAAAGTGAATGAACAAGAGCTGTATGTTTGAGGTCATTGTTCCTCCTTCCAATAATTTGGAGCGAAGCAGACTCCATGATGATTATTATTATTAATTATTATTTATTATTATTATTATTATTATTATTATTATTATTATTATTTTTCTGTTTGGGGGACCATAGGGTTGGAGAAGGAGTTATGCGAATAGTGGATAACTCCTTTATGGCAATTTTGGCACTCTGGATTGTGATTTAGCTAATGCCTCTTTCATACCTACTCTGAACCACATAATCGGCATATTCGATGAGGGTCGTGGCGTATGTGGCCATTTATCAGTAATTCCACACATTGCTTGCTGGTCCTTTTGCAATATATAGCCGCACAATGAAGGGTGTACAGAATGGCCCGTGTGCATGCACTGACCGCCTGTTCAGCTGCGATTTAGTGCTGCTTTTATATGCATTTTGGTGCCTACCAGAGAAAAATGCACTGACTTTCACAATTTTAGTACTTCTGCATTTTGCAGCAAGCTGTGGCAGCCTACAGGAGGGATTAGTTTGTTGGAAATCTGTGTACTTAAGCGAGTGCTTGTTACCTTTTATCTGATCCGTTTTAGCTGTGAGGCGTGCCACTCGTCGCTTCCAGCCTGCGTGTGAATGATTCAGTGTTTACTCTGGCAAGTATTGTACAGCTAGCCATTCATCATTTGTACTACATGTGTAGATAAGCAGTTTCTGAATGGGAGATGCTCATGGCACAGAATGGTACCCATCTATCAAGTGTGCAGAATCTGACAGTCATTTCAAGGCGGAGCTCACATGTCCAGTAACTAAGAAAACTTGATCAGTTTTCAATTGACTAAAATAACTGATTCGATCACATTGACTCATGTTTAAGCATTTATGTCTATCACGTTTTTTGGTTTAGCTATATTTTACTTTTCGGATAAAAACCTGCTGTTTGCATGTGTCCAGGGTGCCTGAATTCGCTATTAGGCTGAATGTTATGTTGCTGATGTTTAATAAAACGTTACTCCTCCCCTCCTAGAAATGGTTGAATCAATGAAGAAAGTGGCCGGGATGGACGTGGAATTGACAGTAGAAGAAAGGAACTTGCTGTCTGTTGCATATAAGAATGTGATTGGAGCCAGAAGAGCGTCTTGGAGGATAATCAGCAGCATTGAACAGAAGGAAGAGAACAAAGGCGGAGAAGATAAACTTAAAATGATCAAGGATTATCGGACAACGGTGAGACGCTTACTTCGCATGTTTTAAGATCTTTTTTTTTTTTTTTTTATTTTAAAATATATATAGCCACTTGTGACTTTTAGGATCGCTACTTCCAATAGGTGGCGCTGTGCTAGAGTTTGTCTCCTTTACTGGAGAGACAATTTGAATATTTCTTAGAGGGGCATGGCAGCTATTAGTCCCCTTACCTGGCAGCCAGACTGGCTTGCAAAGTCTCCTTAAGGAGAATAGTGTTCCCCCGTGGTCCCCACATAGCTTTCTCATGAGCCAGATCAGACACCCCCATACTTTGCACTGACGAGGGGCAAGCACCCCGAAACACCGTGTCTGCAAATTGGGATTCTGATCTGGCTTATATATCCTGAGTCATATTGCAAAGGATTGTTGAAAATCCACTTGTGACTTTTAGGATCGCTACTTCCAATAGGTGGCGCTGTGCTAGAGTTTGTCTCCTTTACTGGAGAGACAATTTGAATATAGCCACAGACATTTCAGTAACAAAAATCTGCAATATTCAGCTAAGATGAATGGGACTTGTAGAATTGTTTGCAGCAGGACCACTTTCACATGCTTGGAGGTTCACAATGTAGAATTTCAACGACTAGATTGTATAAATTAACATTAAACCAAAAGACTTCCAGAACCCTGGTTCAGTAGCCACCCTGGTAGTCCATGGCTGCCTAGCAGAGCCCTGTGAACTTCCTCCTACCTACCATGGTGTTCAGCACCACTTTTGATTAGTAGACCCATAAACCCAGCTGTACTGACACATTTGAAAAATGACTTCACCCTGGGCCGACTAATCAGAAGGTGTCCGCTTCTGGTCCAGAGGAGTTGTGGGGTCCATGACTCCTCTTCCCTAACCCATGATTTATGTGAGATCCCCCTCCCACCTGTCCATCATGTGCTATCCTCTATATAGTAAGGTATCAAATGTGGGAGATGTAGAGTTATATTTCTGGACCTTGTATCATTTGAGACGGTACCTGCCTGTGGTCATACAGATTTGGCTGCAGTCCTTGCTCTAGGTTCTGGTGTATGCTACTGTTTCTGGGAGGGGGTGTGCCATACTGAATGACTAAGCATGGAAGGAATGGGGTGCTGAAAAGGGGAACAGTATTACAGGAAATGAATGACAGATGTGGCTATACTTGTGCACACACAATCCGGCATGCAGCAGTAACTCGCCAACACTTGCAGTATTTACTTATTAACGAATATATGTGGCAGAAAGTGCCCCTTGCTTCACATGACAACTGACACTTTGTATGACTTTGTATTGTAGGTTGAGACTGAACTGAAATGTATCTGTGGTGACATTCTGGATGTACTGGACAAGCACCTCATTCCAGCTGCAAGCAGTGGAGAGTCTAAGGTTTTTTATTATAAAATGTAAGTAACTGCAGTGTCTGTAGGTATTGAGTCCTGATCATAGAGAGCATTGCTAAGGCTCCTTTCACACTGCGTTTTGCCTTACATTCACAGGTCCCGTTGGGTCATCTGTCCTAACCGCCCCTCCCCCACCCCACAAAGTGTGTTTCGGACGCATGCGCCGACAGGGCCATTGACTGTAATGGAGCACACTACATTGGCGTGTGCTCTGTTTTGTACCATTTTTGCACATATTCGTTTTCTGCAGGTGGACACCTGTACATAGTTGACTACGTTCAGGTGTCCGTCTGCAGAAAACAAATATGAACAAAATAGTACAAAACAGAGCACACGCTAACGTAGTGTGCTCCATTACAGTCAATGGCCCTGTCTGCGCATGCGTCTGAAACACACTTTGTGGGGGTGGGACGGTTCGGGCGGATGCCCCGACGGAAGCTGTGAACAGAAGGCAAAACGCAGTGTGAAAGGGGCCTAAGTTATACCGTTGTTGAAGAGCGGATACAATTTTATATACTGTTACTAAATGTCCACAATAGTACAATACCTGGAGCCTGGGAATGGACTTTAAGTTATTGTTTTATATGTAATGTTTGAGTTTTTCTTGTGTTTTTTTTTTTTTCTAAATTTTTTTCTTTTTTTTTTCTTTAGGAAAGGAGACTACCACCGATATCTGGCAGAGTTTGCCATAGGCAATGACCGAAAGGAGGCTGCAGAGAACAGCTTGGTAGCCTATAAAGCTGCAAGCGATATCGCAATGACAGAACTTCCTCCAACACATCCCATTCGTTTAGGTCTCGCACTCAATTTCTCTGTGTTCTATTATGAAATTCTTAATTCCCCTGATCGTGCATGCAGGTATGTTATAATGAAATGATTGAGTTAAAGGTTATGCAGTTAATTTAACAGTTACTTCAGTGATTAGTTAATACAATTTCGGGCTGCAATCTGTTCTTCATTTTAAGACTTCCTGGTATGCAGCTGTTGCCATGGGAGTGTCCGACTAAGGTTATGTTCACACATCAGGTTTTTGCTCTGCGGTACAATCCGGCGATTTGCAGGAACACCGTATCAGTTTTTTTCAGGAAAACAGTTTTTTTTTTTTTTGTTTTTTTTTTTGCCGTTGGGTGAGTGTTTTCCTCATAGACTTTTATTAACGCCGGATTGTGCCGCATGTACTTGCGTTTGATCCGTTTTTTGCCGGATGCGGAAAAATCGTCACTCCGGCGGCCGCACAGGACGCAGAGAGGAACTTTTTTTTTTTTTTTTTTCCTGCAGCAAAAAAAAAAAACACAGCGCCGGGTGCGGCATGATGCATAATGAAAGTCTATGCGCCCTGGATCTGGTGGCATGCATCAAATGCCGGAAGCATGTACCGGATCCGGGTTTTACTTCTGAGCATGCCCAGAAGTGATAAAAAGTCATTGCTTGTCAGAAAATCAATCACTCTCAAACTCTCACTCACTGACTCATTCACCCACTCACCGATCACGGGCGTGGCGCTGCACGGCTGTCACAAAGCTCTGGTGGCTTCTCCTGATTTGAAAATGCCGACCGCCCATTATTCAATCTCGTATTCCCTGCTTTCCCCGCCCACCGGCGCCTATGATTGGTTGCAGTCAGACACTCCCCCATGCTGAGTGACAGCTGTCTCACTGCAACCAATCACAGCCGCCGGTGGGTGGGTCTATATATGTGCAGTAAAATTAATTTAAAAAAACGACGTGCGGTCCCCCCCAACTTTGATACCAGCCAAGATAAAGCCACACTGCTAGGGGCTGGTATTCTCAGAATGGGGAGCCCCCCAGACACACACCCAAAAAAAATACTTTATTTGGAATAAAAGACAAAAAACACCCTCTTTCACCATTTTATTAAAATCCCCAAATACCCCTCCAGGTCCGACATAATCCACAGAGGTCCCACGACGCTATCGGCTCTGCTACATGAAGCTGACGGGAGCGGCAATAGAACACTGCCGCTCCCGGGAGCTCCACGCAGCAACTGAAGGGAGTCGCGCTGTCAGCGGGGACGTCACTGAGGTAATGCCTGGGTGTGCGGTGATGGTACGTGCGGGAGTGCCGGTGTATGTGAGGTGATGGTGCGAGCGGGAGTGCCTGCGTGTGTGGTGATGGTGGGGGCGGTAGTGCGGTGATGATGGGGTCTCAGCATAAAAAACGGATCTTTTTTACTGGATCCGTCGCATCAGTTTACACAATCTGAGACTGATCCGTTGCATCAGGCACAAACTGGATTGTGCCTGATTAGAAAAACTGTGTGAACTTGGCCTGATACCTGCTGAATGTATGGTCTGTGTATCAGGCCTCTGCGGTCTTTATTAGTTCATATATCAGTACAGCTTCTATCCTGCACATATTGTCATCATGTACACTCCTGTATCTGTAGCCGGTCTCTTCTGCCCTCCACACTTTGGAAACTCTGCTGCTACTGCATACACCAAGAAAGCCGTCAGATGGAGGAGCTGTGACAGCTATTTCTTCTAAAGCTCTAGGATAAAGGACATGCATACTTTCTGCAGCAGCAAAATATTTGCTCATTTTTAACACTAGAACTACTGGACTCGTGACACCTATATAGAAATACATAGTGCAAAGTAGTCAAAATGACTACCTCAGTAGTTCTAGTGTTAATGAAGACTCTGAAAGCAGCTTAACTTGTATACGGGCGGCACGGTGACTCAGTGGTTAGCACTGCAGTCTTGCAGCGCTGGGGTCCTGGGTTCAAATCCCAGCAAGGACACAATCTGCAAGGAGTTTGTATGTTCTCCCTGTGTTTGCGTGGGTTTCCTCCGGGTTCTCCAGTTTCTTCCCACACTCCAAAGACATACAGATTGGGGCTCACAATCTAGAGTCCCTATGGGGACAGTGTTGCCAATGTATGTAAAGTGCTGTGGAATTAATAGCGCTATATAAATGAATAAAATTATTATTTATTATTTTGAGCTCCTGTGATTTTTTTTTTTTTGTCCTGGCTCAGAATGATCATAAAATGCTTGTAGTTTCCTCTAAGGATATCTTGGTATCTTAAAGCTTTTGGTGTAGTATAATATGGCAGAACGTTGTGTACAAATGACTGTCCTAAATGCAGTTTACGCTTTCTCTCTGGAGTAGAATAAACTGACATTTTAGAATAATTGATTAAATGACTATTATGTAGCCTAATGGCACCTTCCTGGCTAACACTGGTCTGATTTATTTAAGGTTGGCAAAAGCAGCATTCGATGATGCTATTGCAGAACTGGATACACTGAGCGAAGAAAGTTACAAGGACTCCACGCTTATCATGCAATTGTTACGTGATAATCTGACACTATGGACTTCAGATATGCAAGGTGATGGTAAGTAGAAGTCTTCAGCACCCTTTACTACAAGAATATAGCCCTTTTCTCATGCTGCTTTGAGGTATCTACCCAATTGGACCATTTCTGAAAGTCCCTCTAGCTCTATGCAACAGATGGTCCTTACATTTGTGACCTCCTTGCAATGCCTGCCACTCTGGCCGATACTGTGAAAGTGCAGTGACGCCATGTACTAGAATTCCATAAAATGTATCATGTATTTTGTTTACATGTTAAGGGAACCTGTCACCAGGTCTTTCCCATGTAAAATACAGCCACTGCCATTAAGGTCTCATACAAGAATGCCGTAAAAAAAAAAAATTCTACCCTCCTCTGCAGATCCTGAAAAATACCTTTTTATCATATCCACAGATGGCCTGGTCCGATGGGAATCTCTGATCTCCATTTGATATTTTCTTCCTACAATGACCATCCTCCAGCTTGCTTGATGTGGCTAACGCGTTCTACTTCATCCACACAGTGTCCCCCAAGTCCTCTTATCTCTACTCTGCTTAGGGCAGTGTACTATACTGTAATGCGCATGCGCCAGGAAAGACCAAAGAGCGCCAGTGACCGGTAAAGCTGACGAATGCGCACTACAGTACTTTGCTCTGCGATCGGTAGGGCAGGGAGAAGTGGCGCTTGTGCAGGAGTGATATTGGGGGACCCAGAACGTGTCACCCACATGAAGAAAGCAGGAGAATGGCTATTGTGGGGCAAGAGGAAGCGCTGTTGGACTGGGCTGTGCCATCTGCGTATAAGTGGACTTTTTTGGGAATGGGCAGAGTGGATTGGAGACGTTGCAGCATTCTAGTATGCTGTAAGATAGGTCTTAAAGGTTCTGGCCGTACTTTATATGGGGAAAACCTGGTGACAGGTTCTAATATAAAGCATAATCTACATTAATCACTTGGCTGAATCCTCCCCCTCATGCTTTTAACATCACTGTCATTTCATGATCCTGTTCTTTCCTTTCTTATGTAGATTCCTAAAGGAAACCCACGTGTCCCTTTCCTAAATATTCTTTGTAAGTTGCTGTCATGATTGCCTGACATAGTAGGCTTGTGTTTCTGGTTCATCGTAACCCTTGCAGCTGTTTGCTCTGTGTGGCTTTAGGTGGCTTTACAACTTGTGTGGACCCCTACAGTAGCAGATCTGGATTGTACTAATATTTTGGCATGGTCTCCCCTCTTGTTGTGTTAATGGTTTCTTGTATATGCTAAGGCACATGGGGTATGAAAGTTGCTCTGACTGGGAAAATGCTCCATGAGCATTAGCTGATTAAACTGTTCACATCTTCGGTGTGGACCCCACGTGGCCAGGATTTCCTCAACTCTGGGGAACTAAAATTGTTTGAGCTGTCCCTTCCTGCTATGCAAATTTTGGCAGTGCCGTAGTTTAGTGCATGTCTGAGCATACGCAGTAGAAATGTACAAGTGATAAAGGGAGAAGCAATACTTAGTGGAAATCTGCCACCCGGTGTTTTGCTAGCCCTTCTGAGAGTAGCGTAATCCCTGATTCCAGCAATGTATCACTTACACCACTTTTATTTTTATTTTTTTTTTTTTAATGCTGAGCTCTTTATAACCCAGCCACACCGGCGACTAATGATTTTGGCAGCTTTCTGCCTATGCAGTGTGCACAGTTGTCAATTTGGCTGGGGTTATACAGAGCTCATGAATATGGCACTAAGTTTACTAGTCCTATAACCCGAATCTGCTGCCGATAAAGCATTGCTTTTATCAAAATTACATCAAGCTTCCCAGTAAGTGACACATCTCCAGAATTGGGGTCTCTGCCCCTACATTATGCTGGTGTCAGATATGGTGCCAAAAACCTGGTGACAGATTGCATTTTAATCCCTTCACGCTGCGTTCAATTCCCTTTTTTTTTTTTTTTTTTTTGTGTGAAACGAGTTGTACCTGTGAATTACACTTCTTTTTATCATATGATGCACTGAAAAGCTGGGAACAAATTCCAACTGCGTCAAAATTGCTAAAAAAAAATGCAGTTCTTCAATTGCAAACATGGTAAATAAACCAGAAAAAACTGGCCCGGTAATGTGATTGGTACAAATTTAGGCTCTGCGTAACTGAACTGACCTGAACAAATAGTCGCTATTTTCCAAGACCCATAACGTACCCGTAATTTTTGGGATCGGGGGCTGTGAGGGGTTTTTTTTTTGTTTGTTTGTTTTTTTCCCCTTTCCCCTCTCTCGCCCCGGGGTGATGTTTTTACTGATCACCTGTTATTGCATTTTATAGCAATGTTTTGGCGGCCCAAAAGTGTTGACTTTTCCATGCCAATTGATACCAAATTTTTTTTTTTTTTTACTCTGTAATGGAGCAAAAAAGGGGTGCTTTTTGAAGTTTTATACACTAACAAAAACAAATAACTTTTGTTCACTTGGTCCCCTTAGGAGACTTGAGCATGCAGTAATCTGATCGCTTGTACGATATAAGGCTGTGATACTGTACTGCCATGTGTAGCGAAAATCAGTCTCCTATGACTGTCCGTTACAGAAAGGCTTTCACAGGAGAATTGTAATGACAGGCGCAGTGGTCTTCAGCGGCCCCCCACTGCTGAAAGACCTCCCCCCCCCCCCCCCCCCCACGGCGTTGGGTTATACTGGCAACCCAACGCCGCCCCGTGTTCCCGTCACTGGCCTGCTGATGGACACACAGAATGATGTGCCCCCCCCGGCCAGCACATTAAGTGCCACTGTTCGTTTGACAGTGGCATTTAACAGGTTAACAGCATGCGGCGCTCCTCACCCAAAGTCTGTTGTAGGTGGATGATACCTTAACACGGCTGTCATGTCAGAAAGGAGTAAAATCAGGGTTTTGTGGTACGTGTATTTAACCAGTAGATTATTTTGTGATTGCTTCCCTTTACATGTCCTGCGGATCAGTCGGGGTTCTAGGGCCACTTTGAAACGTGTGATCAGACAGGAGCTGTATTCGGGCCCATTTCCACTCTGTACTGGCTCATACTTTCTCTTGAGCCTGTACAATGCTTTGTGCCAGGTTAGTCAGGGGCTGTGCACTTTTTCCTTACTGGCTGTGCACTGCAGAGTGGCTTTGTGCAATCGGGGGGGAATCTCAGGACCTGAACCTCCACCAATCTGCTGCACATGTTGAAGTCTCCATAAATACGGTCAGCCGATCCCACAGGTATCCCCTGACTCGGCTGACAGTCTGAGTATCAGTGACTGCTTACTAGTGGTCGGAAGAGATGTCAATTGCACGTTTTATTTTTTACTTAAATTTGCATTGTTCTCCCTGGGATTTCTCAAAAAAAAACAAACTTACAAAAGAAATATACAGGAGCGCTCTGCTGAGCGAACGCTCTTATGTGATTGTGCCTGAGATGGGTGTCAGACAAAGCATCGTTCAGTCAACAGCCACTGAGGGTATATATGTAGTTGGCCTTAAAGCACCATCTGCTGAACCTCTCAATATCTGCACTTGTCGGAAAATGAGGATGAAGAACGTCTGAGTTTTAGATACACATGAGAGCTGCTGAGCGAGCGGCGACGACTATCTTCTGTGTGTGACGCCACTTCACACCTAACATACATTCTCTCGTGCAATGAACACATGCTAAAATGCCAAGGAACAGCTTTTTTTTTTTTTTCCTTCAAGAATATACACTCCTATACTAGTGTGCCTGGCTAGTGCTTGGGGTCTTATGGCTTTTGGATCAATGCTTTATTGGCCAGTTATCTGTGTGTGTGGCCACCTCTGAGATACCAGATGTTGGGTAAATGAATTGTGTGATTATTTCCCCCCCCATTTTTATACGTTACTACCATTAACAACTACACTTTAACACTGGATCTTCCCTTTTTTTTTTTTTTTTTTTTTTTAACACCTTCATTTCCTAACCTTTTAACTTGTGATTTTTTTTTTCTACTAAACCCTTCAAAAAATAACTGTAAATAACTGCATATTTACCAATATGTTTGACATTTGTAATCCTTAGCTAATAGTATTGTTATAGAAGTATAAATCTTTATTGAGGTTTCCTAGAATCCGCATCTGTGATCGCATGTGTGATGATGAACATGCAGGGAGGAGATAAGTTATGCTATAGGAGTCTTAGTCGCAGGCGTAACTGCATGCGTCCTTGTGTCCCCAGCACACTCTATGAATGTGCATAATCCAGCCAGACGTTGCGTTTGAGAGCGCAGCGTTTCGGATGCTGAAATTTTGATCCAAAATGTTGCGTTCTAAAAAAACATGTCACTACTTTTGTGCGTTCCGGATGCTTTTCACAGTCTATGGCAGAGCAAGCATCCAGAACGCATGATTTCTGCATTCCACAATGCCCCCAGATTGCACTTTTCAGAACGCAGCCGAAAAGCTGCAAACGCTGCAGAAGATTTGGCATGGCAGAACGCAGGCGTGCGCACATACCCTGATTCCCAGTACAGAGTACCTGGAGAGCCTAGCACACTGCTTATCACTAATATCTACCATTACAAGGTATGGTTTTAAAAGATCTCTCAGCAGGTTGCTCTCTAGTCTGACAAACTAAGGCCTGGGTGTGCCCCTGATTCCAGCCACCTCATGGCTTTTTTTTTTTTTATAATAAATAAAACTCTGCAGTTTTATTCTCACTGAGTTTCCTATGTAGTCTTATGATACACATGAGCTCTAGCTGTCCCCGATACCCCACTGTTGACCCTGTTCTGGCCGCACTGGTTCCTTCAATGGTGGGGCTGGGCTATCATGAGCCACATAGCAGGTGTTAATCAGTGAGTGGAGCTCGACATAAACCCACTGACAGAATTTCTCTAAATACTGCTCCCTACCAGAATACATGCAAATCTCAGTGCTGCATACAGGGGGTGCAAAATACTGATCAGCCCATTGTACACATGCCATTCAGGAGATGGTTGGTCATTTAGGCTATGTTCACACAGTGCATCTTTTACTGCGTTTTTGAGGTCCAAAGCTGCACCTAAATGCATGTATTTCCTGTCCCCCTGCAGTGTCTGAGGTTTCTATTTTGCTGTCCACACTGGGCATTTTTTTTTTTTTTTTTGGGCTGCGTTTTTGAAGATGCAGAATGTCAATTCTTTTTGCGGTTTTCCAGAGCTTTTGAGTCCTTTCAGCCAATAGATATGAGTAAAAAAAACAACACATTAGCTAAAAACTCTGCATTTTAAGATGCACTGTGTAAAGGTAGCCTTAAAGGCATAATCCCATCTCCTAAGGTGGTGATACAGTGTGGTGGTCTGGCCTCTGGGATTGGCTTTGTTTGGGACAATGGGGCGCCGGCTGTGCATAGGAACTGCAGCACGTGGCTCTACTCAAGGGGAGCTAGCTGCAATTCACTTCACAGCTGTTTGGCCCACAGGTGCCTGTGTATAGTGCTGAATGTCTGGTTGGTGAGGGTCTCGAATAATGCTTTTATGCAATTTGAAGAAACATCCTGTTATGGTTGTGTGCAAATAGATTCAAAATAAATTTGTCTAATTTTATGCATGTGTTTTAGACTTAAAAAAAAACTTTTTGCTATTTTTTTTTTTTTTTTTTTGTTCTGGATTTTTGTAAATGTGTGCATCAATTCTATCCATACGCCCCCATTTATGTGATGGAAGCTGGGTCCTTTGTCTATTTACACTACAAGATTGTGAATGAGCATACCTAAAAAAAAAAAAAAAAACACCTTCATGATACTGCAGTGTAATCAGGTTGCCAATCACCTGATGAATGGGCAAAATGCTAATCGCTCATGTGAAATTACCTTTTGTGCTGCACAAAATATAATCTGTCTCTGCAGCACATTACTCTTGTAAACAAACCGTGCTGCCGAGAAGAATCTTAGATTGTCAGAGGCAGAACAGGCTATGAAACAACAAATAACAAAAAAGCTGCTGAATATTGTCGTTTAGCTCCACCAGTAGGATTGAGGAGATAAAACAGAATTCTATCTGGTATACTTGATATTGTGGTTTGTTTTTATATAATAAATGGGAGCTATAGGCGATGGATGTAAGAATGTCTGTACATTAAAGGTATAAATTATCTGAAAGTGTTTTCCCTGAGTGGTGCTAATGTCATCTCTACAAGGTGGGGGTGGTAGTTGTGCTCCCGAGGGACTGACAGTCGCTATAAAGATGACCTCTATTGTGCATGAAGCTTACCAAAAAAAGCCAAACAATGATTGAATTTATTTTATATTTTTTTCAACCTTTTCTAGGTGATGAACAGAGTAAAGAAGCACTGCAGGATGTGGAAGATGAAACTCAGTGAGACCTTTAAAAGCCAAGAAGAGACCCTCTAACCAACTGCCCCTTCCCTCCAAATATCCCGTCTCACTCTGAGGACCATCAAAATTTGACTTTTACACTGGTTCTCAGGATTTAGGTTCCTGCCCAATTGGGTGTATCATTTTTACACAGTTTAAGAATTCTTAAAGGCAAGAGTGAATGACTGTGGATTTTGCTGCTGCCAGCCATCCTAGGTTCTTTAAGACACTAACAGGACTGCATAGAGGCTTTTTCAGCATTAGATTGTCTCCGTGCCATCCAGCACTATAACCTCTTAGAAACACATAGAATGAAGACGTTACTCTTTAGGGCAGACCAGAGTCAATCGCACTGTAGAATGTGTGGTGGCTTTTTCTTTCTTTTTTCTTTTTTTTTTTTTTTCTTGTTTTTAAATGTTTTGAAACTGAATTAAATTCTATTGTTTAAAATGTGGTTAGAGCTTGACGTCGCAGATTGCTTCAGAATGTCCTTGTAGTGGTTTTTGCTGTAAAAGTGTTTTCAAACTGTGCAAAAATGTTGCTGAAAACTCTGGTGCTGGTATCATGTCACAATCCGTGTTTATTCATTCTTGCCTCCTTTTTACTTTTCCCTCCTCGGAGCAGGTTAGCATTGGAGCCGGTGTCTAATAGCCTGCATGCGTGTTTAAAAATTTTTTCGTTTTTCTATCTTCTACCCCCCCACCCCCTCTTTCCCTCCTCCGCCCTTTTTTCTCTTGCTCAACCTATCTTTCGTTCAGTATGTGTAACTTGAAGCTAATTTGTACTACTGGATATCTGACTGGAGCCACAGATACAGAATCTGTCATTGTTCTTACTGAAACACAGCATGGAATTAACATTAAACTTAAATAAACAAAACCTAAATTAAAAATGCCAAATATTACTCACTTGACCTCTTCTTGTCTGTGTAAGGATATTATATTGGTAGTCAAAGTAGCCTTTAAGGACCAGCTTTCTCTCCACTAGTAGGATACAATAATTGCCATTAAATTGGCCCAGTCACCTGAATAAATGAAGGCAGCAATTTTGTGGCTGAAGCCATTGCTCCCTATGATACGGTGATGTCAGAGAGGCTGAGCCGGTGCATCGATGTCACTAGCACTTTTGCACAAGATTGCAGTGTTATAATGGTCCTTCCTCCGCTGTGTGCAGGAGCTGGGGCTACGTCCACAATACTATTCAGAAGACTAGTCTTGTGTGTGGCTGTGTCAGTAGCTAGACATAAACTGGAGGTACATACTCTGCTTGCTATATGGGTATTTAAATTTTCATGAGGATTTGCCAAAACCTGTAATTTTATTGAAGTTTTGAGTTTGTCAGAATGGGGTACTATTGGTCAGTATAATAATGGTTTAGCTTTTAGTCTCTATGGTGTGTTTTTATTTTTTATTTTTTTTTATTTTTTTTCCTTTGCAAGAGAAAATGTTGCCCAAGTGTAATTGGCTTCATTAAAATAAAGGCATCCGTATAAAGTGACCATTTTACCTTTATTTTGTTGGAACACCACATGACTGTTCATACACCTTAATGTGACATTGTACAGTGCAGACACTCGCTATTCTATTAGGTTACACTACGTCATTCATTCAATGTGCATCTTGCAAGATCTAAAATAATTGTGCCGAACTTGATAGGATGATTAAAATCTTTTCAACATTCAAAGGGTTTCCCTTTTTTTAGATTTTTATTAACTAATTTGTCATTGCTATAAAATTTTACCCTTCCCACGTCCAATGCTGTTTTCGTTGCTGTTCCAGAAATTGGCTGCAGCGCTGTTGATGTGACATCACAGCTGAAATCTGCACAATCGCCTAAGCAGCAACAGACGCAGTTGACCTTTTGAAAGTTTTAAGTTAGACAAGTGTGTGTCACCTGCCATCAGATCTCTAAATCGTATGTGCTACAGGTTTAGGGATAAATTGTGCCATGTTAGAGCAAGTAAAAAAACCTCCCAGAATTGAGTTGTCTGGGTCACCCCTGATATGACCAGATAGACTTTGCCCACTATAGTTTTCTGATTTCTATTTGCTATAGATGGCTGCTATCATTGGGAACTGAAGAGTACCATAGATGAAACTTCTATTTATTCTACAGCGACTACACAAAAAAGGTTATCCTTTAGGCTGCACGTACATCAGCGGTATACTGCTGGATCCGGCACAAATGCAGTACAGTTCAATGGAATCGCGGCAAGCTAAGATCACATGCGGCCGCATGTGACATTACCTCGCTGCGCTTCCATTGACCTGTATGGCATTTGTGTCAGATCTGACAGTGCGGCAGAACACCGCTGAAGTAAAAGTAGCCTTAGGCTATGTGCCCACGCTGCGGAAAATGCACGGATTTTGCCACGGATTTCTCGCGGAAAAGCCGCGGATTTTCCAGAAATCTGCAGCACAGTTACTCCCCAGCCATTTCTATGGCATTTGGGAAATGCTGTGCCCACGCTGCGGATTTTTCCGCAGCGGAAATCGTGCGGATTTTCGTGCGGAAAAATCTGCAGCATGTCAATTATTGTTGCGGATTTCTCCGCAGGGTCCCATATACTTACCTGCCTTGATAGAGACCAGAGTCACTTTCTCCGTCCGGTGTAGCGGCAGCAGCACGGTGGATCCAGCCAGGTACAGGAAGGAAGAGGTGGGTGGGGCCTGCACGAGCTCCGGTCATGTGACAGCCGGAGCTAGTTCAGGCCCGCCCACCTCCAGCACAGTGAACCAGACGCTGCCTGACAGTGACCCGGCCACCGGAAAGCGAGGTGCTGCATGATGGAGGGAAGTATGAGCACCCCGATCACTGCAGCACTTGTTCTGCATTGAGGATGCAGTGCCGAAGCCATGGTACTGTATCCTCAATGCAGAATGTCCGCACCATATCCGCACGACATTCCGCTGTATATCCGCAGCATTGAAACAGAGTTCTGTTGCGGATTTCTGGGAGCACCTGCGGAATGTCTTGCGGATATATGCGCAGGACACTGTCCCCGTGGGCACATAGCCTTAGACATGTATGCTGATATTCAGCATTGTGTATGGCACAAATTAATTTGTTTTAGTTATGACTGAATCTTAATCTTTCTACAGGGTGTTCTATTCAGGACTAATCATTGGCATCTACATTAGAGATCAGAATTAGAGAACCATGTATGATCACTTGCTTTTTTTCAGAAATAATGTAATTTACATTGATCTATATTTGTAAAACACTGTTCTAGTTGCATGGTATACAAAAGATTTTACCCAAAATGTGAAGCTCATAATTACACCGACTGTAGCACAGAGATTCTAACAATCTTCTGAAGGTAACCGTAACGCATCAGTAGGAAGTGTACAGGACTTTTCTTTGAATGACTTCAGCACATCTGTGGTCACAGGTAATCACTAGTCCCACTCTGGTGTAAGTTTGGTCCACTCTTCGTAATAGAAATAATAATAATAATAATAATCTTTAAGTCTCTTCCACAGTTCTTTGACTGTTGTGGGTTTTTTTAAGCTTTCACACCAGTTTTTTTTTTTTTTTTTTATCAGGCGTATGCCTGATGCAACGGCTTCAGCAATATGCAAAAAAAATGGATGCACCGTTTGCTTTTTTTTTTTTTCTTTTTTTTACGGATCCGGTATACCTGATCTGTCAACGGATCTGACGCGTCCGTTTTTGCATCAGTTTTCTGTTTTTTTTTTTTGTTTTTTTTTTTTTTTTTTTTCTCCCAATAAATTGGAGCATGCTTAGTTTAAAAAAAAAAAACTGATCCGGCGGAGTATCCGTTTTTATTGCATTACGCCGGATCCAGCGTCCATAGGCTTCCATTGTAAATCACACCGTATCGTGCCGGATTCGGCGCAATGCAGTTTGGGTTTTGTCATAGACAAACGTTACAAGAGATGTTCCATTTGGCCTCCGCATTAGCCAATTACGACGGATCCGGCATAAGCCGGATGCAAGGCAATCGGGCACAAGCCGGCGCGAATACAAATCAATGGGGATAAAACTGATCTGGCGCTGGATCCGGATTATCCGTTTTTTCTTTGTCGCTCCATTGGGAGACCCAGACAATTGGGGTGTATAGCTCATGCCTCCGGAGGCCACACAAAGTATTACACTAAAAGTGTAAAGCCCCTCCCCTTCTGCCTATACACCCCCCGTGCATCACGGGTTCCTAAGTTTACATGCTTTGTGCGAAGGAGGTCAGACATCCACGCATTAGTTCCACAGCTTGGTCAGCAGCAGCTGCTGACTATGTCGGATGGAAGAAAAGAGGGCCCATTACAGGGCCCCCAGCATGCTCCCTTCTCACCCCACTCTTGTCGGCGGTGTTGTTAAGGTTGAGGTACCCATTGCGGGTACGGAGGCTGGAGCCCACATGCTGTTTTCCTTCCCCATCCCTTGATGGGCTCTGGGGAAGTGGGATCCTAATTCGGTCTCCAGACACTGAGACCGTGCTCCATCCACAGCACCTGGGATATCTGCTGGACAAGGAGCCGAGTATCGTCAGGGACACTGCTGCTTTGAGGTACTCTGTGTCCCCGTGGGGACCGCGCACAGAATCACTCCAGCATTGCTGGGTGTGTTAGTGCACCAGGGACCGCGGCGCTGACCGCGTTTGTGTCATCACACACTACAGCGTGCTGGTGTGCTTGGTTTACTAGAGACTACCGCCTGACCGCGCGCTGCCATTGCAACACGGCAGCGCGCCTGGGATTGTTTGTACGCCGGGGACTTCCGCGCAGACCGAGCTTATACGCCGGCCGCGCTTATAACTTGAGTCCCCGGCTTTTCCGGCCTAGTCTCGGTCTTTTCCCGCCCCCAGGCCTGTCAGTCAGGGGAAGGGAGAGATGTTGTGTAGAACGTCAGCACTGAGGGCTGGAGCGTGCTTTGCATACTCCACCCCCCTCACTGTGCACAGTGGGGCACCAGACTCCCGCACTTTTTCGGGCACGCCCACGGCCTCCCCCTCTCCTCAGGACGCCGGAAGCCATTCCTGTCAGCTCTTCCGACGCTGGAGAGGGGAGACAAGCTCTGGGAGACCCAGGCAGCGTTTCTGGTGACCACACAACCGCTTGACCGGTCGGTAAGCAGCACCTATGGTGCTGGCCCCACTAGTGCAGTAGTGTACATATAGATTATATCCTTATATGCTATACTTTACACTGTATGGTGCACGATTGATTTTTGGCTATATTCCCTCCGGGATTGCTCAGAGGACACAACAGCATGTCGTCCACAAGAAGCAATGGTGCCAAAGCACAGACTTACTATGCTGCCTGCGCTGCATGTACGGCTATACTACCGGCAGGTTCCACTGACCCTCATTGTGTGCAATGCTCGGCCCCTGTGGCACTTGCTCAGCCGGAGCCTCTGCGAAGGGGGGCCCAGGGGGAACCACCAGCTAACAATGTCCATGTGACGGGGACAGAGTTTGCAGTTTTTACTGATAGACTTTGAGTCTATGGCTAAGATATTAGAAGCTTTGCAGTCCAGACCGGTATCTCAGACCATGGGCACTGTGGAATCACTGCACCATGGTCCACCTCAGTTGGAGCAACAATGTCCTCCCGGGGTGTCTCATAGGTCCCAGGGTGAGGTCTCTGACACGGACCGCAGTCCCAGACCACCTAAGCGAGCTCGCTGGGAAACTCCCTCGACATCATCACATTGTTCACGGTCTCAGCAGGACTCTCTGTATGATGAAGCGGAGGTAGCTGATCAGGATTCTGATCCTGAGGCCGCTCTCAACCTAGATACACCTGATGGGGACGCCATAGTGAATGATCTTATCGCGTCCATCAATCAAATGTTGGATATTTCTCCCTTAGGTCCTCCAGTGGAGGAGTCAGTTTCTCAGCAGGAGAAATTCCGTTTTAGGTTTCCCAAGCGTACCACGAGTATGTTTCTGGACCACTCTGACTTCAGAGACGCAGTCCAGAAACACCGAGCTTGTCCTGATAAGCGTTTTTCCAAGCGCCTTAAGGATACACGTTATCCATTTCCCCCTGACGTGGTCAAGGGCTGGACTCAGTGTCCCAAGGTGGATCCCCCAATCTCCAGACTGGCGGCTAGATCCATAGTCGCAGTGGAAGATGGGGCTTCACTCAAGGATGCTACTGACAGGCAGATGGAGCTCTGGTTGAAATCCATCTTTGAAGCCATCGGCGCATCTTTTGCCCCAGCATTTGCAGCAGTATGGGCACTCCAAGCTATCTCAGCGGGTCAAGCGCAGATTGACGCAATCACACGTACGTCTGCGCCGCAAGTGGCGTCCATAACCACTCAGGCGACGGCATTTGCGTCCTACGCTATTAATGCCATCCTGGACTCTGCGAGCCGTACGGCGGTTGCAGCCGACAATTCGGTGGCAATACACAGGGCATTGTGGCTACGGGAATGGAAGGCAGATTCGGCTTCCAAAAAAGTGCTTAACCAGTTTGCCATTTTCTGGTGACCGTTTGTTTGGTGAGCGATTGGATGAAATAATCAAGCAATCCATGGGAAAGGATACATCCTTACCCCAGGCCAAACCAAACATACCCCAACAGAGGAGGGGACAGTCGAGGTTTCGGTCCTTTCGGGGCGCGGGCAGGTCCCAATTCTCCTCGTCCAAAAGGCCTCAGAAGGATCAGACACACTCCGATTCATGGCGGTCTAAGTCACGTCCTAAAAAGACCGCTGGAGGTGCCGCTACCAAAGCGGCCTCCTCATGACTTTCAGTCTCCTCACACCGCATCCTCGGTCGGTGGCAGGCTCTCCCGCTTTTGCGACACCTGGCTGCCACAGGTAAAAGACCGTTGGGTGTGAGACATTCTGTCTCACGGTTACAGGATAGAGTTCAGCTCTCGTCCTCCGACTCGATTCTTCAGAACATCTCCGCCTCCCGAGCGAGCCGATGCTCTTCTGCAGGCGGTGGACACTCTAAAGGCGGAAGGAGTGGTGATCCCGGTTCCTCTTCAGCAACAGGGTCACGGTTTTTACTCAAACCTGTTTGTGGTTCCAAAGAAAGACGGGTCCTTCCGTCCTGTCCTGGACCTAAAACTGCTCAACAAACACGTAAAGACCAGGCGGTTCCGGATGGAATCCCTTCGCTCCGTCATCGCCTCAATGTCCCAGGGAGACTTCCTTGCATCGGTCGATATCAAAGATGCGTATCTTCACGTAACGATTGCTCCAGAGCATCAGCGCTTCCTGCGTTTCGCCATAGCAGACGAACACCTTCAGTTCGTGGCACTGCCGTTCGGCCTGGCGACAGCCCCACGGGTTTTCACCAAGGTCATGGCTACAGTAGTGGCGGTCCTTCACTCTCAGGGACACTCGGTGATTCCTTACTTAGACGATCTCCTAGTCAAGGCACCCTCTCAAGAGGCATGCCAACACAGCCTCAATGCTACTCTAGAGACTCTCCAGAGTTTCGGTTGGATCATCAATTTTCCAAAGTCAAATCTGACTCCGGCCCAATCACTGACATATCTTGGCATGGAGTTTCATACTCTCTCAGCGATAGTGAAGCTTCCGCTGGACAAACAGCGTTCACTGCAGACAGGGGTGCAATCTCTCCTTCTAGGTCAGTCACTCCCCCTGAGACGCCTCATGCACTTCCTAGGGAAGATGGTAGCGGCAATGGAGGCAGTTCCTTTTGCGCAGTTTCATCTGCGCCCACTTCAATGGGACATTCTCCGCAAATGGGACAGGAAGTCGACGTCCCTCGACAGGAACGTCTCCCTCTCCCAAGCAGCCAAAGCTTCCCTTCGGTGGTGGCTTCTTCCCACTTCATTGTCGAAAGGGAAATCCTTCCTACCCCCATCCTGGGCGGTGGTCACGACGGACGCGAGTCTGTCAGGGTGGGGAGCAGTCTTTCTCCACCACAGGGCTCAGGGTACGTGGACTCAGCAGGAGTCCTCCCTTCAGATCAATGTTCTGGAGATCAGGGCAGTGTATCTTGCCCTAAAAGCGTTCCAGCAGTGGCTGGAATGCAAGCAGATCCGAATTCAGTCGGACAACTCCACAGCGGTGGCTTACATCACTGAATTCTGCGGCCCTCAACCTGACTGTGTGGCCATTGAGTCCTGGATCCTAGCGTCTTCAGGGTTGTCTCAAGAGGTCATTGCCACTATGAGACAGGCCAGGAAACCAACGTCTGCCAAGATCTACCACAGGACGTGGAAGATATTCCTTTCTTGGTGCTCTGATCAGGGATTTTCCCCCTGGCCATTTGCATTGCCCACGTTTCTTTCCTTTCTTCAATCAGGATTGGAAAAAGGTTTGTCGCTCGGCTCCCTTAAGGGACAAGTCTCAGCGCTCTCTGTGTTCTTTCAGAAGCGTCTTGCCAGGCTTTCTCAGGTACGCACGTTCCTGCAAGGGGTTTGTCACATTGTTCCTCCTTACAGGCGGCCGTTAGAACCCTGGGATCTGAACAGGGTTCTGCTGGCCCTTCAGAAGGCACCCTTTGAACCTTTGAAAGATATTTCTTTCTCGCCTTTCGCAGCAAGTGGTCTTCCTAGTAGCAGTCACCTCACCTCGGAGAGTGTCTGAGCTAGCAGCGCTGTCATGCAAAGCCCCTTTCCTGGTGTTTCACCAGGACAAGGTGGTGCTGCGCCCGGTTCCGGAATTCCTTCCTAAGGTGGTATCCACCTGTCATCTCAATCAGGATATCTCCTTGCCTTCTTTTTGTCCTCATCCAGTTCATCAATGTGAAAGGGATTTGCATTTGTTAGATCTGGTGAGAGCACTCAGAATCTACATTTCCCGTACGGCGCCTCTGCGCCGCTCGGATGCACTCTTTGTCCTTGTCGCTGGTCAGAGTAAGGGGTTACAGGCTTCCAAATCCACCCTGGCTCGGTGGATCAAGGAACCAATTCTTGAAGCCTACCGTTCTTCTGGGCTTCCGGTTCCCTCAGGGCTAAAGGCCCATTCTACCAGAGCCGTCGGTGCGTCCTGGGCTTTACGGCACCAGGCGACGGCTCAACAGGTGTGCCAGGCGGCTACCTGGTCGAGCCTGCACACTTTCACCAAACACTATCAGGTGCATGCCTATGCTTCGGCGGATGCCAACCTAGGTAGACGAGTCCTTCAGGCGGCGGTTGCCCACCTGTAGGAACGGGCCGTTTTACGGCTCTATTATGAGGTATTATTTTACCCACCCAGGGACTGCTTTTGGACGTCCCAATTGTCTGGGTCTCCCAATGGAGCGACAAAGAAGAAGGGAATTTTGTTTACTTACCGTAAATTCCTTTTCTTCTAGCTCCAATTGGGAGACCCAGCACCCGCCCTGTTGTTTTTTCGTGTACACATGTTGTTCATGTTGAATGGTTTCAGTTCTCCGAGATTCTTCGGATTGAAGTTATTTTAAACCAATTTATTTGCTTTCCTCCTTCTTGCTTTTGCACTAAAACTGAGGAACCCGTGATGCACGGGGGGTGTATAGGCAGAAGGGGAGGGGCTTTACACTTTTAGTGTAATACTTTGTGTGGCCTCCGGAGGCATGAGCTATACACCCCAATTGTCTGGGTCTCCCAATTGGAGCTAGAAGAAAAGGAATTTACGGTAAGTAAACAAAATTCCCTTTTTTTTTTTTTTTTCCCGGATTTTGCCTGATGGAAAAAAACTGAGTGAAAGTAGCCTTAGCCATAACTTTGTCACCAAAGATTTTTTCCACAGGTTTTCTTTTGGGTTTAGATCAGGACTCGGGACTGGACATTTCATTGTTTCAATGTTTTCTGTTTCAAGGACCTGCTTTACCTGTCTTGATGTGTGACAGGGGACATTGTCCTGAATGAAAAATTGCTGGCTGATAGTGATGAATGCAAAAAGGAACCACATTTTGTTGAAGGTTCTGATACTGCTACATGGCAGAGTGAATGCAAGTGTGTATGAGAGGTCCAACGCCTGCTGCAGAAAAATTACACTTCCTCCACCACCTTTCACTGATTTAACACACTTTGGGTTCAGGCTTTCCCTGGTTTGTCGACAGACAAGTTTCCCATCAGACCCAAAAACCTTTTTTTATCATTAAAATGAACTGTTGTGGGTCACTTCTCCTCTGTCCACACAACATGCTCCTCACCAAAGCTGAATCTAGCCTTTTAATTCTTTCTGCTAATGAGAAGTTTGGTCACTGCAGAGTGTGCTTTCTGTCCAAATGCTATTCAATGTCGTGACACTGTATGATGAGACAGATCCTTACCCTGTTCAGTGCTGAGCAGTTCTAGCTGCAGTGTTGAAATGATTACCCATGGAGATTCTCTGCATTATCCAGTCGTATCTTGCATTTATCTTTTGAGGGCGACCAGCTTTCCTGGGAGACTTGTAAGGGTTTGTTGTAAAGATGCAATATTCTTGAAATCAGACTTGGAACGACCAACATCTTTTGCTATGGATGATGGGGTCACTCCTTATTACCTTCAAGTGGACAACCTGCTGCCAGAGGGTTTCGGTCACATTTGAACAGCACACAATTTTTGCAAAATCTGCAAACTGGAACGTTAGGCTGTCAGTTGAATAGGGTTTGTCAGATAATTAAGGAAATTGGTGCCAGGAGCCAGATTAACAACAACAATTTGCAGGTATCTGAAAGTGTAGATTAACAACAACAATTTGCAGGTATCTGAAAGTGTTCTCTAATTCTGATCTGTCTTTTTACATTTATTCCATTGAATTTATTCTTAAGCACATAATTAAAAATGTATATTTATGAAATAAGCTTAAAATAATGCTACTTTCCTCATGTTAGGATATAATCACATAGGACTACACAATGACCTTAACATTTAGGAAATTGTGTTCTGATCTCCTGTCTAGTTCCTTAGTCTATTGAAATACCGTAAAAGCAAACGCTTGTCATTTTCACCGTAGGTTGGAAGGATCAATAAGTCCTTGTTTTAGAGCACCAAGTCCGGATCGGACACTGTTCAGTCTGATTTTTTATTTTAAAGATCTGATAATGTTACATCCTTCAAATTTCCAACTGTGTGGAGAAGTCTGCGGTTTCCACCCATTGTTTTTCGGAGTACTTCACTCATATCTTTTGTGCTGTTAAAGAAAAACAAATCCGTATAACTGGATCAAGGTGTAAAAATAGAATGTAAATAATTACAGGAAATTTGTATAGAACAGTCAAATAATGGGTCTCCAAAAAAAAAAATGCCTGGTCAACTGCATGTATTGACAGGAGGTTTAGCTTTTTGTTAGGCTTAAAGGTGTTGTCTGCTACTAGAACTCCCGATTTCACTTTTTTTTCCCCCCAGTTACCATATGAACCGATCTTCTTCTGTTCTGGAGCCATTCCAGCACTGACGGTAACTGCGGTTTGAGGCTTATTTAGGCCAAATCTGGGGACAAATTCCCTTTTAAGTACAAGATTGCAACGTGCAAAAAAGAGGGAATTGTTAAAGATGTTTAAATCACTTCCTTTCTCGCCTTTTCATTGGGGGACTCAGACAGTGGGTTATATGTTGTCTCCAGGGAAGGCTTGACACTAGGTTTAAAAAAGTTAGCGCCTCCTCCCACAGCATATAACCCCAGCTAGGCGGGAACTAGCTCAGTTCTTTTTAGTGTCAGCAGGGAGGCTGACACGTCTGGCCTGAGCCCCAGGCCAGCTCATGTTTTTTGTTTATTTCTTTTTCTTTGTGATTTTATTCTATTTTTGACTATGGGGCAATACTAGGGTGTGCTCACCCTCATTCGCCCCGCTTACGGGCAGAGGAAACCTGGTGTGCAAAAGCCGTCAGTCTTCCCTCGCGCCCAAGTGGTCGGGTCTGCGTACCCCTCCAGGCTCCCTGCAAGCACCTCACAAAGGTAGATCCAGAGGGCTAAGCAGAGCCGAGCACCTACTAGCCTTGAGCCGAAGATGCGTCCCCGAGATCTACGCATCCCAGGACCGACGCGTCTTCAGATGGAGCAAGAGCAGGTAGGGAGATGACGTGTACCCGTCCCCAGCAATCCAACCGCCGCCTGAGGCGGCGCCGGTGGGGCAATGCAGGCCGTGTTCCTGGGGAAGAATCATAAATTTAGCTCCCGGTGTCGGCCTGCATTCTTAGCAACGCCCCCTCCACTGCTCCAGAAGCCGCTCCCTCTAGTGGGCCGTCTCTCCCCTCCATGCTGCCAGAGAACGCTGGACGCCATTACATGTGGGGAGCAGACACGGGTGAGATCGCCTCCTTGGCTCTGCAACTCTGCAGCACTATATACCGCTCTGTTCAGCGGTATATCGCTGTCTTTCTAGCGGTGTGTGCCTGCTGGCTGGCTGTGTATATCAGCTTTTAGCGGTATATACTGACTGTGTCTGCAGGTATATACCGACTGTTGGCAGTGTATGCCACTTTACTATTGGTATATATCAGCTCTGTATAGCAGTCCCTTTCTAATACTGCTAGTAGCTCCTCACCCACAGTAGTGTAATACTGCTAGAGGCTCACAGTACTAATTGTACGTTTGTTGCTGACATGCGTAAAAACCGCAAGGGTGATAAAGCTTCCCAGGCATCCTCTATGGACCTGTACTATGCTTGTACCACCTGTGGAAGCTAGTTTCCCAATGGTCGAAGCTATCCACTCTGCTCGGGCTGCGATGCCCCTACTACAGTGTCACAACAGGCGTGGCCGGCCAGGAAGTCGTGCAATCTGTGGGTTCGGCCCCGGCCACCATTCAGGCAGCACCCCCGTCTTATGAGGCTATCCCTGCATGGGCTCTTCTGATGTCTAAAAGATTAGATGACCTGGCCGCTCAGATATCCCAGCCTTCCACAGGCTCCCGCAGCCTCCCCCCAGCTCAGCTCCCTCAGAGGAGCCCGCCTTCGTCTGGTGTATCATCCCCAGTACGTAAAAAGGCTGTCTCCAAAAGGCGCCATTGCGACCGCTCCGCCTAGTCTGACTCACACGATGGTCAGTCTGACTCAGGCTCCGTGACCTTTAGTAGTCACGATTCCCGAGACTCTGACTCTGATTCAGATGTCCCTTCTGAGTCTAGGCATATGGAAGACACTTTAATAGCGGCTGTCAATCACTCTCTGTCGATTTCTGATCAGCCCTCGGACCCGACTTCTCAGTCGGCAATCAAGTGAGCCAAGAAGCCTCCTAAGTCCTTTGCCCAGGATCCGATTTTTCATCAAATCATTTATAAACGGTGGGATTACCCTGATAGGAGGTTAAATAAAAAAAAATCCTCCTCTTCATTCGCTTATCCTTTTCCTCCGGAAATGGTTAAGCCCTGGTCGGTACCCCCCGTTGTGGATCCACCAGTATCC
Source organism: Anomaloglossus baeobatrachus (assembly GCF_048569485.1). Classification (NCBI taxonomy): domain Eukaryota; kingdom Metazoa; phylum Chordata; class Amphibia; order Anura; family Aromobatidae; genus Anomaloglossus; species Anomaloglossus baeobatrachus. Next base: position 126,218,396 of record NC_134354.1, read on the forward strand.
AGACTGGCTAAACACACAGTTATGTCTGTTTTAGACAACGCGTCTCTCAAGGACTCGTCCGACCTCGCAGTTGAGGCTGCGGTCAAATCTATTTTCCAGGCTTCGGGCTCCTCTCTGGGCCCCCTGTTTGCCATGACATGGGTGGCAAGAGCTATGAGCGTGTGGAGTAGGAACCTGCGCAAGTTGCTTCGCCCCTGCAATATTCCTCCAGAGGCTCTTGAGATTCTTGATTTGTTCTCTCTCGCCTCTAATTATTTTCTTCACGGCTCCCTAGATGCAGCTAGCTGGTCAGCCCTAACGGCAGCCAATGCTGTCTTCGCCCGAAGGGTTCTGTGGCTAAAAATATGGAATGCAGACAGTGCCTCCAAGAAGTCCCTGTCCACACTTCCTTTCCAGGGTCTTCGTCTGTTTGGTGAATCCCTGGACAAACTCATATCTGAGGCGACGGGTGGTAAAAGTACCATTCTACCACAAAAGCGGCCTGTAGCCAGAAATTTCAAAAAATCTTCTTGGCGCAGGCAGTCCTTTCGGCCTGCCCCCCAAAAACCATCGGCCCAAGGACCGTCCCAACGCTCAGATCGAGGATCCGGTCCCTCAAGGGGCTCTTCTTGGCGTTCCCACTCCAAGCAACCTAAACCCAAAGGACCTCGCTCTGTACAGGCCCCCTCAGCATGACGCTAGGTATCCCGCAGATCCGACTCCTGTGGGAGGGCGGCTTCTGCTTTTTCGGGATATCTGGCTAGACCACACTCACGATGCTTGGGTTCGAGAAATCGTCACCTCAGGTTACAAGATCGATTTCCATTCCCTGCCGGCCAACAGGTTTCTGCGTTCTCGTCTTCCAAAGTCCAAAACGCAAAGCCAGGCCTTATTTCAGGCCATAGCCTCTTTACAGAAAGCAAACGTCATCATTCCAGTGCCCCTGGAACAGCGCGGCAAAGGTTTCTATTCAAACCTTTTTGTCGTTCCCAAAAAAGATGGCTCTGTCTGCCCTATCTTGGACCTCAAACGGCTGAACAAATTCGTACGGATTCGAACTCTCCGAATGGAATCATTGAGAGCAGTACTAGCCACCATGTAACCTGGAGAATTCCTAGCTTCCATAGACGTTCAAGATGCTTATTTACACATTCCCATATGTGTCTCTCATCAACGGTTCTTTCGCTTTGCCGTAGGACACCGTCATTTCCAATTCAGGGCCCTCCCCTTTCGGCTGGCCACAAAGGTCATGGCGGCCGTCATGTCCATTTTACACCCCAGAGGCATCCTGGTCGTTCCCTATTTGGACGACCTTCTTGTCAAAGGGAGCTCTCCACGTTTGCTCAGAAAGCGTGCAGATTTGCCTAGGCACGCTGTCAAGGCTAGGGTGGCTTATCAACTTCAACAAGTCATCCCTCATTCCTCATCAGTGCATCACCTTTCTAGGTATGCTGATAGACACGGCTCAGTCCTGGGTTTTTCTTCCAGAGGACAAGAGGTCTTCCCTGATCCGGGTCACCCAATCCCTCCGCTCTCGCCATCACACATCCCTTCGGAATAGAATCAGAGTGTTAGGCAAGATGGTGGCTGTCATAGAAGCCCTGTCCTTTGCCCAATTCCATCTGCGCCCTCTACAACTGGATCTTCTATCCTCCTGGGACAAGAATCCAGCTTCCCTGGACCGGTCAGTCCGCCTATCTCGGTCTGCGCTCAGCTCCCTCGTCTGGTGGACTCAAGCCTCATCCCTATCTCAAGGGAAGTCCTTCCGCCCGGTCCACTGGCAGGTAGTCACGATGGATGCCAGCCTGATAGGCTGGGGGGCAGTATTTCTCCACCACACTGTTCAGGGATGCTGGTCTCCTTCTGAGCGCTCTCTGCACATCAATGTTCTGGAGATCAGAGCCATATTTTTGGCCCTTCAGAATTTTCAAACCTTACTATTGGGCCTCCCTGTTCGGATCCAGTCAGACAATGCCACGGCCGTGGCTTACATCAACTGTCAGGGAGGAACTCGCAGCAAGGCAGTGATGAAGGAAGTATCCAGGATTCGTCTTTGGGCAGAGAAGCACATCCCTTTCAGCTGACCATATCCCAGGGGTAGACAACTGGGCCGCAGACTTTCTCAGCAGGCAAGGTCTAGCGGCAGGGGAATGGTCCCTCCACGACGAAGTGTTCCATCAGATCACTCTTCGTTGGGGATTCCCGGATGTGGACCTCATGGCGTCTCGAATGAATGCCAAAATACGTCACTTCATATCTCGGTCGAGAGACCCGCTAACGCTCGGCTCCGACGCCCTAGTCTTTCCATGGTCGCAGTTTCGGCTGCCCTACATCTTCAATCCGTTTCCTCTCATTCCGAGAGTAATCAAGAAAATCAAAGCGGAGGGAATCCCGGTGATCCTCGTGGTCCCGGACTGGCCCAGGAGAGCCTGGTATCTAGAGCTCCTCCAACTTCTCAGCGACACTCCCTGGCGTCTTCCCGACCGCCCGGATCTTCTGTCGCAAGGTCCAATATTCCACCAGAATACAGCACAGCTGCATTTGACGGCGTGGCGCTTGAATCCCTGATTCTAGCCAAATCGGGTCTTTCTTCCAGGGTAGTTCATACCATGCTTAATGCTCGGAAGCCTTCCTCCGCCAGCATTTACCGCAGGACCTGGAAGACCTATCTTTCCTGGTGTGACCGTCATAATCGGTCGCCCCTGACCTTTTCAATCCCTAATGTTCTTGCTTTTCTGCAAGACGGTCTGGACTCGGGTCTTGCTCTCAGTACCCTTAAAGGACAAGTTTCTGCCTTGTCGATTTTTTTTTCAGATGCAGCTGGCTTCTCGCCCTCAGGTCCGTACCTTTCTTCAAGGGGTAGCGCATTTGGTCCCTCCTTATCGCCACCCCTTAGATCCCTGGGACCTGAATCTGGTTCTGGGAGTCCTTCAACTTCCTCCTTTCGAACCTCTGAGAGAAATCTCTCTTCAACGACTGTCTTGGAAAGTTGCCTTTTTAGTCGCTATTACCTCTATCAGGCGAGTGTCCGAACTGGCAGCTCTTTCCTGTCGCTCACCTTACCTGATATTCCATCATGATAAGGTGGTCCTTCGGCCTTCCCCCGCCTTCCTTCCGAAGGTCGTATCCTCTTTCCACCTGAACGAGGACATTGTGTTGCCATCATTCTGCCCGGCCCCGGTCCACTCTTTTGAGAAAGCCCTTCACACTCTTGATCTTGTCAGGGCTCTGCGGATCTACATCTCCAGAACAGCGCCGTTGTGCAAGTCCGATGCCCTCTTCGTCCTCCCAGTAGGACACAAAAAGGGCAACCCGGCGTCTAAATCCACGATTTCTCGATGGATCAGGACTGCCATCTGTGAGGCATACAAATCACGAGGTGCCGTTCCCCCTCAATCTGTGCGGGCCCACTCTACACGAGCAGTGGGTGCCTCCTGGGCTATCCGCCATCAGGCTTCGGCGGCCCAACGTTGCAAGGCCGCTACCTGGTCCAGTGTGCACACGTTCACAAAATTCTACAGAGTGCATACACATGCATCCGCGGATGCTGCTCTTGGAAGACAAGTCCTTCAGGCGGCAGTGGCCCATTTATAAGTGGCCACTGCTCGGTTCTTGACAGTGTTCTGATATGTGTTCACTGCAGTTACAGTTGTTAGCCAGCTCTTAGTCTGATGTTATACACTGTTAATAGTTCAGTTCCCACCCAGGGACTGCTTTGGGACGTCCCATTGTCTGTGTCCCCCAATGAAAAAGGCGAGAAAGGAAATGACATTTTTGTGTACTCACCGTAAAATGTCTTTCTTGGAGCCTTTCATTGGGGGACACAGCTCCCGCCCTTGTGGTTTTGGTTGTCCTTTTCCTACTGCTTTTACACCAAACTGAGCTAGTTCCCGCCTAGCTGGGGTTATATGCTGTGGGAGGAGGAGCTAACTCTTTTTTAAACCTAGTGTCAAGCCTCCCCTGGAGACAACATATAACCCACTGTCTGTGTCCCCCAATGAAAGGCTCCAAGAAAGACATTTTACGGTGAGTACACAAAAATGTCATTTTACGAACGCCAAGACTCATTAAAACGGCGGCCATAAGGTGGCCTTATTCCTTCATTTTACAACTGCTCTTGGACATAAGTATATAGCCACCAAATGCCTCCATACAAACCACCACCCCTCTGCGGCTGAAAATCCTGCAGGTGAATGCTACAAGACAGCTGACTGATTTTGGAAATTGGGTTGATTGACCCCCTACATACCAGTCTAAGAGCCCCCTTTGACAAGGTTATTCCTCCACGATTGTAATTGCACGTGCCAATCATTGACATGGTACCCTGAGGTCATTGGATGACCCCCAGGATACGGGGGCCTCTTACAACCTGCTTATAGCAGAATCTGTCACGTGTTAAAGGGAACCTGTCAGGTGCACTATACACCCAGAACAACAAGCAGTTCTGGGTGCATGTTCCTACTCCCTGCCCAATACTCCCTGTATACACTAGCATAGATAACGAGATCTTTAGGAAAAGTATTTCTAAAGATCTTTTATTGTATGCTAATGAGCAAGGGCGCTAGTCTCCTGGGCGTTAGTTCCCTGGCTAGTCGCCCCTCATTAGCATGTTAGTATGCCCCTGGATCCTGCTAATGAATACGCAACGTCACAGGATGATCTCTCACCTCTCCGCCGCCATCGCTGGATTTCAGCTCAGTGTGCATAACCTCGGAGTTGGGGTCATGCACACCACTCCAGTTTGAAACCAGAACGTGTACACCCGGCTTCATAGTGCGCGTGGTCATATGCACTAAGCCAAAATCCTGCGATGGCAGCGGAGAGGTGAGTGAGATCATCCTGTGACGCTGCGTATTCATTAGGATGCTAGCACACCCACAGGGACATACTAACATGCTAATGAGGGGCGACTAACTCTTAGGGGACTAGTCCCTGCGCTCATTAGCATACGATAAAAGATATTTAGAAATACTTTTTCTAAAGATCTCTTTGTCTATGTTAGTGTATACAGGAACGGTTAGGCAGGAATTACTAATATACACACAGAACTGCATGTTGGTCTAGGTGCATATTTGACTTGACAGGTTCCCTTTAAGTTTCTGTGATAAAAAAAAAAAGCGCAAATAAATTATGAAAACCTGTTTCATCACTAAAAACACCACATTTGTGGTAAAACAAAAATAAAACTAAATGCAACTGGTGTCGCCGGGTCCGAAACAACCCGAACTATAAAACTGGTGTGGTTCCATATGTACTGTAAAAAAAAAAAAACATAAATGTGCCAAACATGTTTGTCATACTGGCACAAAAAAATTGAATAAAAAGTTATCAAAAAACCCAAAAAAGTATAAATAAAAACAACAAACTGTCCTGCCAGAAAAAAAAGCCCTAATGGCTTCCTTCAGCAAATTTTTTTTTTTTTTTTTGGCTCTCAGAATAGCTAAACAAAAGCAAGCACTTGTATGCACTAAACAATATTTTCCAAAAATGCATCAAAGCATAAAAAAATAAATGTATCACTGTAACTGTATTGACCTGAAGAATAATAATAATTCTGATTTTGAAAGATCCGAATAAATAAAAAAACACACACACACACACACACACACACACACACACACACACACACACATCTCTTCAACTCATCTCGCAAAAAATAAGCCCTGATGCAGCTGTTTGCCAAAAAATGAAAAAGTTACAGCTCTCAGAATATGGGGACAAAATCATTTATAAAAATTAATTTTTACAGTGTGATGCAAAAAAGAAAAAAAAAAAACAAAAACAAAAAACAAACAACCTATAAATTTGGTATCGCTGTAATCACACCGACCTGATGGACAAAGTCGTCTTATCACTTACACCATACAGTGTACCACATAAAAATAAGAACTATTCTGGAACTGCTATCTAGTTGATCATTCTACCTCCCACAAATTGGAATAAGACTAGTCACATTTATCCTGCACTGAGCACTTGCATCAGAAATTCTAGTCCAGTCAATCCAGTCAAACCCGCCGATTGAAACACTCAATATAATGATGCAGATGGAGTCACTTTGGACTTCGCCTGTTCCGGTGTAGTCTCCCCCCCCCCCCATCATTTTAGGCGTCCACAAGTGTGGATGACCACAGTTCTGTGCACTCCAAGAAAGATGGATACCACCGGAACTGACTCCAAACTGAGTCAAAAGTCATCTGACACATAGCGAGTTGCTTTCGTCCTGGGTTTCGCATGAATCTCATGTCTGGGAGTCCGTGTAAATCCTACAAAAATAAAGTACTCAGTGTAGAACACAAGAATGTGATCCCAACCTTATACTGGAAATTATTTAAAAAGCCAAAAATTACAGGGTTTATTTTCTCCTATTGCCCCTTGTGTAAAATATTAATTTGGTGCTAAAACAGTATTTTAGTAAATCACTGTTTCTATATGATCCTTCGATATACGAATAAAATAGTATGTTAGTGGAAAAAGAGGGTTTTAGTTTTTTTTTTTTTAAGTTTTCACATCCAAATATTACAGTTACATGAATCACTTGTAGGTTAATAATGCCCAGTGCACCCCTAGATGAATGCCTTGAGGGGTCTGGTTTCCGAATTGGGGTCACTTGGGGAGGTTCTGCAGTTTTGCCATGTCAAGGGCTCTGCAAATGTGTCATTGCGTCCACATCTATTCCAGACAAATGTACGCTACAAAAATCAAATAGCTCTCTTACTGAACCCTGCGATCTGCCCAAACAGCAGTTCTTGACCACATATGGTATCATTGCATTTGGGAGAAATTGTGTAACAAATTATAAGTTCTGTTTTCTACAATCCATTGTGAAAATGACAAATTTGGGGCTAAAACAACATTTTAGTAGAAGTGTATTTTCGTTTTCACATCCACATTTTGCAAAGATCTGTGGAACACCTATGGGTTCACGAACTGCAGTACACCCCTAGATGAATTCCTTGATTGGTCTAATTTCTCAAATGGGTTCACTTGGGGGTTTCTGCTGTTTAGGCACCAAATTTGTGCTCCAAAATTCAAATAGTTCTCCTTCCCTTCCAAACCTGCCGTTTGTCCAAACAGAGGTTTCTGACCTCATATGGAGTATCAGCCAGCTAAGAAGAAAATGGGTAACATATTGTGGACTCCATTTTTTTTCATTCTATCCCTTGTAAAAGTGAAATATTGGGACTAAAGCAACATTTCAGAGGAGAAATTACTACATTTTTCAGATTATAAGATGCACTTTTCCTCCCAAGCATTTGGGAGGAAAGTGAGGGGTGAGTCTTATAATCTGAATGTAGCTTACTGGGGGTGGTGGAGGAAGGCCGGAGGAATCCTGCGGTGGCTGGGCTGGTGCTGTGGCGGCTGTGCGGGGTCCGCAGCGGCTGATGCTACGGCTGCTGTGCAGGGTCTGCAACGGCTGGTGCTGCGGGGTGGGCAGTGAGTACTTCAAATAATGGTGCCCGGGGTCAGCGATCTTGACTCAAGATCTCATATGCGCATGCGCCGCCTCCGGCCCATTGATCTCTCAGTAGCAGGTTTAAGGAAAATCTAAGGAAAATGGCCTCCGGAGGTGGTGCATGCACAGATGAAATCTTGGCTTGCCATTGAGCTGAGAGCTCAATCTGCACACGCGCTGACTCCGGGCACCATTTTTTGAAGCCTTCACCAGCCGCGGCCCGAGAACCAGCACAGCTGCCCCAGCCACCGCCGAAGCCCCAGCACAGCTAACAGTTTGTGGGACAGCATCTGGGACACCCACCGCCCCGGCCTCCTGTAACCCTGCTCCACCACCACTGCCGCCTCCTCTGGTAAGAGACCACCGAATTATAGGACGGACCCCATATTTTTTTTTCACCCTTTTTTGCTCTGAATTTGAGGTGCGTCCTATAATCCACTGCATCTTATAAACCGAAAAATACGATATTGTTTCTTCATTCCAATCTGCATTAATTCCTGTGTAGCATCTGAACAGTTAAAAAAAATTCATAGACAGCAGTTTTCAAGTATTCCAGGGATGTGGATTTTAAAATGGTATCATTTTTGGGGAGTTTCCCATCTATAGGACTCTCAAAGTTCATTTAAATCTAACTAGGTCCCTAAAGAAACAGGTTTTTGTAAATGTCTTGAAAAAAAACAACAAATTGCTGTTAAACTTTTCACTCCTCTAACATCCTAACAAAATGACATTTGAAAAATGCAGATGTAAAATAAGTAGACATACGGGAAATGTTATTTATTAATTAGTTTTTTACAGCGAGACTGTTTTAAGGGTATAAACGAGTTAGTAAAAAATTAAAGTTTGAGAATTACAACATTTTCAGCAAGATTCTGATGTCTTCATAAACGCACAAAAAAAATAAACCTAAATTTACTACTAACATAAAGTACAATGTGTAATGAAAAAAACGTCTCAGAATCACTGGGATCCATTTAACAGTTCCAGAGGTATTGCCTCAAAGTGACAGTGGTCAGAATTCAAAAAGTTGGCCTGGTCATTAAGGTCAAAATTGGCACTGTCACTAAGGGGTTAATTAATTTTTTTTAAACTCACAAAACCTGATTCAAACTAAAGATGATTTTTTGATGACACATTCCCTTTTATCAAAGTAAGCAGAGCTCGTTTTTTCCTCTTCCAAAAGCCATAACCTTTTTTTTTTTTCCATCAATATAGCCATATGGGGCTTGTTTTTTGCAGGACGAGTTGTACTTTTGAATGACACTATTCACTTTGCCCCATATTGTACTGGAAAACTGGGGGGAAAAAAATGTGGTGAAATTGCAAAAAAAAGTCTCAATTGCACGATTGTTTTTTTTTTTTTTATTCACCGTGTTCACTATATGGTAAAACTGACCTGGCATTATGATTCCCCAGGTCGGTACGAGATTGTAGATACAAAACATGTATAGTTTTATCCCAGTGGTGAAAACAAATTCAGAAGTTTGTAAAAAAAAAAAAAAAAATGAATTGCGCTTTTGTCGCCATTTTCCGAGACCCATAGCGTTTTCATTATTTGGGATCTGGGGCTCAATGATGGCTTATATTTTGCGTCTTGAGCTGATGGTTTTAATTATACTGTTTTTGGATAGATGCGATATTTTGATCGCCTGGTATTAAAGTTTAATGCAATGTTGCACAAAAAGTACCGTATTGTTCGGATTATAAGATGCACTTTTTTCCACCCAAATTGGGGGGAAATGGGGGGGTGCATCTTCAGGATACATCTTAAAAGGGGGTGCGGTGGAGCGGGGTCACAGCTGAAAGAAGTTGGCAGCGGCAGCACAGCATGCTGCGGGCCCGAAGCTGGGAGGAGATGGTGTTGCGGTAACGTGATATGGGCTCAATTTATCTTTGGTCAGTGGACGAGATGGGCTACAGGATAATGGCCGCGGATTTAGCACATGTGTAGATTGCCGCTTCTAACATGATGGACTCAGGAAAATGGCTGCAAAAGAGGAGCATGAGCAGATTGAGATATCGGCTCTCCAAGATCTCAATCTGCAAATGCGCTGCATCTGCAGCCATTATCCTGAAGCTTATCGCATCCACTGACCCAGAGGCGTATCTAGGGGGGGCTGGCGGGGCATCTGCCCCGGGCGCAGTGTCAGGGGGGGCGCTGTCATACCGACTGATGCAGCACTGAGTCTCCCTGGCGGCCAGGGCCAGCGCCAGCGCTTGTCTGTCAGCAAGGGTGTGATGTATGCTGCTGCCCCCGGGCCGAGTTCCGGGTACCGCAGCGCTCATGCCGGCAGCCGCACTTTCCTGGTTTGCTGGCTGTTAACTCCTCTCCTGCATGCAGCTTTCACTGCTGCGTGCAGGGTCTAAGTTTGTCTGTGGGCGGAGCTAGCACGCACTGTGCTCCCCATCCAACAGATGAAGGTAGATGCTAAAATGTACGGGCTCCTTCCAGGTATGACAATTTGTAATGAAGCTGGTCACGCCCACTAACATGGAAGGAGCCCATACATTCTAGGCTCAACCCACAGAGGAGCCGAAGCATCCACATACTGCCGAGCTGAATTTCATCCTTCCCACCCCAGAGCTGTATACCCCCAGTACTATTTGCCCCAAACACCCCAGAGCTGTATACCCCCAGTACTATTTGCCCCAAACACTCCAGGGCTGTATACCCCCAGTACTATTTGCCCCACACAGCCCAGAGCTGTATACCCCAGTACTATTTGCCCCATGCATCCCAGAGCTGTATAGTCCCAGTACTATTTGCCCCACGCACCCCAGTGCTGTATACCCCAGTACTATTTGCCCCACACACCCCAGAGCTGTATACCCCCAGTACTATCTGTCCCATGCAGCCCAGAGCTGTATACCCCCAGTACTATCTGTCCCACGTACCTCAGTGCTGTATACCCACAGTACTATCTGTCCCATGCACTCCAGAGCTGTATACCTCCAGTAATACTTGCCCCACGCACCCCAGAGCTGTATACCCCCAGTACTATCTGTCCCACGTACCCCATATCTGTATACCCCTAGTACTATCTGTCCCACGTACCTCAGTGCTCTATACCCCCAGTACTATCTGTCCACGTACCTCAGTGCTGTATACCCCAGTACTATCTGTCCCACACACCCCATAGCTGTATACCCCAATACTATGTCCCACGCACCCCAGTGCTGTATACCCCCAGTACTATCTGTCCCACGCACCCCAGTGCTGTATACCGCCAGTACTATCTGTCCCACGTACCCCAGAGCTGTATACCCCAGAACTGTTTGTCCCTACCACCCCAGAGCTGTATACCCCCAGAACTGTTTGTCCCCACCACCCCAGAGCTGTATACCCTCAGAACTGTTTGTCCCCACCACCCCAGAGCTGTATACCCACAGAACTATTTGTCCCCACCACCCCAGAGCTGTATACCCCCATCCTAGTGCTGTATACCCCCAGTACTGTCTGTCCCCCCCTCCCCAGTGCTGTATACCCCCAGAACTGTCTGTCCCCCCACCCTAGTGCTGTATACCCCCAGAACTGTTTGTCCCCCTCACCCCAGAGCTGTATACCCCCAGAACTATTTGTCCCCACCACCCCAGTGCTGTACACCCCAAGAGCTGTATGTTCCCGCACCCCAGTGCTGTTTGCCACTTCAGAGCTGTATGCCCACCTCTGGAGCTGTACGTGCCCCCATTGCTGTATGTCTCCAGTCTCTCCTGTGATGTATATACTGTAGCAGTGTCAGAGTGCTCTGTGTGCGGCCATGTCTGTTAGCCATGGCCACCAATAAGCGCGGCACAGCCACATGCCCAGGAGTAGGTGGATGGGAGACAAGCTGGGGAGGTGAGTGAGGCTGCTGCCGGCTTCCCCTTATTAATATCTCTAATGTGTCTGTGTGTGCATGTATGATGTGTATCTATGTATGTCAATGTATAGGACAGTGTATAGATTTGTCTATTTAGATGTATTCTTGTGAATTTTTAAATATGTATGTATGTGTTTCTATGTGTGTATGGGGCCGACTGATACTCTTTTGCCCGGGGCCCACAAAAACCTGAAGCCAGCCCTGAATGTACTGGAAGTTGTCAGTTCATGCAATACAAATGTGTATAGGTCTGACCTGACATTGCAATTGATGTACCATGTACTGCTTGTGGTTCTGATTATGTATTTCTGTACCGATGAGGGTTTTGATGCTGTATTTCTAAACTGATGGGGTTACATGGATGTATTTCTGTGCTGCTGGTGGTTCTGATGATGAATTTCTGTACTGCTGGTGGTTGTGATGCTGTATTTTTGTACTGTTGGGTATTATAATTATGTATTTCCGTACTTCTGCTGGTTCTGGTGCTGTTATTAGCTCTGATCCTGTACACAAGTAACAATTCATAAATTGTAAGATTGGACAACCCCTTTACTTAGAATTGGGCTACACGGCTTAATTGTATAAGTAAAGGGCTTGTCTAAGTTTGAGATGAAATTCTGCAGTGACTCTAGGTGACTTCAGGCTTCTGAATTCTCACAATGCATGATCTGCACACTTTTGTGATTCTCCGTTGCCAGTGGCAATAGTGGACGGTGATGTGAGCGCAAGTATGAGATTTTTATATGTCTGGCCACATTCTGATTTGACGTGTCCAGCCTCACTTAATTCATTTTGAGCGAGGCCACGCATGTCTAGTCAGCACGTGACCACATGTATGTAAATCACATACTTGCAGTTTCATGACCTCCCACTCTGACCATCTATCGGCACCAGAGAATCCTGACAGCGGGCAGTGTGCGCACTGTGAGAATTCAGAAGTCTGCAGTCACATAGTAACTGCAGATTTTCATCTCAAACCTGGACAACCCCATTACTTTTAAAATTAAGCACTGTAGCCCAATCATAACAGCATGTAATATACTCCCTGTCAGGATTCAGCTCTGCGTTTGGATCCAGCAGTCATCATTTGGCCACTCCACTCATATGTGATTTTCATACTTGCATACGACAACTGGCTTTTCTTCATATGTTTCTCTTTGAACATTAAGATAATTAAATTATTAAGAGCAGCTCGTCATCACGTGACTGTGAGTGTGCAAATCACATATGAAAGATTGGTCACATGGGGGAGGGGGGCGCCAAACTGAAGTCTTGCCCCAGGTGCCAGAAAGCCTAGATACACCTCTGCACTGACCTGAGATCCATGGAGGCCGTATCACGCTGCCGCAATAGCTCTTCCTTCTAGCCTCGGGCCCGCAGCATGCCGTGCTGCCACCGCCAACGATTTCTTTCAGCTGCGACTCCGCTCCATGACACCACCCAGTAATCTATATCCAGATTTTAAAACAGACTTGGATTTTAAGATGGACCCCTTTTTTAAGTAATACAAAATTCTTCTTTCTTCTTATTTTCTTCCTCATAATTTGAGGTGCATCTTAAAATCCACAAAATACGGTAATTCTGGTGGTTTGATTTTTTTCTCGCTGCGCCCTTTATTGATCAGGTTAATTATAATTTAATAGATTGGGCATTTCTGAACTCTGCGATACCAAATATGTGCATTTTTTTATTAGTTATTTTCAATGGGACAACAGGGGAGGTGATTTGAACTTTTAGATTTTTGGGTTTTTTTTTCATATTTTTAAAAACGTATTTTTACAGCTTTATACCTGTACTGTCCAATCACTTATGGTGATCAGAGCAGTGCTTCAGCATCCCTCTGAACAGCAGAAATGCTGTGTTCCTGCGAATTCTGGCGCTCTGATGGCATTAACAGGAAGTGAGTGATGGCAACAACAAGGGTCATCAGCTGACCCACAGCTGTCATGACAATCCATTGGTGTCCAGTGATCATGTCACACGGCCGCCGATGGCGGTGGAGAACCGCACAATCCCTGCCGAAGTGCGTTATATTGCACTGTCAGAGTTTGACAGTTCGATCTATGGGGTTAACAGGCACGGGTGGATCAAAGATCCCCCACGCCTGTTGATCAGATCAGCAGACATGTGCAGGGAATAATGCAAGCTCGTATTTAAGGCCATGCACGACCAAGGACGTATATATATGTCCTTGGTTGTGAAGGGGTTAAAGACAGCCTTGATTCATCAAAGAAATTAAGCTAGAAGTCTGGTGTAAAACGCTAAGTCATAAAATATTTACATTACACTATGTTACATAAACATTTTGTGACACTTTGCCTTTTCAAGCTCAACCAAAATGTGCTGAATGTGGTCATCACACTACAACTCATGTAATTCATGATGATATGGTGCATACCTTAAAGTAAAAATCTTCAGACCCTGACTGGCATAAGATTTGTGGTGCAGCACACGCCATTTGCCAGATTCTCCTGATGCATTGAGGTGTACGCCTCTTAGTGAATCACAAGCATCAGACTCCAATATTGCCCCTAGAGACCAGCGGCGCCGCTCTTTATGAAGTGGGGTCTATAGTTTTCTGTTTTGAAGGATGAGGTTTAAATTCATTGATAATGTGAAAAATCTGGTCATGAATAGAATTAATAGCAATACTGACCTGTCTTAATATATCATCTGGTTCCACGCATTGAGGCATAAGATTTATACATTAAAGCAGACCTGGGCAAGGGGCGGATCCGGACCGCCTACTGTCTGTAAACGACCCGCCCGTCATAGCTGAGAGTTGGAGGCGTGGCCTGATCTACGATTTTATGCCTCAGCCCCGCTCCCACTGCCGGGAGATATGTAGCCCGCAGTGCAGTGATAAGCAGCTGCCACGCCCCCACTCTGCCGGTCACACCCCCTCTTGCTGCCAGTCATTCCCCCTCTGGATGCTGGCCACAGTCACTGGATGCCTTCTATGGCATCTATGCTGCTAGCCACGCCCTTTTTGCTGTCATCCACGCCCCCTGGATGCTGGACACACACACTCCTTGGATGCCTTCCTTGTCCCCTCTTGCTGCTCTCTCGATGCTGGCCACGCCCCCTTTCCCTGCCTCTTCTACCCAGGATCATGTGACCACCTCATCTCCACAGCAGCCACTTCAAAAATGTCTGTTCTGCAACTGAGGTAATGTGCACCAGTAGCAGCAGGGAGAGTGCAGTGTGCCTGCAGGAGGGGAGAGCAGGGGAGCAGCACTTCTCAGGTCCCTCCTGTGCCTGCAATAGAAGAAGCAGCCAGAGGAGCCCCTCAGGCTCTGCTGCTGCAGTGCTGCCTGCCTGTGCTCTCAGCACTTCCAGGGCTACTATGTATGCCCCACTGGCCATCACTGTCAGTATGTACGCTCCACTGGCCACCACGGTCAGTATGTATGCTCCACTGGCCACCACGGTCAGTATGTATGCTCCACTGGCCACCACGGTCAGTATGTATGCTCCACTGGCCACCACGGTCAGTATGTATGCTCCACTGGCCACCAGGGCCAGTATGTATGCTCCACAGGCCACCACTGTCAGTATGTATGCTTCACTGGCCACCACTGTCAGTATGTATGCTCCACTGGCCACCAGGGCCAGTATATATGCTCCACAGGCCCCAGTAATGTGTATGCCCCCTACTGACCCCAGTAATGTTTATGCCACTTACTGACCTCAGTAATGTGTATGTCCCCCACTGACCCCAGTAATGTGTATGCCCCCACTGACCCCAGTAATGGCTGCCACTTACTGAACCCAGTAATGTCTATGCCCCCCCACTGACCTCCATATTTTCATTGAATCTTTGTATTGTTTAACTTACTGTTTGTTTATGAAGGGATAGTATATATACTATATACAGTATTGGGTAGTATTGGGTAGAACTGAGTTAATTATATTAGTCCGGCCCTCTAAAACCATCCCAATTTGGAATGCGGCCCCATGAGCAAATTAATTGCCCACCCCTGTAATAAAGATACCAGCTATCTAAGAATAACTCCATGTTTGTGAGCACCTGCCATACTACATAATGGGATCTGACGGCGCTCTGATTTCATTACTCACTTGGAAATACTTACACAAGTCTTGAATAAAACATACGTTCTGACAGTGCACATACAGAGAAGAAGAGATCGGGATCAAATGCTTTTTCTACACTTGTCAAACCCATGAGTTCTTCTTTAAGTCTGGCATCAATTTCATTGAAGTAAACATCAGTCAAAGCACTTTTCCATTTCCTAAATTCAAAAATAAATTATTTTTTACCTGTGCATAATAGGTATAAATAGCAACTGCACTAAGAATATGTAGACCTCTGATCACAGACCATGTATGCCTCATTAAAAGAGGATTCTTGGTTCTCACCTTTTCTTAAAGGGAACCTGTCATGTAGCCAAACGCTATTACGCTATTAAGCCCGGAGTCACACTTGCGAGAGACTCTCGCATCGCATCACCTGGCAAGGCCTGCCACCCTCCAGACAGGAACAACGTCTCCGCTGCATAGAAATACATGCAGCCGACCGGCTCCAGTCAGGAGAGTGTGCACTGTGCCGGGTGATGCGATGCAAGACTCGCCAAGTCACTCGCAAGTATGACTAATCTAACCTGTAGATATGAGCTCAAGTCTTGTCTAGGAGCATAAAAAAAACCACTAGCGGAACCATGGAGTCAATATGACCCCCACCACCAAATTTTGTAATTCTATGCTTGTATTTTGATTAGGAATTATTTAAATAATGAAATCCACCCCTTAATAAACATGAAGAATTGATGTATTCGAATGCATACTTTGTAATTAACTAAATAGTCCAATGAACTGTCAGCTAATATGTACACCTATACATCATATTTGTTGAGTAGGTACTGGTTGAAACTGCATGTTCCTCTAAGCCCAAGGACAGATTCATCCACCGTACATTCAGTGCCTTGCATACAGTTAGACTTGTATGCTACCACACATTTTTCATATACTTGGATAATTTGAGCTTATTTGAAGCCCTTCTATCTTCCCTTGTGGCATCGTCAAAACGTGAGCAGAAGAGCAAGAGCCAAAATCGTTTTTGGCTCATTCTTGGCATACATATTGATTTTCCAGTCCCATCCATAGCCCAAATACTGTAAGTAGATTCTTTGGAGCTTTTTGTCAGCCCTAGGTACAACAATAGGCCCAAAAAAAGACAATAATATATATATATATATATATATATATATATATATATATATGTCTCTTAAAATAAATATATATATTAATTTTATTGATTTATTTATTTTTTTGCCTTATTACACAAACAGTACCACGGAGTCATAGTGACCACACTATCACTTATGGGTATATAGTTATAAACTAAAAGAGTAAAACTGAAAATAGCATGCGCAATATGTCAATTGAACTTTTACAAGAAAATACATAAAGATGCCATAATCGTGTGGAACAACATGTGTCGGCATCTACATATGCAATCTCCCTGGGGGTCACATTGACCTACACAGTACCGGACAAGGGTTAATCTGTAGGTTGAAAGCCCGGTTACCAAGAGGAAATTAACTTTATTCCTCCTGGTAGTCTCCGTCTTTTAGTCATAGAGGTGCCGATTCAGTCACCGCTCAGTACTCTGTGAGTGATGTCTATAACTGCGCCCCGGTACTGACTGACAGCCGGGCGTGGTTACAGCTGTTGTTCACTAGGTACTGAGCCATGACTGAATCTTCCTCTCTGACTGAAAGCTGCAGGCTGTCAGGAGGAATAAAGTTCACATCCTACCAGTAGGCGGGCCTTCAGTGTGGTGACTAAGCAGCTTTAGAACGTTATTAACCTGCACATTAACCCCATTTGGGGACATGACAGGTTCCCTTTAAAATAGGCTATTAATATTAGATTTGTAGGGGCAAGGATTAGTAAATGATCAGATGACAAAAACCATCCTCTCTCTGCACATCACAGACATGTCAGATATGGGCATGCCTGTGATTGACCACTGTAAAAATAAAAAAGGAAGCAAAAGAGTTACAGCATTATATACTTACCAAGTTTCTGTGCAGCTGGAGCGCTACTTCTGAGTCCGACAGTTATCACTATCACAACTATCACTAATGCATATTCACTGCTTTCCCCTTCCACTGGCGTCTGTGATTGGCTGCCGCTGGACCACTCCCCCACCCTCTGATACAGAGTCTGCGAGTGGTTGGAATCACACACACAGTCCTTAGACTGGTGATAAGTAAAGAAATAAAACAATTGGCGTAGGGTCCCTCCCTGTATTGATATCAGCACAGATAAAGCCCACCAATACAGGCTGAAGGGTCTGAGACCCCCCACCACTAATCCTATAAGTAAAAAGAAATAAACACAAACAGTGAGTATATTACTTGCTGTTAGGTCCCAGCATGCTACAGTGCTTGATTTTATAATTAATTCTCCTAGCATAAATAAAGATGTAGTAATCCTTAACTTGTCAGATGGCACAATACTTTATTACCAGAGCTCCTTAAAGGAAACCCGTCAGCAGGTTTGGGGCCTATAAGCTGCGGCCACCACCAGTGGGCTCTTATATACAGCATACTAGCATGCTGTATATAAGATAACAAAACAAGAATGCCACGAAGACACCAACACATGTTTCTCAACGCTGGCAGGAAACTAGCCAGGTCTTTCACCGGGAAGGAACAACCACGGGAAGGGCAGTCTCCAGTCAAGGAAACCGCCTATACCAAAACATGGTATCCATCCACAGACAGCTGTTTCGGGGGATTTGCCCCTCATCAGTGTGGAGTAGGAAACTGGCTAGTGGGAGCAATGCCTAGTAGAAGACTACATAGGTAAGGATGGTTCACCTCGGGGAGATCAACATCCAACACCGCGGAGACTCCATCACGTGTTTCTCAATGCAGTGACACTAGGACAAGGCCCCCTAGGAAAATATACTAAACAAGAATGCTGCGGAGACACCATCACATGTTTCTTAACACTGGCAGGAAACTAGCCAGGTCTTTCACCGGGAAGGAACAACCACGGGAAGGGCAGTCTCCAGTCAAGGAAACCGCCTATACCAAAACATGGTATCCATCCACAGACCGCTGTTTCGGGGTATTTGCCCCTCATCAGTGTGGAGTAGTAAACTGGCTAGTGGGAGCAATAACTGGTAGAAGACTACACAGGTAAGGATGATTGACCTCGGGGAGATCAACATCTCACACCGCGGAGACACCATCACGTGTTTCTCAACGCAGTGACACTAGAATAAGGCCCCCTGGGAAAATATGCAAAACAAGAATGCCGCATAGACACCGTCACATGTTTCTCAATGCTGGCAGTGGATAACATGTTTTTGTATAGGCGGTTTCCTTGACTGGAGACTGCCCTTCCCTGGTTGTTCCTTCCCGGTGAAAGACCTGGCTAGTTTCCTGCCAGCGTTGAGAAACATGTGATGTTGTCTCCGCGGCATTCTTGTTTTGTATATTTTCCCAGGAGGCCTTGTTCTAGTGTCACTGCGTTGAGAAACACGTGATGGTGTCTCTGTGGTGTTGGATGTTGATCTCCCCGAGGTCAACCATCCTTACCTATATATATAAGAGCCCAGGCCGCTGTGTAGAACTTAAAAATCACTTTATAATACGTACCTAAACGGTCGCTGCGGAGTTGGGTCATATGGGTCATTGGGTCATATGGGCTTCTCCATTCTTCGGTGCCGGCGCCTCCTCTTTCGGCCATCTTTGTCCTCCTTCTGAAGCCTGTGTGCATGACGCGTCCTACAGCATCCACACTCGCCGATCCCGCACAGATAGCTTTGTTTCCTGATGTTTTGGAATGTTTATGTATGGTTTTACACTTTAACAGACACCACTCTGAATTGGATGATGAAAAGACATCAGCAATTGGTGTATTTTTAAAGCTCCAGATTTTGTGCTATATTTATTGTATACCTCTCAACATTGAAATTGCGACTCCAAGAAGGAAAAGTCATGGACTAATTCGAATTCCAGGTTCGATATACATAGTAATAATATGCAAATGGTGAAAAATGTTAACATTTTCAAAACATTTCAATTTATTCAGTGTTGGGTATGAGCACCAAACAAAGAAACCCCCGCACTTACATGCCTTGGCTGCTACCAGTCAGGTTATTAATGGTTCTCTAAAGGAATGTTCTGCCACGCTGCATACATTGGGGCAGTAAATCATCAAGATCCGCTGATGGCAGCCTGCTTTGTAATTGCAAATGATGTCCAGATACTCAATGGGAATCAAGTCCAGTGGCGCTGCTGGACATAGTAGCACATTTTAACCACATGTGCTGCATACTGTAGCATGAAGAACATGTGGCCTGGCATTGTAGTGTTGAGAAATGGCCCTTCGAACACTTTGGAAGAATGGCTGTATCACTGGTTCGATGACAAATGAATGTAACACCAAGCTTTTATGTATCATGAAAACTACAGGGGTCGGGCTACCATATATTATGACACCCCACACCATCATCTCGAGAGGACTGGTGCAATGTTCCCTTCTGGAGGCCTCTTCA
This sequence comes from Anomaloglossus baeobatrachus, assembly GCF_048569485.1. Classification (NCBI taxonomy): domain Eukaryota; kingdom Metazoa; phylum Chordata; class Amphibia; order Anura; family Aromobatidae; genus Anomaloglossus; species Anomaloglossus baeobatrachus. The sequence continues at coordinate 126,238,224 of NC_134354.1, forward strand.
TGGTGTTGCCCAAGTGGTCTCCAGACTTATTTCTGACTATCAAAGTGTCCAAGACAAGTCCAGGACTCATAAATGAAGATAGACCTCCATTTCAGCCTCCATTGCTGTCTTGCTTTGTACCATGATAGCCATTGAGAGCGGTGGAGAGAAGTCAATGAAGCACTCTAATGATACTCCCGTGATTATGGTGTGGAATTGCATAATATAAGGTAGCCGGACTCCACTACTCTTCATTCCAGGTATACTAACAGCTCGGCGTTATATTTATATGGTGGTGGAACCAGTGGTACAGCCATTTCTCCAAAGAGTCCCAGGAGCATTTTTTATAATACGACCATGCCAGACCACGTTTCTCATGCTTATGTGAACAGCTTGTGTAGCCTAAATGTGCTACCAGGCCAACTTTTCTTCCAGTGAGCACATCAATGGTCACTAAAAGCAAAGAGCCATATCTGATCTTAATAATTTGCCCAAGTTCATTCAAATTGGCGCAAGATATCTTCCAACCATTAAAAGCCTTATAGGTATTTCTGCATATGGCACTCACACTCTATACTGAAAAAATTAAGATATTTTGAAAATTTTGTTTAAATTTTTCCATTATTTGCACATCAGTAACCTATTTATCCATACTATGATTTCCATAATTCCACCACTTTTTCTTCTTCGTGTTGCAATTTTATAGTTGGAGTGTATACCTGTGTGCTTAAACTCTCCGACTTATCATTTCTCCAGTTGAGCAATAAAATAAAGTTTGATGTATTCCAGTGCTGCACAGTTTACATTTATGGGAATACTTAAGGCTTTTATGAATATGCACCAATGTATGACGACATCTTCAGAATTTATTTTAAGGATGGACAAACAAGGAAGAATAGGGCATGTAAAGTGCCACCATTGTCTGTGGTTTACCCTACAGACCAGCTGTATGGACCAGTCGGCCTTCCATGAGGCACTATATTCACTCAGCAACTCAACTTCTGTAGGAAACCCTCTGCAGTACAACTTGCGTTGAAAAAAAAACCCACCTGTGTGGTTTTCTTGATGCCCCTTAAAAAAGCAATACCCAAAAATGAGGCCCTTATGCAAAAAAACAAAAAAAGGTTGTGCTTTCCTACTTTAAAAGATTTGTTAATTGTCTCTCTCTTCGCTAGTACACCATGGGATATGCTGCATGCCGGGTGGACAATTGCCTAGACCAGGGGTGGGCAATTAATATTCCCATGGGGCCGCATGAGAAATTGGGATGGGTTTAGAGGGCCGGACTAATATAATTAACTCAGTTCTACCCAATATACTACATCACTACACCCCCTCCATATACTACACCTGTAATATACTACATCACTACACCCCCTCCATATACTACACCTGTTATATACTACATCACTACACCCCTATATACTACACCTGTAATATACTACATCACTACACCCCTATATACTACACCTGTAATATACTACACCCCCTCCATATACTACACCTGTAACAAACTACATCACTACACCCCTATATACTAAACCTGTAATATACTACACCCCCTCCATATACTACACCTGTAATATACTACATCACTACACCCCCTCCATATACTACACCTGTTATATACTACATCACTACACCCCTATATACTACACCTGTAATATACTACATCACTACACCCCTATATACTACACCTGTAATATTCTACACCCCCTCCATATACTACACCTGTAATATACTACATCACTAACCCCCTCCATATACTACACCTGTTATATACTACATCACTACACAACCATATACTACACCTGTAATATACTACATCACTACACCTGTAATATACTACACCCACTCCATATACTACACCTGTAATGTACTACATCACTACACCCCCTCCATATACTACACCTGTTATATACTACATCACTACACAACCATATACTACACCTGTAATATACTACATCACTGCACCCCCATATACTACACCTGTAATATACTACATCACTACACCTGTAATATACTACACCCACTCCATATACTACACCTGTAATATACTACATCACTACACCCCCTCCATATACTACACCTGTTATATACTACATCACTACACCCCTATATACTACACCTGTAATATACTACATCACTACACCCCTATATACTACACCTGTAATATACTACATCACTACACCTGTAATATACTACACCCACTCCATATACTACACCTGTAATGTACTACATCACTACATTCCTATATACTACACCTGTAATATACTACATCACTACACCCCTATATACTACACCTGTAATATACTATACCTGTAATATACTACATCACTACACCCCTATATACTACACCTGTAATATACTACACCCCCTCCATATACTACACCTGTAATATACTACATTACTACACCCCTATATACTACACCTGTAATATACTACACCCCCTCCATATACTACACCTGTAATATACTACATTACTACACCTCTATATACTACACCTGTAATAAACTACATCACTACACCCCCTCTATATACACCTGTAATATACTATATCACTACACCCCCATATACTACATCTGTAATATACTACACCCCCTCCATATACTACACCTATAATATACTACATCACCACACCCCCTCCATATACTACACCTGTAATATACTACATCAGTACACCCCTATATACTATACCTGTAATATACTACATCACTACACCTCTATATACTACACCTGTAATAAACTACATCACTACACCCCCTCCATATACTACACCTGTAATAAACTACATCACTACACCCCTATATACTACACCTGTAATTAACTACATCACTACACCCCTCCATATACTGCACCTGAAATAAAACTACATACCTACACCCCATGTACTACACCACTATATACTACACCACTATATACACACCATATACACCTGTAAAACTACACCACTACACCCCCAGTATTAGTCACCAGTCCCCCCTCCCCCATTGTCTCCTCCTCAGCTTATCAGTCACTACTTACCTCTCCCTTCTTATTGTCTCCGTCCTCAGGCACCTCCGTACGTGCTCCCCCGCTGAGCTGCTCCTTCTCTTGTACGTGCCCTGGCTGCGCCGATGCTGTTTTCTGAGGCGCCACCGCCACTGCTTCTCTCCGTGAAAGCCAATGCTGTGCCGCTTCTTACTCTGCCCGGCGGGAACTTTTGAAATGACACACGCCGCGCAGTACTGACCACATCAGAGCGCGCGCGTGTGTCACAGAGAAAGTGTCGGCAGGGGACAGAGGAGAGTTTCCTGCATTCCGCTGCCTACACTGTGCGGAGCTGCAGGATCGCTCCCTGCACGGCACACAGCAGCCTGGGTCCACTGTACCGGCTGAAGACGGGCGGGCCGGTCACAGACAGTAGGCAGGTCGGATGTGGCCCGCGGGCCGCCCCTTGCCCAGGTCTGGTCTAGACCACAATCTTACGATTGGCACATTTGTGCATAAGTACAATAGGAGCAATGCTCAATATCTGCATGGAGTCCTCCAATCACAACCACAGTGCCTCTCCATCAGCCACATCAGATCTCGGAGAAAACTTATAACTTTCAATGCATGTGTGATGGCCTGGACTAGCCAGGTAGTCAGAGGTAGTCCCTTGCACAAACACCTGCCCCTAAAAAGGTACCAGCAGCCAACCTTAAAACCCTGAGTCACCCCTCTCAGGTTCTGACGTTCACACCCGGGGGGCAGAGCCAGGCGGTTGGCCACGCCCACCGAGGAGTTCGGATGGCCTGAGGTGGGAAAACACAGAGAGATCTGTTTAGGAGGTGGGAGGGAGAGTAAGGAGAGGAGTAGGGAGAGAATTAGGAGAAGACATCTGTCAGGGATCTGGGTCGGAGCCCGGATTCCCTGTGGCCAGATGGCAGACGGTGGTGGCCGCCTGCAGGAGCTAGGATTACAGCCAGTTGAACCGTAAGGGACCGGGACCGTGTAGTGGCCCGCTGGTACCGAACTGGGGAACCAATTGGAAACCGGAGCTCCAGGAGGGGTACTCAGACCCAGTACAAGGCTCAGAAACCACTGGACTGATTGGGGTCTGGAATTTAGGTCCTTTCCCACCCAAGACCTGACTGAAGACAACAGCCCAACCATAGGGATAGAAAGCCACCGCCCAGGCATCGAGATCCCACAGGCCAGCGTCTGCGGGCAAACGGGCTCTACCGGCACACACAAATCTGGAGAGTGGACTACCATTGCTCAGGCATAGGAGTCACAATTCTACCAACAGTGAGGTGTAGGAGAAAGGCGGAAACCACCAATCTAAAAAAAGGGGAGAAGCGCAGCCGGCTGCGGGCACCGTCCACCATCTTGTTTGGTTTACTAGAGACTCCAGTGTGTCTGTAATAGTGAGTACAACAGTGCCTTCGGGCCGCGCACCGCACCGACACGCCAGCACGCATCCATCATCCTCCCTCCTCAGCACCCTCAGGCCCCTGGGATCATCATCCCCCTACCCACGGAGGGGTCAACACCAAGCTGCGCAACACTGTTCCCGGGAGCCTAGTCAACAGCAGCGGTGATGTCCATCCATTCACCACAACCCGTGGGTGGCGTCACGAACTTAATTCCCAGCACAACCGCGGCCTCTGCCGTGGATCTCCCCCCACCGAACATCACCCCTCGCATAGCGCCAGCATTCCCTTCAGAGCAACGTGACCCCCGGGAGGAGCTCAAGTCACCCACCGACGAGCCCGAATCCGAGCGGCTCGGCAGCCGGCCAAGCCCCGGGGCGGTACACATATTTTGGACAGTGGAGAGCAGATCCTGGCCTCTTGAGAACAAGGTCTTACATTTGCCCTACTTTGCTGTACGCTGATCTAGTCCTAAGTGTAAGGGCGGCTTTGCACGTTGCAACATCGCACGTGCGATGTCGGTGGGGTCAAATCGAAAGTGACGCACTTCCGGCGTCACGTTCGAGATCGTAGTGTGTAAATGCTAGATGATACGATTAACGAGCGCAAAAGCGTCGTTATCGTATCATCGTTGCAGGCTCCGACTTTTTCATAATTATGCTGCAGCGACAGGTACGATGTAGTTCCTCGCTCCTGCGGCTGCACACATCGCTGTGTATGAAGCCGCAGGAGCGAGGACCATCACCTTACCTGCCGCCGGCTGCTATGTGGAAGGAGGGAGGTGGGCGGGATGTTTACATCTTGCTCATCTCCGCCCCTCCGCCACTATTGGCCGCCTGCCGTGTGACGTCGCTAGGACGCCGCACGACCCGCCCCCTTAGGAAGGGGGCGGTTCGCTAGCCAGAGCAACGGTCGCAGGGCAGGTGAGTGCATGTGAAGCTGGCGTAGCGATAATTTTCGCTACGCCAGCTATCACAAGATATCGTACCTACGACGGGGGCGGGGACTATCGCGTGCGACATCGCAGCATCGGCTTGCGATGTCGCAACGTGCAAAGCCCGCCTAACAATGCAACACAATGCAAAAATGCAATGCGATAACATGTATTGTTATAGATATAATGCATCACAAAAAGCAGAATGTGAATACTGTTCTTTAGAAAGTTGGACTAAAATGCAGAGAACAAAACACAGAACTGGATTATTTGTGCCTAACTTCATTTCAGACTCTGATGCCTTGTGATTTTCTTATTTCTAATTCTGTGCTATTTTAGGAAACTTTATTCCTTCGTTCATTCATTGCACTGTGCTCGGTGTACCTCAGCGTGTATTTTTACACACTGCTTCCATTCATGCTAGTCGTGTTAGCCTCACCTGACCTGCCTTATTTTACAGCCTATTCCTCTTCCTGCTCCGTTCTTGTTAAAATGTGTAATATCCATATTTGTCTAAATCCACTATACAGACAAAATTTATTGGGAAGCATCTACATTACACCTACAAGAGCATTTTTGACAGCCCATTCTACATCCACAGGATTTCATATGGAGTTGATCCCCACTTTTCGCAGCTATAACAGCTTCCACCCTTTTTAGGGCAACTGTCTACAAGTTTATGTGAGGGAATTTTTGCCCATTCATCCAGAAGAGCATTTGTGAGGTCAGACACTGATGTTGGAGGAGAGGTCCTAGCTTGCTATCTCAGTTCTAGTTTATCCCAAATATGTTTGAAGAGATTAAAGTCAGAGCTGTGTACAGTCAAGCTCTTCCACACAACTTGACTCAACCATTATGGACTTTACTTTGTGCTCTTGTACACCGTCACGCTGGAACAGAAAAGGCCCTTCTACAAACTGTTCCCACAATGTTGGAAGCATACAATAGTCTAAAATGTCTGGTAGGCTGAAGTATTTCTCTTCAATGGAACTTGTTTGTCAAGGCCAACCCCTAAAAATCAACCTCATAGCATTATAATTCCTTTGTCAACCTTTACAATTGGGACAGTGCAGTCATACAGGTAACTTTCTCCTGAGCAGCGTAGCTACCGGGAGGGCAGAGTAGGCGGTTGCACCGAGCAAGCTCACATGGTGGGGCCCACTCAGAACGACTGCCACACAACTGCATCAGCATATATAGCATGCCGATAGAGATAAACCCGTAAACCCTGCAGTAGACCAGACACCCATGGTGTCTGCTCACTACTTACCGTACTCTCCACTCTGTAGTCCCCAGGTCGCTTTAGCCAATCAAATATAAATAAAAATATGTGCAGGGACTCAGGGCATTATTACTATACATGAGTTGGCTCAGGAAGCATTAATACTTTTGTTGAAGCACTCTGGGCATTGTTAAGGAGACACTCAGAGGAAGTTATTAATTTTTAGGGCACTCAAAGGACAATAATAAATGTTAAGTGGACAGGACACTTAAAGGACATTATTACATTATAGGGGCACTCAGGGTATTGTAATCTGCAAGTGATTACTAGCACAAAATAAATGCGTTACATTTAGAAAAAAAAAATCCCCAAATGAGTCCATATCCATTAATCCATATAGTTCATAGAAAAAGTACTGGCATATTGTTGTTTTGTTTTTTTTTGTTTATTCCACCTTGCAAAAAAAAAAAGTGTCTCCAATATTGTACCAAATGGTGTTGCTCACAAGATTTTCTGGAGGCATATCTTTAGCTTGCTCTGAATAATTACCTTGAGATTAACACCCCTATAATAAAAACCATAAAAATTAGCACATTAGGCACACAAAAAAGCACACATCCCTGGAATTATATTACGGATTCAAAAAAAATAAAAAATATATATATTAACAACAACAAACATACATTACAAAACAAAAAGTTAAGGATATTTGGCTTTCGGGTGAAAATTATGTAAAACGTTAAAAGTTCATACTTCAGTTATATTTTATCATGAAAGTACGGCATTTAAGTAGAAAGATGCAATGGTGATTTCCATATCTAAAACAATTTATTGAAATAAAAGCCAACAACAGTGGTGGGTATACCCTCTCCCTTAAAAAAAAAGTCAGAAGTCTCAATAACTTCTCATGTGGCCTTGGGCATCAATTACAGCTTGAAAACGACGTCTCATTCAGTTCACAATTCGAGGTATTGTCTTCTGAGCTATGGCACCCAACTCTACTTGAAGGGTGGCCCTCATGTCATTGAGGTTCTGGGGTACAGACTTATGAGCTTCTACATGGCAACTCAGCTGATCTCCTAGGTTTTCTATAGTATTCAGGTCTGGAGAAAGTGCAGGCCACTCCATCTGAGGTACTCCAGTCTCCAGCAATCGTTCCCTAATGATTCAACCTCGAGCTGGAGCATTGTCATCCATGAAGATTGAATTAGGCCGGTGTTGTGTTGTCCATGCAGAGGCACAATGACTGGATTAATTAAAGTTTTCAAAGTAGTCAGGGCTTGTCACTGTACTATTCACAAAGAGTAGGGCAGTTCTGTAATGAGTAGCCACACCTGCCCACACTCTAACACCACCACCACCACCAAAGGCTCGCCTGGTGACAACTGTGGCTGATCTATAGCGCTGTCCTTGAAGTCTACAACATCGTTGGAGGCCATCATTTCTGCTCAATGTGAATTGACTTTTAGCAGTGAATAACACTGAGGCCCATTGGTTTCTCGTACAGTGTAGATAACACCTGTGCCTGGTGGTGCTGCAGGTTCTCTAGCACACAGGCCACGCTGATGTAAATGGTTTTAATTGGTCCAACATGACACTTGGGTGCCTCTCACCTACCTTAACCTCTTACCGACGTTGGACGTACTGAGTATGTCCTAGCTCATGTTGGTATACTCACTGCTGGCTGCCGGTGAGTTACACACGTCAGCTGATTTGAACAGCTGACATATGCTTCCATCAGGCACAAATGGATCCGCTCTCCACTCGCACCTGTTAACCCCTTGCACCGCGCTGTCAAAATGTGACAGCGCGGTGTACATCGCAGCGGCAGTAAGATCCGCAGTAAGACTTACCCGGCTCCATCGGAAGTCACGTGACGTGGTCACGTGGAGCCGTTGGTTGCCATGGTAGCACAGGGTCATGTGATGACACCTGTAGCTATCATGAGTCACTTCCTCTTACACCCAGCAGACTGCCGGGTGTGAGAGGAGAGCAGCTTTTCTGCAGATCTTCAGCTCGAGACGCAAAAAATAAACCGGCACTGAGCTTTAGATCCCAAAAAATGAGAACGCTATGGTTTTTGGAAAATGGTGCAAAAAGTGTGCCTTTTTTTTTTTGACAAACGTCTGAATTTTTTTAACCCCCTAGATAACAGTAAACATGTTTGGTGTTTACAAACTCGTACTAACCTGAGGCATCACACCAATACATAAGTTTTACCATATAGGGAACATGGTGAATAAAATACCCCAAAAACAATCATGCATTTGCACTTTTTTTGCAATTCTTCCGTACTTTGAATTTTTTTGCCATTTTCCAGTATACTGTATGGTAAAACGTATGGTTTTATTTAAAAGTACAACTCATCCCACAAAAATCAAGCCCTCATATATTGTTGGAAAAATAAAAAAGTTACAGCAGAAAGGGAGCAAAAACCAAAAACGGAAAATCGCCCAGGGGTGAAGGGGTTAATGTGCCTGGAGTTGTATGGCATTCCTTATTGGTTTGGAAGGGCATTGTTCACAATGAAGCGGTCATCAGTGTGGGAAGTGGCCAAAGGACGTTCCCTTCTATGCATTTCTGTGACTCTTCCAGTATCTCTGTATCTCTGTTACAACCTACTGATGACACTCCGTGACATTCTAAGCTCAGTGGCTACTTGCGTCTGAGAAGATTGTGCAATGGTGAGGTACTGTTGATCAAAATTGTTAGCTGTCGTTATTGTATGGTCTCATGATGTTAAAATGTGAACAGCATGATGAAGAGGATTGTTTAAATATCAATTCTAATCGAATCCTAAAATGTATTGGGCAATTAACAGATTAAACACCTTTTGTGAATTTTGCCATTAAAAAGAACCAACCTCAGGATTTCCATGTATAGTCCCACCCCTGTTGCACCTGTCAATCAAATAGCAGTGCATTGCTGTAACTTTACTTCACATATTTCTGAAATAAAACCTCCAATATCAGAACAAAAGGTAAGGTTACAATCAACATCCTAGCACCAGTATAGCACTGGCTTTACTTTATATATGAAAATCCTGATGGTTGGTTTTCTTTAAGCTCCTTGTGCAAAACAGCACTAAAAACTAATACTAAACAGTTGGACATGTGCATTCAGAAGTCTAGAGCAGGTCCCATTAAGTTCACCTTAAAAGGTTAGTGCATTTTAGGATCATCTTAAAATTTTACCCGAAAGCCAAATATACTTAACCTTTTGTGAGTAGAGTATATACTGTAGATGTATATATACAGCATGTGAAATAAGTATTGAACACATGACCAAATTTTTAAGTAAATATATTATTAACGGTGCTATTGACATGAACTTCTCACCAGATGTTTGTAACAGCCCATCCAATTCACACAGGGAAAGAAATCAAACCATAGATGTCCAAAAATTATGTTATGTGTAATAATGAGAAATGACACAGGGAAAAAGTATTGAACACATGCAGAGGAAGAGGTGCAAAAAGCCACAGAAAGTTATGACACCAGCTGAATTCTATCAATAATTACAAAGCAATCCTGTCACTTAGGGAAAAATAACATCAGAACTATATTATTATAAATATCAGCTGGTTCAACTGATTTCCTATAAAATGATGTCCCATTACCAAGGTCCTACACAAGAAACATCTCATGATAGGTAAAACCAGTGAGCAACCTTATTGTTGCAAAACCTACTGACGACATTGGTTATGGAATTTTAAACTACTGAAGGTTTCAGTGAGCATTGTTGGGGCCATAATCTGAAATTGGAAAAGCATAATTTCAGCATAAAGCGGCTATGACCAAGTTCTTCCGGCAATATTTCAGACAGCAGAGTGAAAAGAATTATCAGAAGAGTTGTCCAAGAGCCAAGGTCCACCTCTGAGAGTTGCAAAAAGACCTGGAATCAGCAGGCGCAATTTTTTCAAAGAAAACAATACGTAATGCACTCAAACTCCATAGACTGTATGCCTGCTCACCATGCAATCTCCATTGCTGAACAAAAAACATGTTCAAGTGCATTTAAAATTGGCTTAATAGGCTTGACAAGCCTGTGAAATACTGGGAGAATAAAGTAGGGTCAGATGAAACCAAAATTGAACTCTTTGGATGTCATAATACGCACCATGTTTGGAACCCTTTAGCACCATACCAACAGGGAAGTTTGGAGGTGGGAACATCATGGTGTGGGGCTGTTTTTCAGCAGATGGCACTGGCAAACCTCAGATAATTAAAGGAAGGATACATGGACAAATGTACAGAGATATTCTTGAGAAAAATCAGCTTCCATCTACCAGAATGATGAAGATGAAATGAGGGTGGACATTTCGGCAATACAATAATCACAAACAAACAGACAAATAAACTCTCAATTGGTTTCAGCACGTAATGTATTTTACTCTGTGTGTGTTTGCTGTGATTTTGAGCTTTGGTTTACCCTGTTTGTTGCAATTTGTGGGATATATTTCTTCCTTGGGTGTGGGAGTGTTAAACCTGGGCTTTTCAGAAGTCAGGACTACGCTGGCGGTCAAGACCTCGCTGCCATCAGGCGTACCTCGTAATTACATATAAATTACTTCATGGACAACTTTTGATTTACTTGCCTGTGTTGCTTTGATGGGTTGTTACCGACATCTGGTGAGAAATTCATGTCAATAGCACCTTTAGAAATATATTTACTTAGAAAATTGGTGATGTGTTCAACACTTAAGAACTCTCCAGCATTTTGTTTCCATCCATTTCTGGGTGTTTCTTAAAGTATGTTTCTGTCACAGGCGTATCAGTCATGTAGTTTCCAGCTGTAGAAGGTTGCAGCGTTTGGCTACTCAAGCTGCTCTCTGACTTTCCTGCTTGAGATTTATCCCTAAAAGGGGCTTTACATGCTGCGACATCGCTAATGCGGAGTCGTTGGGGTCACAGAATTTGTGACGCACATCCGGCCGCATTAGCGATGTTGCTGCGTGTGACACCGATGAGCGATTTTGCATCGTTGCAAAAACGTGCAAAATCGCTCATCGGTGACATGGGGGTCCATTCTCGATTATCGTTACTGCAGCAGTAACGATGTAGTTCGTCGCTCCTGCAGCAGCACACATCGCTATGTGTGACGCCGCAGGAACGAGGAAGCTCTCCTTACCTGCCTCCCGGCCGCTATGAGGAAGGAAGGAGGTGGGCGGGATGTTCCGGCCACTCATCTCCGCCCCTCCGCTTCTATTGGGCGGCCGCTCAGTGACGTCGCTGTGACGCCGCACGGACCCCCCCCTTAGAAAGGAGGCGGTTCGCTGGTCACAGCAACGTCGCCGGGCAGGTAAGTATGTGTGATGGGTCTGCGCGATGTTGTGCAACACGGGCAGCGATTTGCCCGTGTCGCACAACAGATGGGGGCGGGTACCCACGCTAGCGATATCGGGACCGATATCGCAGCGTGTAAAGTAGCCTTTACTCTTTAAGACCCTGTGGATTTCCTTACCTTTTCAGCTGTTAATCATCAGCACTCCCCTTTGTGTTTTTAAGTACCCTAATTCCCCCACACTCTGTGCTGGTGATAGGTCTAATATTCTTAACAAGTCTTTAGTGCAAGCAGTCAGCTTGTATTCATCTGGAGAAACTTTTTTGTTGTTGCAGTTTCTCTCCCTGAGTCATCTGGAGATAAGTTTTTTTGTTTACTTCTCCCTGTTTATGCTCCCTGTGTCTTCTTTAGGGCTTAGTGGGGTTCACTAAGTGATCATCCCATCTGTTCCCTACCTAGGGCCTATTTTATGGTCAGCTAGGGTCAGATATCTGGCTTGGCCCATAGGTGTGGAACTTATCTAAGGTGGTGAGGAAAGCCAGGGGCCAGTGGTAGGTTTGGTCAGGGGACATCATCTCCCCCGTTTCCCTTCCCTTTTGCCTTTCGCTTGGTACGTCCCCATACCTACCATTATAGTTTGGTGTCATTGTACTGCTGGAAGAAAAACCCAAAAAACAATTGTGCAATTGCACTTTTGTTTGCAATTTCACCGCACTTGGAATTTTTTTCCTGCTTTCCAGAACACTATATGATAAAATGAAAGGTGTCAATCAACTGTACAACTCGTTTTGCAAAAATCGAGCCCTCTTACAGCTATATAGATAGAAAAATAAAAAAGTTATTGCTCTTGGTTGAAGGGGAGGAAAAAAACAAAAGCACAAAAAGTTTTTTTTTGGTGGAACGCTAGCATTGATGACCTATCCTTAGGACATACTGCGCCCCTGCCAATCAGCAGTTTCCAGTGCCAGCAGTGGCCTGAACTGTTCAGTTGGGGAGCTGCACAGTTCCATTAACTATATAGTGGTCGCAGTTGGGTACTTCATATCCGCCCTCTATTTGAATCAATAGGAGGCGAATGTTCAGTACATAGCCGCAGTCATTATTCCATTGATAGAGCTGTGCAGCTCTGCAGCTGAGGTCTGCCAACCGGCAACGGGAAAAGCTAATCAGAATCAGTGCAGGCGCTGGGTATCACACCCCCACCGATCAATGTTAGGCCATCAATGTTAAAGTCCCGGACAACCCCTTAACACTAGAAGTCCCAGAGAGGGGGCATTTAACATTTCTACCTTTACTTCAGGGGGGAGCTCGAAATTTCTGGGACTTCTAGTGTTAATAGGTGTCTGTCAGCGGCGTATCCCTAAGGGAAGAATCCCCCAATCCACATCAAATGGTCAGCCAGTCTTTCAGAAATTGATGGGTTCTGCAGACTTTCTTGTAATGTGGATGGGGGGCCCTTTAAAGTCAGGGGGGTGGGATAGTAAGTGACAATACAAATGCAGAGAGACCCATTCTGCAGCCAGTTGTCTTACCACTACATGCAGGAGGGGGGCTATTCTGAGAAATCTAGAGAACCATATTTTTCCTTAAAAAAACCAAACAAACAAGAATCTATCTGGGAAAAAAGAACATCTATTAAATCTCCCTCTCTTTTGAAAAAACTCACAAGCATTTCTTGCTGGATTGCCTTTCTAAAATACTTTGGCATCCAGCTGTTTGCTGAATGTAATATAAATAGACGTCTACGCTGCAGCAGAATAGTAAAATCTTTGAGACCAGCTTTAAATAAACCTAACTGTATCCTTAAATATCCCACATTTACTTTTCCTCTCATGGGAAAGTGCCCAGTAGGTTAGAAGTGAAGCATCCCAAACCATTTAGTTATTCTGTTTATATAACATTTTATTCTATTTAATGATTGAAAATCGTGGAAAATGTGAGAAATGTACAACGAAAGCAAACCTGGTAATGGAAAGAACCCTAGAGCAAGTAAGATGAGGCATCTTTGATGTAAGTGACAAATATTGCACAAAACACTTCTTTCTTTTTCTTGTGTGTTTTTACACAATGATCATTTGCATATGGCTACTACAATATTTTACTGTATCTTAGGAATTGCAAGTTTACTTTATATATTTAGAAATTCCATTGCCTATGGAGCCACAAGCTTACCAAGAATAAAGAATCCCCTACTTCAAAATTGGAAGAAATCAGGGAATAAATTCAACAATTAGAATATGTAAAATAATGGGTTATTCACATGTTAATAAAATGCTCTAATCACCTATAGAGTATGAAAATAAGCAAGTTTGCAACTGACTTGCTTTTTCTATCTTCTGACATTCTTTTTTTTTTAATTCTTTATTTTAAAGACAAACCCAGAACTGAAAAGAAGACAGCAGGCTCCCAGAGGAGCTGTATAATATATATCAAAAACATAGTACTAAAGTGCACACAGAGTGCACAAAGATAATCAATAAACATTTACAAATCCCAAACTGTCCACAATTCAGGTCTGTCCCAATTTTAGAAATTATGAGGCGGACCCTTAATTGAGGAGATAACAGACAAAGAAGAAGCAAAGTCAAGAGAAATTAGGGAGAAACAAGGGAGGGAAAGACAAAGAGAAAAGAGGGGCAGTGGAGAAAAAAAAAGGAAAAATGGGGGGAGTTCCTCTAGGGGTATCAGACCACCAAGCTATCAAGGGGTGCCTGTGGATCAGAAAACAGTCTACACTCCCTGACAGAAGTTCTGTCACTTATCCATGTTATGTAGATAAAGCTTATAACCTGACTTTAAATTCATCCATTGGTTTCATAAATTACTTTTTTGAAAGCTGAAACCCTCCCAAATTTGGTTTAGGTTATGAAAATAAAGTTGCTGCAAAGCTGAAATATTGATCATTTAATGAACACAGAAAGGTCAGATTTTGGCAAGACAAAAGTTTTGTCGCCCACAGAAAGTAATGTGAAATTCAAACAAATAATTAACTTCTAATACAAAGATATGTTGCCTAACATTGGTAAATTAAGTAGTGGTGCTATTAGAGCCATATTTAATATTTTGTGTGACTTCCATGAGCTTGAAGATCTGCATCCATGCGGTTCAACAATGATTCATACAATTTATTGATGAAGTCATTAGCAATAGCAAGGAATGCAGTCTTACATGTCTCCCAGAGTTCATCTAGATTCTTTGTTTTTGTCTTCCAAGCTTCCTCTTTCATCCTACCCCAATCATGCTCAATGTTGTTCATGTCTGGTGACTGGGCTGGCCAGTCCTCGAGCACCTTGATCTTCTTTGCTAGTAGGAACTTTGTTGTAGAGATGGATGTATGAGATGGAGCACCATCCTGCTTCAGAATTTGACCCTTTTTATGATTGGGAATGTAAAAGGTAGATAATACTTCTTTATATTTTAGGCTATTGTTGCCTTCTACCTTGAAAATGTTTCACACACCCCCATACTGAATGTAACCCCAGACCATGATCTTTCCACCACCAAACTTAACTGTTTTCTGGATCCATATGGGCTTCAGTAGGTCTCCTGCAGTATTTGCGGTGGCTGTGGTGTAATTCAACTGAAGATTCATCAGAGAAATCCACCTTCTGCCACTTTTCCAGTGTCCATCTGTTTAGCAGGCTGTGGGACTTGGCAAATGCCACACAGTTTTTTAATTGCCTTTTGTTTAGTGCTGGCTTCTGGGCACTGATTCGACCATGAAGGCCATTTCGAGACATAATCCTACAAATTGTTCTAGTTGACACAGGGACTTGAGGTGACCAGGCCTTTTGGAGCTCTACTGCAGTGGAAGAGTCGCTGGCTTTGGATTTTCTAACCAACAAACATTCCTCCTGAGTAGAGTTGAGCGCGGTTCGCGGTTCGAGGTTCTCCAGTTCGCGGCTCGAGTGATTTTGGGGGCTGTTCTAGATCGAACTAGAACTCGAGTTTTTTGCTAAAGCTCGATAGTTCTAGATACGTTCGAGAACGGTTCTAGCAGCAAAAAGACAAGCTAATTACTAGCTGGCTTTCCGCTGTAATAGTGTAAGTCACTCTGTGACTCACACTATTATGAAATTTCAGCGTATAGTGTGCGGGAACAGCGCATTCAGGTCACTGCTGTTTTTTTTTTTTTTTCCTTGTCTTCCTTCCCTAAGCGCGCGCGTGTAGTGGGGCGGGCCAGCATGTCAGCCAATCCCAGACACACACACAGCTAAGTGGACTTTTAGCCAGAGAAGCAACGGCATGTGTGATAGGATGTCCATGTCACATGTCCCTGCATTATAAAAATGAGTATCTGCCCGTCCGGACGCCATTATCTCTTCTGCGTCTGGGTGTCAGTCACCGCTGGCGTAGCTCCTGTCTCCGATACTGCTGTGTACGCTCTATACACAGCGCTATACAGAATAGGGATAGAAGTTTCTTTCAGCCCTTGTAAGGGCTAATACCTGCAGGGTCAGAGCCATAGGTGACAGTCAGGACCGTGAAAACAGATTTTAACAGCTACACAAGATGACAGCGTCTGTGTAGCTAAGGTCAGGGATTTCCTCGCTGCATTTCCCCATTAGGAGGGATAGAAAGGGAGGCTTCCTTTCCTGTACCCAGACCCACAACCCTGCCACTGTACCCTCCTGCCCTTTGCACACTCAAACTCATTGTTACTAAGCCATTATACTAGCAAACACTGAGGAAACTTAGTGGCATCCTAAACGTGGCTGTTGGACGTCTGTATTGTCCCACTAGTGCAAAGATATTTGCAGCACGTCTGCCTGCATTGCACACTCAAACTCATTGTTACTAAGCCATTATACTAGCAAACACTGAGGAAACTTAGTGGCATCCTAAAAGTGGCTGTTGGACTTCTGTATTGTCCCACTAGTGCAAAGATATTTGCAGCACGTCTGCCTGCATTGCACACTCAAACTCATTGTTACTAAGCCATTATACTAGCAAACACCGAGGAAAATTAGTGGCATCCTAAACGTGGCTGTTGGACTTCTGTATTGTCCCACTAGTGCAAAGATATTTGCAGCACGTCTGCCTGCATTGCACACACAAACTCATTGTTACTAAGCCATTATACTAGCAAACACTGAGGAAACTTAGTGGCATCCTAAACGTGGCTGTTGGACTTCATTATTGTTCCACTAGTGCAAAGATATTTACAGCACGTCTGCCTGCATTGCACACTCAAACTCATTGTTACTAAGCCATTATACTAGCAAACTATGCTGCCAGTTTAAGGGCCGAAGTTGCATTGTCAGGGATAATTATTGTTCTTTATTCTGCTGTTAATAAAGCTAGACCACCGCTGAAATCTACACCACCTCTCAATTTTTACTACCACATTTTAAGTGCACAATCTTGTCGCAATCAAAATGAGTGGCAAAATGACAGATGCTGGTGGAAAGGGGAAGAGGCGTGTTGGAAAAGGAAAAAAAGGGTTTGTCCGTGGGGAAGGTGGCAAAGCTCCATTAACATCTGCTGAAGATAGACCATCTCCCAGCAAAAGTAAGATGTCTACTACTTACCGTGGACAATCCGATGTGCTCCCTTTTTTACGGACACGAACAACTGGAACAAAGGTAGATGGCCAAAAAAGGAAAATGCTTGAATGGATCTCAAGTGGTCCAACAAGTGCCCTCTCCGCCACCTCAACTACCGCATCCAAAAAACACTAGTCCTCTGAGTTGTCAGCCCAATCACACTTGCATTCTCCCAGCTCTGAAGTCTCCATCCACCCTGCACAGTATGGTGGAACTGAGATGGCTGAGTCTGCAGAGCTGTTCAGTCACACTATAGCCTGGGAATCAGAAGTCTGCTCCCAAGCTACAGTGAGTACAGACCAGGAAATGGTCTGCAGTGATGCCCAGAACCTTTGTGACTCTGATTCAGGCCGTGAGGACCAAGTTTCTGAGCATAAAGTTGACCCTTTTTCACAAACTGTAACACCTGTTTTTATAGACAATGAGGAACATACTGATGATGATGAGACGCAGATACCAGATTGGGATGATAACTTAAATATTCGGTCAGGGCAAGAAGAGGCTCGGTCTGAGGGTGAGGGGAGTGCAAACACAACAATTGATGAGGAAGTTCTAGATCCCACCTACTGTCAACCCACAGTCAGGCACTCGAGGAGGTCAACAGAGGCGGTGGAGGAGGATGCAACTGACGACGAAGTTACCTTGCGCCTTCCTGGACAGAGTCGGAGCACTGGTAGCACGTCTACAACTGCATCCTCAGCCACCACTCTGCCTCTGAGCACTAGTCGGGGGGGGCTCAGCAGGTCGCATGCCCTCTAAGCCTTGCCTAGCCTGGTCCTTTTTTGACATAGCAAAAGATCGCCCAAATAATGTGATCTGTAAAATTTGTCGTGATTCTGTTAGTAGAGGGCAAAACCTCAGCAGTTTGACAACTTCTTCCATGAATCGTCACATGAATAAATATCATATGTCCCAGTGGGAAGCTTACCGTGCTGCAATGCGGCCTAGCGGAGCGAACCATCCACCGCCTGCCCCTTCCAGTGCATCTGCGCGCTCTTCATCTTCTAGGACTGTGGGGACAGCTGTCACACCTGGTTTTCCACGCACAACTTCCACCACTGTAACCGCAACAGGCAGTTTGCTTGGTAGGTCGTCAGTTGGTTTGGAAGGGGAAACAAGTACGTGTGTACAGCTCTCTCAGACATCGATAGCACCAACATTGGATGAAGGCAACATCATGTCTACGCCCGCACTTTCCTTACAAAGCTGCATTTTTCCAGGGACACCCTACTCAACACCGTCTACACACAGCAGCCAGATCTCTGTCCCTCAGATGTGGACAAATAAAAGGCCATTTCCTGCGACCCATGACAAAGCTAAGAGGTTGACTTTATCCCTCTGTAAGCTCTTGGCTACCGAAATGCTGCCTTTCCGCCTGGTGGACACACAGGATTTTAGAGACCTTATGTCTGTCGCTGTGCCCCAGTACCAGATGCCCAGTCGCCACTACTTCTCTAAGAAAGGTGTGCCCGCGCTACACCAGCATGTCGCACACAACATCACCGCTTCCTTGAGAAACTCTGTGTGTCAACGGGTGCATTTCACCACCGATACTTGGACCAGTAAGGATGGACAGGGACGTTACATGTCGCTGACTGGGCACTGGGTAACTATGGTGATAGATGGTGAAGGGTCTGCTGCACAAGTCTTGCCGTCCTCACGACTTGTGTGTCAATCCTCTGTCTGTCCAAGTTCCGCCACTGCCTCTGCCTCCTCCACCTCATCTGGGTCCTCGACCCCCGCCCCGCTCCACTCAACCTGCAGCCTGGTAAGGCCGTGTGCGACAATGCTGCAAACCTGGGTGCGGCCCTTCGCCTGGGCAAGGTGACACACGTGCCTTGTATGGCTCACGTGTTGAACCTTGTTGTCCAGCAATTTTTAACACACTATCCTGGCCTAGATGGCTTTCTGACCAGGGCACGAAAACTGTCTGCTCACTTCCGCCGTTCAACCGCCGCAGCTGAGCGACTTGCATCACTCCAGAAGTCTTTCGGCCTGCCGGTTCATCGCCTGAAATGCGATGTGCCGACACGCTGGAATTCGACTATCCACATGTTACAGCGACTGTGGCAGCACCGCCAAGCCCTGGTGCAATACGTCATGACGTATAGCCTGGGCCAACGAGATGCAGAGGTGGGGCAGATCACCCTGATGGAGTGGTCTCAGATCAAGGACCTATGCACCCTTCTGCACAGTTTCGACATGGCGACGAATATGTTTAGCGCTGACAATGCCATTATCAGCATGACAATTCCAGTCATTTACATGCTGGAGCACACGCTAAACACTATTCTGAGTCAGGGGGTGGGACAACAGGAAGGGGAGGAACTACAGGAGGATTCATATGCGCAAGACACAACAACATCACCAAGGTCCAGACGTTCATCATCACCAACGCGGCAGGCATGGGACCATGGGGGACAGGGATGAACAAGGGCGCATGGTAGCAGGCGAAATGTTGAGGAAGGTGCAGGAGAACATGAAGAAATGGAGGACGAACTGTCCATGGACATGGAAGACTCAGCGGATGAGGGAGACCTTGGTCAAATTTCAGTTGAAAGAGGTTGGGGGGAGATGTCAGAGGAAGAAAGAACGGTTAGCACCTCTATGCCACAAACACAGCGTGGACTTGTTCCGCATGGCTGCGCAAGACACATGAGCGCCTTCTTGCTGCACTACCTCCAACATGACCCTCGTATTGTCAAAATTAGAAGTGACGATGACTACTGGCTTGCCACACTATTAGATCCCCGGTACAAGTCCAAATTTTGTGACATAATTCCAGCCATAGAAAGGGACGCACGTATGCAGGAGTATCAGCAGAAGCTGTTACTCGATCTTAGCTCGGCTTTTCCACCAAACAACCGTGCAGGTGCAGGGAGTGAATCTCCCAGTTGTAACTTGACAAACATGGGACGGTCTCGTCATCTTCAACAGTCTACCCGTACCAGTAGCACCGTATCTGGTGCTGGTAACAGCAATTTTATTGAATCTTTTCATAATTTTTTTAGACCGTCCTTTGCAAGGCCACCAGAGACAACAAGTCTGACACATAGTCAACGGCTGTCGAGGATGATACAGGAGTATCTCCAAATGAACATCGATGCCATGACTTTGCAAATGGAGCCTTGCTCATTTTGGGCTTCAAATCTTGAAAAATGGCCAGAGCTCTCAACTTACGCCTTGGAGATTTTGTCGTGTCCAGCTGCCAGCGTTGTCTCTGAACGTGTCTTCAGTGCTGCTGGGTGTGTGCTGACAGATAAGCGCACGCGTCTGTCCAGTGACAATGTGGACAAACTAACGTTCATCAAAATGAACAAGTCATGGATCCACAAGGAATTTACTACCCCTGTGTCATCATGGGGAGAGTAAATGCTTGTGGATTTGGAATGTGCTTGATGCAAATCAAAACATCCTGTTTGCAACTAGGGCACAAGTGCTACCACTGAAGGGGTGAGTGTCTGTGTGGCGCAATTTTTGGAAAAAAGGGAGACTCCGCTTGGAGTAACCCTTGCTTGCTGTGTTTTTTAGAAAGAGCCAAGATGAACAAATCATGGTTCAGCAAATACTTTGCTACCTACCCCGGTGTCATCCTGGGGACGGTTAAGTATGGCCTATTTTTGAATGTGCTTGATGCAAATGTACCTGTGAAGTGTACAACTGGGGCACAAGTGCTGCCACTGAAGGGGTGGGTGTGTGTGTGGCCCAATTTTTGGAAAAAAGGGAGACTCCGCTTGGAGTAACCCTTGCTTACATTGTTTTTAAAAATGATCCAAGATGCACAGCGCTGGGATCAGGAAAGACTTTGCTACCTACCCCGGTGTCATGCTGGGGACGGTTAAGTATGGCGTATTTTTTAATGTGCTTGATGCAAATCTAGCTGTGAAGTGTACAACTGGGGCACAAGTGCTGCCACTGAATGGGTGGGTGTGTGTGGGGCCCAATTTTTGGAAAAAAGGGAGACTCCGCTTGGAGTCACCTTGCGGTGTTTTACATGATTTTAGAAGGGCGTGCCATGCCTATATCTGTGTCTCCTCCTCTTTTTCCTTGTCCAGCTCTTTTGTTTTCGCATGAGTATATGTCCTTGTCACTTTCCCATGTGATTGTGTTGTGTTGTGAGTTGTTTGTCACCTTTTGGACACCTTTGAGGGTGTTTTCTAGGTGTTTTTATGTGTTTGTGATTGCCTGCCATTGTTTCCTATGCGGTTCGAGTTCGGTTCGTCGAACGTTCGCCGAACTGAACTCGAACGAGACCTCCGTTCGACGAACCGAACTCGAGCCGAACCACGGCCGGTTCGCTCATCTCTACTCCTGAGTAGTTGTCTTGCGGGGTCTGCTGGACCTGGGCTTGTCAAAAACATCTCCAGTCTCTTCAAATCTTTTGTTAATTCTTTGTACTTGACGCTGAGACATATTAAAGGTGCAAGCCACCTCTGCAGTGGATTTGGTCTTCAGCCTCTTGATAATCAAGGCTTTGGTTACATGGTGAAATTTTGGCATGTTGTCAGAGGTCAAGTTGCAGTTCAAGTGAAGGTCTGGGGTGCTGGGTTTCTTTTTATTCACACCCACTAATTAAGTGATCATTTAGTGAGCACAGGTGAAAATGTAAACTAGGATTGGGTGCATTATATGACAAGGTGACAAAACTTTTGTCTTGCCAAAATCTGACCTTTCTGTGTTCATTAAATGATCAATATTTCAGCTTTGCAGCAACTTTATTTTCATAACCTAAACCAGGAAGTCCAAAATGGCCGCGGTCGGAGACAGACGTGCATGAGGGAGCTCCTGACCATCTGATAACATCCTGCTCCCCTGCCATCACTATTCAGACCAGGACCCTCCACCTGAGCCACAGAGACCAGGCGGACAAAAGGTGAACCTGAATTGGATAGCTACGCTAGTGCTGGGACCCTGAGGAGGCTCCTCGAGACTGAGGTCGGGAAACATGCAGTAGGCCGCAGAGCCCGAGCAGCGAGACCCCCGGTGACGAGGAGCACTCGTGCTGGGGTGACCCGGACAACAGCAAGGGGCCCGGGCAGAGCTAACCGAGATCGCACTGAGCCGTCACCCCCCCCAGACTCGGCCTCACAAACCAGCGAGTCCGGCGACCAGGGAGAGGAGGAGGGGGACCGCCGCCATCTTGGAGACCTGAACTCCCCATCCCGATTCCGCAGGCCAGAGGCAAGCGCGGCAAACACGTAGCCAGAAAGAGCCGGAGCGGGGAGAGCGGTGAGACGCGTCGGGCCTTCCGGAGGCCGCCGAGAGATCTGAAGTCCCGACCGGAAGCCTCGCGACAGCTGCGGGTGGCGCTTTGGGAGACCCTGCCGGGACCGGAGAGGAGTTCGGGCGGTAAGTGAACACCTCCGGACGCCCTCTCGCGTCCCCGCGCCCACCCCGTGAGACCCAGGAGAGTCCGGGACATACCCCGCCACGACCCCCATTCACCGGAACGGCGTCCTCCTCCCCCCCCGCTCCCACAGCTGACCGTCGCACGCCAATCCAGGAGTCGGAGGGCTGCCAGGCCCGCGCCCGCAGTGAAGCCGCACTCAGGTACCGGACAGGGGAACCTGAGGGAACCCTGAGCAGAGAGGCCCCCCTCATAGCCTAAGGGCTGCGTCCACAACATCTCAAGGGACACCCCACTCCTTTCTCCACTACCTGAGGGCCTGCCAGGGATGAGACTCTCACATTTAGGGTTGCAAGAAGGGCACTTTGGCAATATTCTCAGATCCTGAGCCAAATATCTTCCTAGACCCAGGGGCTGCCGACGGGAACACACAGAGGAGGGAGCACAGAGAACGTCCAAGCGGTCCTACATTCTATATAAAAGCACAGTCCATCCGACCCCCCCCCCCACAGGGGCATGTAAAGCGGTGAACTCCACACTGCTCAGAGGGAGCAGAGGGACCGGACCCCCACTATACTCATTATAACATAATACCATAAGAACTGACTTCGACATGGTCAAATTCGGCAATAAAATGGCCAGTGCTTTGCCCAAACCAGCGGTGACCACGACTCAGGCAGACGTCGATAAGTTCCTCAAAAAGCATCTCCTGCCAGTAGAGGCGGGGGTTGATAGTCTTTAAAACTCATCTGCTAATGCCACACAAGAAATGGAAGATGACGCAAGTGATGCAGAGGACATGGATTCCAGCAAGAGCCTCCCAATCTCCAGGTCCTTTATCAAACGGATTCTCAACAAAGCCTTAGAACCGGTAGTGAAAGAGCTCTCTCACATCAAACAGGATATTGGCCAGATAGGCCACAGAGTGGAAACACTGGAAGCTTCCCAGGCCACTATCACCACAACCTCCAATGCCATCATCTCTTGTCTTCACCAACAAGAAGATAGTGTCAACCAAATACATGCTATTCTGGAGGATCATGAAAATAGGGAGAGGCGGAACAACCTCAGATTAAAAGGTCTCCCAGAAACGGTAGCAAACGAAGCCCTGACCCCGGCTCTTCAAAGCATCTTCTCCGACCTGATAGACACCGATCCTATACCACCGATAGAGCTGGTCAGAGCCCATAGATCTTTGAGACCCCGTCCCAGACAGGGGGAACCATCAAGAGATGTCATCTGCCGCTTCATGGACTACCGCATTAAGGAGCTCATTCTTAAAAAAGCAAGGGAAGCTGGCACCATAAAGTATGAAGACTCCGAAATCCGGATTTTTCAAGACCTTGCAGCCACCACTCTGACCAAGAGGCGAATACTAAAACCCTTCACAGAAGAGCTACGCCAACGCCAATTCCCATACCGCTGGCTATATCCATTTGGCATTGCAATAACAGCAAAAGGGAAACACTACCAAGGCAAAACATCAGCTGAAATTAGACGAATCTGTGAAGACCTGGGGATTACTTTGGAGAAATATCCTGAATTAGAAATCCACAGTTCGACATCTGCGTTACAGCAACTTCCGGAGCCGTCACCCTGGCACAGCGTCATTCCGAAGACCCAAAGGCCCAGGCGCAATGCGGCACAGAAGCTCCAGACGAACTCAGAAAGCAAGCCCCATGAGAAGGCCTAGGCTCAGGCCTACTATTGCCCGTCATTGCTTATGCATGCTAAAAGCATGAAGTCACTTTAGGGGTTCTGCACTTTCTGCTCCCTCTTGATGCATACCCATTCTTATTTAGATGTTGAAAATGTTGTTATTGTTGACTTTAACACCTTGTTCCCTATCTGATCTTTTCTCCACCCTCCATCCCATCTGCTCTTTCCTTTCCCAGCATGGTCGTGGGTCTGGTCCATTCATCCCACCGGAAAAAGAGACATCCACCCGCAATTGTCACAATGCCGACACATCATAAGGTATTTAATGTGATAAGTCTTAACGCGCACGGGTTGAACTCCCCCATACCAAGGGCACAAACTCTATCTAACTTTCATAAGAAACATATTGACATAATCTTTCTACAGGAAACACACTTCTGCAAAGGCAAAATTCCAAGCTTTGAAAAAGCATACTATAATACGTGGTTTCATGCCCCCTCTCCAAATAAACGCACTAAAGGGGTGTCGATAGCATTCGCCAAAGACATACCCTTTTTACCCCAACATGAAGTAATTGATCCTGATGGCCGGTTCATATTTGTTAAAGGCCTATTAGCGGGCTCAATGGTAACTATGGGAAATATTTATGCTCCAAATGTCAAACAGGTTAGATGGCTACTTTCCACACTCAAAAAATTCAAGACCTTTTCGGAAGGCATTCCAATACTCTGTGGAGACTTTAATGTAGCCCTGGAACCAAAATTAGACTCAACCTCAAAAAAGAGCCACATATCACTCAGGGACCTCTCCCGGATCAAAACTTCTCTCCTTTCTCTTTCCTTGATTGATGTCTGGCGATTACAACATCCAACAACCAAAGATTTTACCTTCTTCTCTCATCCCCATAAATCATACCACAGGCTAGATTACATTTTTTTACCCAAGTTTCTATTACCTAACGTCACTGACACAACAATCCAATCTACGCCACACTCTGATCACGCTTATGTCACGGCAAGTTTCACACTACAGAGGCCATATCTGATCCACCGCACATGGAGGTTAAATGAATCAGTTCTCTCCTCAGAAGACAATAGGAAACGTATTTCTGATCGTCTCCGCAATTATTTTGCGGAGAATAAGACACAAGACATTAATGCACCAATTTTATGGGAAGCACATAAAGCGGTCATAAGGGGAGAACTGATTTCCATTTCCTCACACCTTAATAAACAAAGGAAACTAATTCTGCAAAACCTATATGAAGATATAACTACTTTGGAAACCCAACACAAAAAATCTCTGTCCCAACAGACTTTAGAACTATTGACTGCCAAACAGGTGGCACTGAGAGACATACTCAACAAACAGTCAGCCAAATTACATTTGAGCTGGAAAAACCGCATATTTGTACATGGGGACAAAGCCTCCAAACTTATGATGTCATTAATAAAAACAAGACAGGCTCGCACGTTTATACATACACTTAAAACACCACAGGGACACCGCACCCAGGATTATTCCCAAATCTCAAGTGAATTTTTACAATTTTATAAGAGCTTATACCAATCTCGGCCAGAAGAGTCAGCAACAGAAAAAAACAAGAGAAAATGCGGCATACATAACTATCTAGCCAGATTAAACCTCCCGACACTCTCCAAAGCACAACAAAAATCCCTGACAAAACCGTTTTCTCGTGCTGAGGTTCAGTCCACCCTGTCCAAATGCCCCATGGGAAGAGCACCAGGCCCGGACGGCCTACCAACCATTTATTATAAAAAATTCTTTGATATCTTGGGGGATCACCTCCTGGCAACATGCAATGCTTTACTTCTCGGTGATCCTATTCCCAAACAAGCTTTGGAAGCCCACATATCATTAATACATAAGGAAGGGAAAGACCCGGAAAGTTGTGGAAGTTATAGGCCCATTTCACTTCTGAATGTGGACCTAAAAATCTACGCTAGCTTAATCGCTAACCGGGTTGCGGAAATCCTTCCTGACCTCATATCTCCGGAGCAATCCGGATTTATACGGGGAAGAGAAGGGAAAGATAACGCGCTACGCTTACTTCACCTAATGCAATATGTTAGGGCTCAGAACTTGCCCCTTGTGCTTTTGGGAACGGATGCCGAGAAGGCATTCGATAGGGTGGACTGGACCTTCTTGCGGGGCACGTTGGAGGCTTTTCACTTTCCTCCGACTGTCATACATGCAATACTACAGATGTACACATCCCCCACAGCCAGAATCAAAATAAATAACACGCTGACCGACCCCTTCGATATCAGGAATGGAACCAGGCAGGGTTGCCCCTTGTCCCCCCTACTCTTTGTCATGGTAATGGAGGCATTAATATGCTCCATCCAACGAAACCAGGAAATTGAGGGGATTAACCTACAGGGGACTCACCACAAGTCCGCCGCCTTTGCGGACGACTTGTTGGTAGTAATGTCCAGACCGGAAAGAGGCTTCCCTGCCTTCATGAACACACTAGAAGATTACAGCCAATGGTCCAACTTCAAAATCAATCTCTCCAAATCTGAAGCACTGAGTCTAAACATCCCGGGCAATGTCACCAAACTTCTCCAGGAGTCGTTCCCATTCAGGTGGCCAAAAAGCCACATTACCTATCTCGGCATCAAAATAGGGAAAGCCCCCAAATCCCTCTTTGACCTAAATTACAAACCTCTCCTTCCCAAACTTACCACGCAAATAGCCTCTTGGAAAGCGCCTTTTATCTCTTGGATAGGCCGGAAAAATCTAATCAAAAGCATCATACTCCCAAAATTCATATACCTCTTTCAAATGTTACCTATACCAGTCCCCAAATCTTTCCTCTCTCAATGCAATTCTTTAATTTCCAATTACATCTGGAACAAACATAAACCAAGAATCAACTTTCACACACTGAGCCTCCCAAAGGACAAAGGGGGTATGGGACTCCCCAACATATCCACATATTATAAAGCTGCCGTCCTCTCTAGAGCAGTAGACTGGGTCAGACGCCCTTCGAATAAGTTATGGACGACAATAGAGGAACACCTGGCCCCCACCCCCTTACGAGCTCTTTTACTCGTTCCCCCCTGTCAGGGAAATAAAAGAACCTGTACCAACGAACTGACTAGAACACTTCTGGACAATTGGAACCGTAGCGTGGAGCTCCTGGCCCCCCCTCTCTCCCCACTTACCCTAATCTCCGATATACTAGACTCCAGCCTGAATCTTGCCAACACCGCGAAATCTTCACACCTGAGTAATGCAAAGATCCCAGCTACGGATCTCTTGGAAGACGGCTCTTTGGTCTCGAGGCAGGAGATGGGTGAGATCCCCCTCCTTTCTAAACTCACATTTCTTCATTACATGAAAATAAAACGCACAATCCAACCATTAATGTCACATTCCAACCTCACTAGACCCCTAACCACATTTGAATCATATTGCTTACAAACAAGGTCTCCCAAAAAATCCTATCTCGCTTATATAACACTCTACTTACAAAAGAATTAGTAGTAAAAAGAGCTTACATATTGAAATGGGAAAAAGATCTGAACACCACATTTACTGACGCTCAAACGAGCCAAATCTACGGTGCCTCGCACGGACCGTCATGTTGTGTGAGGGTCCAAGAGAACTCTTTCAAAGTAGTTGCGAGATGGTACATAGTCCCTGCCACGGTCGGCACTTGGAAATCTGCCTCTTCGGATCTCTGCTGGAGATGCGCGGGGGACAGGGGAACGTATCTCCACATATGGTGGACGTGCCCTCGCCTCCAGATATTCTGGAAGACAGCAACTCAGCTGATCTATGACCTTACAAGCAAACAGGGGGACCCAGAACCCATGCATCTGCTACTAAATTTCCCACTGTGGCCTAATGATAAGGCTAACTCGAAACTGGTGTCTTTTGTGAGCTCAGCCTGTAAACTGCTGATTGCTCAACTGTGGCGCACAACTATGATACCCACCATCTCGCAGCTGTTACTGAAAATTGACCAATTATACTACGCGGAAGAACTCTCTGCCCTCTCACGACAGAATATGTTCTTCTTTATGCAAGTTTGTAATTGCTGGAAGGATTACAAGTCCAAACCCCCCTTTTTGGCGGCGGTTGCGCAGAGGATGCCATAAAGAAATCTAAGTCGTCTCCTACCCCCCATTAGGGGACTGAATGAGCTGATGACTTAGCCCTGATTATTATGGACATATGATGAATGGACCCTAGACCAACACCCTCTTCCTACTCCATCCCCCCCTATCTCTTCTCCCTTTCTCAAATCTCTTGGACCCCCTATCTCTCTTACTAAAACTGAGTTTCAAGTGTTAAAAGGCTTCTTTCAGAAATCTCAGTGATACCCCCCCCTTCTATTTTCTCGTTTCTTTTATGTGTTTTTTTTTTTTTAATAAGAAAAAGGAAAAAACTGTTTTTTACAATATTCTGAGGGTAAGGTATGGTCTTGCTCGCCTTCCACTACTCGCCTGATATAATGACTATCAATCGACTTGAGATTGCCACCCCACGGACGACATCATACCTGGAAGGCGGTTCAATGTAAATTAGATTAATTGCGATGCTAGATCTGTCTATGCTCTCTGTTATTTGTATACATTTTGTTTATAACGGTTCAATAAACAAAACATTAAAACAAACATAACCTAAACCAAATTTGGGAGGGTTTCTGCTTTCATGAAAAGAGTAATTTATTAAACCAATGGATGAATTTAAAGTCAGGTTATAAGCTTTTATTTACATAAAATGGATAAGCGACAGAACTTCTGTCAGGGAGTGTATAAGGCGGACCCTCATTTTAAAATTAAAAATTATTTTTTACTATTTTCCTCTTCTAAATTTGGGGTGCCTCTTATAATCTGGTGCGTCTTATAAAACAAAAAATACAGTATTTTAGGAAGTGTTAATCTGTCAACAATTGTTTCGGTGTTTTACAGGATAAAGTATTACACTTTCCAATCAAATTAATGGGCTGTCCATGTAATGTCCTAATATGCCAAGTCCTTCAGAAACAGAATCCACTTAGGCCATCGGCCCACGGGAGAAAGTAACTGCGTATTTTGCTGCGGAAAACCTGCGTATTTTCTAGATTTTCCAGATAAATCTATGGGTTTACGAAAGACACTCCCCATGTTATCCTACGGGATTTGGGGAGTGATGTATTAATGCTGTGGTACTTGCGGCTGCGGATTTACCGCAGCCGCACTTAACTGCATGTCAATTATTCATGCCGAATTATCTGTGGAATTCCTACCTTTCCACTATGGAGAGACAGGGCGGGAAATCTGCAGGAATTCTGCACTGTTTCCACCTTTACCTCAACAATTCCACGGAAATACCGCATCAATGGATAGCTGCGGATTCAGGGGAGCTGCTTCTTGAACCTGCAGAGAAGTCTGCAGGTATAATCTCCCGTGGGCACATAGCCTTATGGCTATAGCTAGAGATGGAAGGTCCAGAATTTGGAGATCCTCTTACCTCAAAATGCCTTAGGCCCTGTGCGCACTTACCAGTTTTTGCCACGGATTTCCTGCGGTTTTGCTGCATGTTTCGCTGCATGTTATGTTCATAACATCTCTGCAATGATTCACCAGCAAATCTTATGGGGAAAAAAATGCTGTGCGCACTATGCGGATTTTGAGAGCTGCATGTTTTGCTGCAGTATTCCTGCAAAAACAATTGCATGTCACTTCTTTTCCACACGTCGCTGCGGCATTTCACTCCATTGACTGCAATGTAATCAGGAAACCCCGCAGGGAATAACGCAGGTAGCAAATTCTGTGCGGTTCATTGTGTTTTCCTGCTTTATTCCCTGCGGTATTTCGAGGTTTCGGGACATAATGTTCATCACTGCCCTGTGGTTTGCAGGGAAGTGATGTCATTATGACAGGAAGAGGAAGCGGAGCACAGCGTAAACACACACATATCACAGACACAGACATAGAACACACACATATTGCACTCACACACAGACACAGAGGTAAACACACAGCGGCGGCCCGGTATTCTCAGGCTGGGGAGGGCGAGTGCCAGGGTTAATGCCCCCTCCTCCCGCAGCCGAGAATATCAGCCCGCAGCTGCCCTGGGACTGTCGCATCCATTATGCGGCAGTCCCCGAGTGTCCCGGCTCTTCCTGTTGCCGTGATGCGGTGGCAATCAGGGTAATAATGAGTTAATGGCAGCGGATTGCCGCCACTAAGTCCAGGCTTTACTCATGGCAGCGTCTATGAGACAGCTTTTATCATTAACCTGTAAGTAAAGTGAATAAACACAAACACCGAAAAATCCTTTATTTTAAATAAAACATAAAAAAACCCTCCTCTTTCACCCCTTTATTAACCCCCCCAAACACACAGCTTCGACGTAATCCACCAAGGTCCCACGACGCTTGCATCCAGCTGCGACTGACATACTGAATGCAGCCTCGCAACGAGCCTGCAGAGAGGTAATTACAGGTCATTTCTCACAGCCGGTAATATGAACACACTACCGCCGGGAGAAATGCAGTGCGTCGATTGTTGATTGATCTGTCCTCTGTCTATCCCTCTATCTATTCTTCTATCTGTCTATTTATCTATCTACTATCTATCTCAGAAGGAAATGACTTTTTTTTTCAATGTGCTTTATTGCATGTAATGCATTAACCCCTTCACGACCGCGGGCCGTAAAATTACGTCCTATTTTAACGTGACTTAACGACCAGGGACGTAATTTTACGGCCTAAACTTCATTTGATTGCCGTGGCCATAGCAACGGCTTTCAAATGATGTCCCCTGCTGTTTCTTACAGCAGGGGACCTTTGCTTGACCCCAGGGGGGGCGGCATCGCCACCCCCTATCGACGATCGATGTGATTGGCTGTTCAAATCTGAACCGCCAACCACATCGATCGCACTAATTTCGGCAAAAATAATGCCCGAATTAGTGCGATCCTGTGAGATCCAGCTATGAGATGCCGCAGCTGCAGCAGCATATCATAGGTGGACCTCAAACATGCCGCCCCCAGCCCCTGCAGCACTGATTGGAGCGATCGTGCTATGACGCGCAATCGCTCCAATCAGTGTGCAGTGGGGCGGTCTGATCTGCCGGTGGCCGTCCTCCCCAGGCCTGTGCTGGCCTGCGAGCCCTCCCCCAACATGGCTGCAGCGTGGAGTGGCTGGTACTTTTGGTACCACGCCACCGCTGCTGCTGCCGCCGCCGCCTCTGATGTCTCCGCCGCTGCAGCTCTAATGGTAAGTATTCCGCTCCCTGCGCGCTCCCGTGAAGGCCCCTGCGCGCTCCCGTGAAGGCCCCTGCCCGTGCCCCCCCCCGATCTGCCCCCCTACGCCCCGATCTGCCCCCCTACGCCCCGATCTGCCCCCCCCCCGGCATCCCGATCTGCTACCACCGCTGCTGCTGCAAAGTGAGTACTGTGCTCACTTTGCAGCCCGTGCGCGCTCCCGTGAAGGCCCCTGCGCGCTCCCGTGAAGGCCCCTGCCCGTGCCCCCCCCGATCTGCCCCCCTACGCCCCGATCTGCCCCCCTACGCCCCGATCTGCCCCCCCCCCCGGCATCCCGATCTGCTACCACCGCTGCTGCTGCAAAGTGAGTACTGTGCTCACTTTGCAGCCCGTGCGCGCTCCCGTGGTGCCCCTGCGCGCTGCCGTGATAGCCCCTGCCGTGCCCCCCCCGCGATCTGCTCCCCCCAACCACCCCCCCCCCCCCCCCCCGACATCCCGATCCGCTCCCCCCGCGATCTGACTGTCTCCCCCATTATTTCTATTCTGCTTCTGCAGCTCCCTCTCCGGTCTCCCCCTCTGCTCTCCCCCCCTCCCCCTCTGCTCTCCCCCCCTCCCCCTCTGCTCTCCCCCTCTGCTCTCCCCCCTCCCCCTCTGCTCTCACCCCCCCCCCCTGTCCCCCTCTGCTCTCCCCCGACGTCCTCTTACCTGTCTTCACCGGCCTGATCACATCTGCGTCCATCGCTGGGTCCTTCCTGGGCATTCTGCTGATCTGCCTGCTGCTCCTGTAAAGCTGTCCATCTCTCTGCCATCTGTTCCTCTGCAGCTCTTCTGGTCAGTGATCCTCCTGCTAGTCCTGTGGGTACTGTGAGTATAACTTTTTTTTTTTTTTTTTTTTCCGTATCCCCTGTCCATTTTTACACCTCATCCGTCCGTGCGTCCCGCCAAGCGCTGATCAGGGATGCAGATAACGGATCGGCATCCCTGCTCAATTTTTGGCGTGACTTTTTTTTCCGTGTCCCTGACGCTTTTTGTATCGCATCCGTCCGTGCGTCCCGCCAAGCGCTGATCAGGGATGCACATAACGGATCGGCATCCCTGCTCAATTTTTGGCGTGACTTTTTTTTCCGTATCCCCGACGCTTTTTGTATCGCATCCGTCCGTGCGTCCCGCCGAGCACTGATCAGGGATGCAGATAACGGATCGGCATCCATGGTCAATTTTTGGCGTGACTTTTTTCCGTATTCACGACGCTTTTTGTATCGCATCCGTCCGTGCGTCCCGCCGAGCGCTGATCAGGGATGCAGATAACGGATCGGCATCCCTGCTCAATTTTTGGCGTGACTTTTTTCCGTATTTGCGACGCTTTTTGTATGGCATCCGTCCGTTCGTCCCGCCAAGCGCTGATCAGGGATGCACATAACGTATCTGCATCCATGGTCAATTTTTGGCGTGACTTTTTTTTTTACGTATCCCCGACGCTTTTTTTTATCGCATCCGACCGTGCGTCCTGCAGCGGCCGATCAGTGCACTGCGTCTGTGCGTTTGAAAAGTCAAATGGCGCTCCTTCTCTTCTGAGCCCCGCCATGCGCTCAAACAATTACTTTCCACCACATATGAGGTATCTGCGTACTCAGGAGAAAATGCACAATACGTTTTATGGTGCATTTTTTCCTGATAGCCTTGTGAAAAAAAAAGCTACCTAGTTGAAGCAACCGTTTTGTGGTAAAAAAAAAAAAAATTCTTTTCACGGCTCAACGCTATAAACTTCTGTGAAGCCCCCAGGTGTTCAAAGTGCTCACCAAACATCTAGAAAAAATATTTGAGGGCTCTAGTTTCCAAAATGGTGTCACTTGTGGGGGAGCTCCACTGTTTAGGCACCATAGGGGGTCTCCAAACGTGACATGGCGTCCGCTAATGATTCCAACCAATTTTGCTGTCAAATGGCGCTCCTTCTCTTCTTAGCCCCGCCATGCGCCCAAACAATTACTTTCCACCACATATGAGGTATCTGCGTACTCAGGAGAAAATGCACAATACATTTTATGGTGCATTTTTTCCTGATAGCCTTGTGAAAAAAAAAGCTACCTAGTTGAAGCAACCGTTTTGTGGTAAAAAATTTTTTTTTTCTTTTCACGGCTCAACGCTATAAACTTCTGTGAAGCCCCCAGGTGTTCAAAGTGCTCACCAAACATCTAGAAAAATTATTTGAGGGCTCTAGTTTCCAAAATGGTGTCACTTGTGGGGGAGCTCCACTGTTTAGGCACCATAGGGGGTCTCCAAACGTGACATGGTGTCCGCTAATGATTCCAACCAATTTTGCTGTCAAATGGCGCTCCTTCTCTTCTGAGCCCCGCCATGCGCCCAAACAATTACTTTCCACCACATATGAGGTATCTGCGTACTCAGGAGAAAATGCACAATACATTTTATGGTGCATTTTTTCCTGTTACCCTTGTGAAAAAAAAAGCTACCTAGTTGAAGCAACCGTTTTGTGGTAAAAAAAAAAAAAATTCTTTTCACGGCTCAACGCTATAAACTTCTGTGAAGCCCCCAGGTGTTCAAAGTGCTCACCAAACATCTAGAAAAAATATTTGAGGGCTCTAGTTTCCAAAATGGTGTCACTTGTGGGGGAGCTCCACTGTTTAGGCACCATAGGGGGTCTCCAAACGTGACATGGTGTCCGCTAATGATTCCAACCAATTTTGCTGTCAAATGGCGCTCCTTCTCTTCTGAGCCCCGCCATGCGCCCAAACAATTACTTTCCACCACATATGAGGTATCTGCGTACTCAGGAGAAAATGCACAATACATTTTATGGTGCATTTTTTCCTGTTACCCTTGTGAAAAAAAAAGCTACCTAGTTGAAGCAACCGTTTTGTGGTAAAAAAAAAAAAAATTCTTTTCACGGCTCAACGCTATAAACTTTTGTGAAGCCCCCAGGTGTTCAAAGTGCTCACCAAACATCTAGAAAAATTATTTGAGGGCTCTAGTTTCCAAAATGGGGTCACTTGTGGGGGAGCTCCATTGTTTAGGCACCTCAGGGGGTCTTCAAACCCGACATGGCGTCCGCTAACAGGTGCAGCTAATTTTGCACTCAAAAATTCAAATGGCGCTCCTTGCCTTCCGAGCACTGCTGTGTGTCCAAACATTTGATTTCCACCACATATGAGGTATCTGCGTACTCAGGAGAAAATGCACAATACATTTTATGGTGCATTTTTTCCTGTTACCCTTGTGAAAAAAAAAGCTACCTAGTGGAAGCAACCGTTTTGTGGTAAAAAAAAATTTTTTTCTTTTCACGGCTCAACGCTATAAACTTTTGTGAAGCCCCCAGGGGTTCAAAGTGCTCACCAAACATCTAGAAAAATTATTTGAGGCCTCTAGTTTCCAAAATGGGGTCACTTGTGGGGGAGCTCCATTGTTTAGGCACCTCAGGGGGTCTTCAAACCCGACATGGCGTCCGCTAACAGGTGCAGCTAATTTTGCACTCAAAAATTCAAATGGCGCTCCTTGCCTTCCGAGCACTGCTGTGTGTCCAAACATTTGATTTTCACCACATATGAGGTATCTGCGTACTCAGGAGAAAATGCACAATACATTTTATGGTGCATTTTTTCCTGTTACCCTTGTGAAAAAAAAAGCTACCTGGTTGAAGCAACCGTTTTGTGGTAAAAAATTTTTTTTTTCTTTTCACGGCTCAACGCTATAAACTTTTGTGAAGCCCCCAGGGGTTCAAAGTGCTCACCAAACATCTAGAAAAATTATTTGAGGCCTCTAGTTTCCAAAATGGGGTCACTTATGGGGGAGCTCCATTGTTTAGGCACCTCAGGGGGTCTTCAAACCCGACATGGCGTCCGCTAATGAGTGCAGCTAATTTTGCGTTCAAAAATTCAAATGGCGCTCCTTCCCTTCCGAGCTCTGCCGTGCGCCCAAACAATTGATTTTTACCACATATGGGGTATCAGCGTACTCAGGAGAACATGCACAATAAATTGTATTGTGTACTTTCTCTTTTCTCCCTTGTAAAAATGAAAATTTTATGGCTAAAGTAACATTTTTGTGTTAAAAAGTAAAATTTTCATTTTTTCCTTCCACATTGCTTTGGTTCCTGTGAAGCACCTAAAGGGTTAATAATCTTATTGGATGTGGTTTTGAGCAGTGTGAGGGGTGTAGTTTTTAGAATGGGGTCACTTTTGGGTATTTTCTGTCACCTCGGCCTCTCAAAGTCACTTCAAATGTGATGTGGTCCCTAAAAAAATTATTTTGTAAATTTTGTTGGAAAAATGAGAATTTGCTGATGACCTTTGACCCCTTCTAACTTCCTAACGGAAAAAAAATTTGTTTCGAAAATTGCGCTGATGTAAAGTAGACAAGTGGGAAATGTTATTTAGTAACTATTTTGTGTGACATATCTCTCAGATTTATGGGCATAAATTTTCAAAGTTTGAAATTTGCGAAATTTTCAAAATTTTCGCCAAATTTCCTAAATTTTCACAAATAAACGCAAAAAATATCGGCCTAAATTTACCACTGACATGAAGTACAATATGTCACGAAAAAACAATGTCAGAATCGCCAGGATCCGTTGAAGCGTTCCAGAGTTATAACCTGTCAAAGTGACACTGGTCAGAATTGCAAAAAATGGCCCGGTCATTAGGGTGTTTTAGTGGCCGGGGGTGAAGGGGTTAAAACACATGTACCAACCCGCGGCAAAACCGCGGTAAAAATACCGCGGCAATACTGCGCTAAAACCGCAGCAAACCGCATGCGGTTTTCGTGTGAGGTTTGCCGCAGTTTTTACCGCGGGTGCGGTAATCTTTCAGACCCTGCGGAATTTTCTTAAGAAAATTGCGTTTTCCAGTGCGCACAGGGCCTTCGCATTTTTCGAAACTAGACAACTTATTATTTTGTTTTCTCTTTTTCCCATATTAACCATCTGATTTTTTTTTATGAAAAAAAATGAGTAGAGGATAACAGGTAATCCCTGAACATGTTAACAGTATATTTGAAAGAATATAGTATTTATTGAAGTCACTGATGGTTAATTACATTACTGTACTGAAACATCATCATACACTATCAAGGCTTGATAATAAATGCATCATGTAATTTCTACAATGTGCCCCCAACCTCATTGTATTATGAAAAATACTTATCTTACAGAATTCACTTTATCTATCTCGTCAAGATAATGAACCATCAAGAACCAAGTTACCATGGTAATAGCCCATTATAGTGAACCACTATTGAAGGAGATGATCCATTTTAGGGTCAATGTCACATACACTTTTTTTTTCATACTCTCCATACCTTTTAGAAAGTGAACTACCAGTGAAGGTCTTAGCTTTGTTTCCAGGGGCCATTTAATGACCTAGAAGATATAGAAGTTTAAGTTATTAGAAACTGTAGCATATAAAGTAAGCTAGGATCTAATTTGCCTAAAGGGTTATTCACATGAGCATTTGTATTCTCTGTATTTCACTATTTTGTTACCTAAGATAAAATTTCATGAAAAGATACTGAGGGGAGAGCCCGATTTAGGTTCCTGCTCTCCACTGGATCGAGTGCAACAGTACAATACACTTTATGAGTAAATGTACGCCCAAACAAGTATTTTTTTTTATTCTGCATTTTTCCACCCTTACCATAAGTCTAAGGAATTGTGGGTTCTTTCCAGTTAACCCTCAAAAGAAGTCACCCACCTCTAGAGTGGTCTCTGTCAGTAATACATTAATGGGCTAAATTAACAAGACTCCGATACACAGCCCCTTCACCCGCGGGCGATTTTCCGTTTTTCCGTTTTTTGGGTTTTTTTGCTCCCGTTCTTCCGAGAGCTGTAACTTTTTTTATTTTTCCATCAATCTTGCCATGTAAGGGCTTGTTTTTTGCGGGATAAGCTGTACTTTTAAATAAAACCCTACGTTTTACCATATAGTGTACTGGAAAACAGCAAAAAAATTTCAAGTGCGGAAAAACTGCAAAAAAAGTGTGATCACACAATAGTTTTTGGAATATTTTATTCACCATGTTTACTATATGATAAAACTGATGTGTTGGTGTGATGTCTTAGGTCGGTATGAGTTTGTAGACAACAAATATGTATAGGTTTACTTTTATCTAAGGGGTTAAAAAAAATTCACAAGTTTGTTCAAAAAAAGTGGTGCACTTTTTGCGACATTTTCTGAAACTCGTAGCGTTCTCATTGTTTGGGATCTATGGCTCAGATATGGCTTATTTTTTGCGTCTCGAGCTATAGTTTTCAATGGTATTATTTTTGCGCAGATGTTCTGTTTTGATCGCCTGTTATTGCATTTTGCGCAAAATTTGCAGCAACCAAAAAAAGTATTTTGGAATTTTTATTCCACCAAGCCATTTACCGATCATATTAATTGATTTCATATTTTGATAGATCGGGCATTTCTGAACGCGGCGATACCAAATATGTGTATATTTTTCATTTTTTTAACCCTTTAATTTTGAATGGGCCAAATGGGGGGTGATTTGAACTTTTAGGGGTTTTTTTTATTTTTTTTTATTTTTTAAAACTTTTTTTTTACTTTACTATTTCTCCTAGGGGACTATAACGATCAGCAGTCTGATCATTCTTCCATTTCTCCAGATCACAGCTACACAGCTCAGATCTGAAGAAAAGCTGATTTACTCTCACACACTGCCCTCTGATAGCAACCACCGGAAGTCAAGTGATCACATCATGTGACTTCCAATGTCGGTGGTTAAGTTATCCTTATGGCAGCGCGTTGATACATCTCGCTGTCAGAATTTGACAGTGAGATGTAACGGGTTAATAGACGCGGGTGGACTACGATTCCACTGGCATCTGACACGCACACATGTCAGCTGTTGAAATCAGCTGACATGTTTACGGATCGCTGTGGACCGCCCACAGCAGCCCGCGGAAATGAACCTCACACGATCCATGATGTACCCAGTACCTCATGTGTCGTGAAAAGGATAGTAGCAAAGCAGTGGGCAGAATCGCAGTGAGACGAATAGAACAGTAGCCCAAAACCGGTAAGAATAGCAAGATATGACAAGTTCCCTAAACTTATTTTCTTTTTTAGTTTAAAATGAATAAAGGATTAATCTCTATTTACTCTCCTATGAAAAGGAAGGGTGCACTGCTCAATAATGCTAAAGATGATATCTATAGGGTGCTCAACCATGCAGTAAGGAACAAGGAGCACTAATAGAGAGAAAAGATACTGCCCAAATCAGCGAGCACACTTTATGTATATAATAAATTACAAAAGACTTTATTGACAAAGATTAAAACCATGCAACCAAAACACTCTCGACCCCAAGTGCTAGGTAACTCACAATCAAGGGTGCATCTATACATAGGTCGGTGCAAGGATGAAATTACATAACTTATAGGATCACATGCAAAAAGGGTAACAATGCGTACAATCTGCTATGACCTCGTCACCTTTTTATTGTGGTTGGTGGCAATTTCGACTGTTAAACTTCCCTTTTTTTTTAGGCCTCCCCTCTGACCATTTGGGCTTTATTTGCCCCCATACAATGTTATGTTAACTAAGTATATACTTACTGTCTCCTTGTATTGCTACAATTGGTGTAGGGGTCTTTATTTGACTAGCAGGTTTTCCTCAAAAATTTATGGTGAATTTCTCA
This sequence comes from Anomaloglossus baeobatrachus, assembly GCF_048569485.1. NCBI lineage: Eukaryota > Metazoa > Chordata > Amphibia > Anura > Aromobatidae > Anomaloglossus > Anomaloglossus baeobatrachus. The sequence continues at coordinate 126,277,471 of NC_134354.1, forward strand.
TTGTGGCTATGGGTCAGATGTTATATATCATTGTATCATATAATATATGAATTATATGCAGACACTGTGGAAAATGTATAGTGTGACGCCCTGGACCCCAGGGGTCACAGGTAATAACACCTACCACATACACGCACACCCCCATCCCCTGTGAGGTCACACACGTCACCCGAAAGGGAGACCTGATGCCTCCCTCAGGGCGAGTAGAGCACACCAGGTGGGCGGAGTCAGGTGGAAAGACACGCCCACCGAGGAGACTACTGTCCTGGGGCAGGAAGTTCAAACAGATGAGTTTTGGAGTTGACAGTGAGTGGTAGAGGATTAGCTGTCAGGGACCCGGGTAGGAGCCTGGGCCCCTTAGAGCAGAGGTCCCCAACTCCAGTCCTCAAGGCCCACCAACAGTGCAGGTTTTTGGGATTTCCTTAGTATTGCACAGGTGTTAATGTAATTACCTGCCCAGGTGCTGGTTCCAACAGCAGTGCAATGCTAAGGAAATCCTGAAAACATGCACTGTTGGTGGGCCTTGAGGACTGGAGTTGGGGAACCCTGCCTTAGAGAACGTCAGGCAGGCAGACGGTAGTGGCCATCTGTAGGAGTACCGGTACGGACCGGGCCTGTGTTGGAGCCCGCCGGTCCCGAACCGGGGAGTCAACCGTGTACCGGAGCACCAACAGGAGGGTACTCAGACCCCGTCCTAGCTTAGAAGCCACTGAGTATAGGCAAATTGACTGATTGCTGGCCGGACCTCTTGGGTTCATCCACACTCAAAATCCCGAAAGAAGGCAAAAGCTCACCAAGACCGGGTGAGCGCCACCGCCAAGGGCCAAACACCCGATGGGCCAGCACCTGCGGACAACCGAGGGCTCATCCGGCAGCTCAACACCGGGGAGCGGGCTACCACTGCTTAGGCAGGGGGGCCGAAACACAAACATCCCGAGGTGCACGGGAAAAGGGGCCACCATCAACCCCACAGGGAACATCAGCAGCCGGCCGCGGGGACCGACCACTACCGAACTTTGGTTTACCAGTGACTCTGAGTGTGAATCAATTGTGAGTACACCAGTGCCATCCAGGCACGACGCTACACCCCGACGACAACATCATCCCTTACACTCCGCGCACCCACCGGGGCCCCGGGACACACCGCCCCTACCCACGGATTGGCTAACATCTCAGCTGCGGCCGCAACACCGATTCCGGACTAGCCCGCCATCACTTCAGCCGCAGAGGGGGTGCATCCCCCATCACCACGACCCGTGGGTGGCGTCACGACCCGTTGCACAGCCACCAACCCCCCCACCGCCTCCCCTTAACAAGAGCGACGTGGCCCCGGTCCGGAGGCGCTCGTGCCACCGAGAACCCGAGCCCGGACCTCGAGCGACTTGGCCCGAGCAAGCGGAGGAAGCGGCCGGGCCCCTCTCAGGGCGGTACAATAGTACTTGGTCATCTCAGACATAGGTGCCATTTTATATGGATTTTGTATTGGTATTATAAATTGTATGCATTGATACCTTTTTTGCATGTGAACCTATAAGTTATGTAATTTCATCCTTTGTACCAACCTATGTATAGATGCACCCTTGATTGTGAGTTACCTAGCACTTGGGGTCGAGTGTTTTATGGTTTTAATCTTTGACAATAAAGTCTTTTGTAATTTATTATATACATCAGGTGTGCTCGCCGATTTGTGCAGTATCTTTTCTCTCCATTAGTGCTCTATTTACTCTCCTACAGGGACATAACTATTGCGGTCGCAGGGATCGCGCTTAAGACTGGACCCGGGGGTGGGTGAGCCCACTGACCCCAGCGCCTGCTTCAGCTGGATGTATGTCAGAGGGCATACATCCAGGTGAAAAGCATTGTGCCACAGAGACCCATCGGACATCATGCGTTGCTATAGCAAGGACGTAATGTCAGCTAGTGACCACGGCATACTGGCTACAGAAGAGGAAGTCACGGTATGTAGTAGCTTGGGAAGGAGAGATTATTTTTTTCTTGCACTAGAGACAGAACAAAGACATATATACCAGGAAGGGGGCATATTAACCAGGGTGGGGACATCTATACCAGGAGGGGCCAGAATGGGGATATATATACCAGGAAGGGGCCTAGATTAAGGACATGTATAAAAGGATAGGAACATATGTCTCAGGAAGAGCTCTAGGATAAGGTCATGTATATCAAGATGCGGGCATATATACCAGAAAGGAGCCTGCGATAAGGACATATATATTATAGGATATGGACATATATACCAGGAAGGGGCCTATGGTGGAGTCATATATACCAGGAATTGAGCAGATTTACCAGAATGGGGGACATCTATACCAGGATGGACCCAGAATAGTGACATATATACCAGGAAGGGGCCTAGGTTAAAGACATGTATACCACAATGGGGGCATATATACCAGGAAGGGGGCATATTTACAAGGGTGGGGGAATCTATACCAGGAGGGGACCAGAAGAGGGATATATATACACCAGGAAGGAGCCTAGGATATGAACATTTATAACAGGATAGGGGCATATATTTTTAGGAAGGAGCCTAGGATAAGGATATGTATACCAGAATAGGGTATACATACCAAGAAAGAGCCTAAGATAAAGACATGTATACCAGGATGGGGACATATATACAAGAATGGAGCCTAGGATGGAGACATATATATCAGGAAGGGGACTAGGATGGAGGAAATTTTTACCAGGATGGGAACATGCTTACCAGGAAGGGGGGCATATATACCAGGATGGGGGACATTTACCAGGAATGAGGACATATTTACCAGGAAGGAGCCCAGGATGGGGTACATTAGAACAGGATGGGGGACATTACTACATAATGTTGGGGAGGGTAACTCTTATGCCTTTGTAGGATTTGGAACGCTACAAGGGCCTATACATCTGACCAACATGTTGTGCGAATTTTGCATTGGCGCCTATCGAACTCTAGTAATTTCTCTGGTCTCCAGCTACCATTGGAATTGTCTTACTATAGTCTCAATGCTTATGGGTTATGAATACAGTGCAGTCCGTCTCAGCTGGATTCCTGCCGACATAGCGCTGCACTGTCAGTTGTAAATTACCTTTAAAATACACTATGTGTGACGCCCTGGACTAGTCAGGTCGTCACAGGGTTCTGCACAATCTTTCTCTCCCCGTGCAGGGCTCAACCCCCCCATGGTTCTGGGTATCCATCTTGCGGTACTGCCTCCACCATCATTCACAAATCCTAGTTACACCTCACACCACACCTGTCAGGCACACCAGTGGGCTGCTTAAGCTGGAATAGGGCTGCCCACCTAGGGGTCAGACAGGGAGGTGCGAGGTGACAAGTCAGTTGAGTGGTAGTCCTCGAGCCGTGAGGAGCTCGGAGGGAGCTGGGAGTTGGAGCTCCCAGGGGAAAAGCAGACCAGGTCGCAGTCAGTGGTCTGAACGCGGAGGAGTCGGAGACCCGGTCGCGGAAGATTGGGACTGGGTGCTTGGCTTGTCCTGGAGGATAGCCAGCAGCCGCAGTTCAATAGTCGGGCTGGGACCGAAGGCACGTTGGGGTACATGGACCCTAGGTCGGGGAGAAGCTTCAAGAAACCCGGCAATTAACCTGTGGAGGACAGGGCCTATATGGACTGTTCCCAAGAAGCTCAGAGATCGGGGGAACTAGCGCAATGAGGGGGATAGAGCTTTCCAAGCAAAGCAGCCCATTAAAATCCCAAGCGTGAGCTCCTGAGAGCAAGCTCCTCTGCTACTCTTAGCAGGGAGTGGGGCCCGGAAAGCTCCAAGCTGATGGGCCAACTGAACACTATAAAATACGGTGCCAGGAGGCAGACCACAGACCACTAGGCAATACTGCAGGGGATGGGAACCGAACGAGCTCCCCAAGAGGGCAGCAGCACCCAGAGACTTGGTTTACTATGTTGTCAGCGTCTGCTTTCTTGCTGAGTGAGTACCTCGAGCCACGAGTAGTGATGTCTGGATCCGAGCAGTTCGACCGCTGCTGGGGCGGTACATATGCCTCTATGATTTCTACTGCCATATGCTATCACAGAATAAGCCATAGCATGATTTGACAGGATTTTTGGTGTTTGCTTGAAATATAAGCCCTACTTCAAAAATAAGCCTCAGTTGAAGTCAGGGTTGGCGTTGAGGGGAGTCAAACAGCGCAATTTCTCAGGGTCCCCACTGTCTTAGGGACTTCAGCAGTTGTATTCTGAGGTTAAGATTGTTTAAGGATCTCTGCTGACTTCACAGTCAAGTGACATGATGTACTCAAAGGTCTCTTCATTGCAGGAGTCTAACAGACCTGAACAGGAGACAGGCTAGAATGCAAGACTTGCATTAAGAAGAAGGGAGAGCAAACTGGGCAGTTTCATAGGGCCCCCATTCTCATAGGGGGCTTCAGTGTTTATATCCTGTTAATAACAGTGCTTCAGGACCTTTGTGACAATGTGTCATGTGACTAGGTTGTCACCAAAAGGTCTCTTAATTGCAGGAATCTAAAGCTAAAGAGGAAGCAGGCAGATACTGTATGTATGAGCAGTGTGTAGACAGATGTATACAAAGATAGGTAAATCCATTCCTTTATGAATAAGCACTCCACCCTTCAGCCAGGTCGTTTTAATTCCCATTTTACATACAATCATCTTGGCTATCTCATACATAAATTTGACTTGCAACTATTTAGCATATGACCAGTTGTGCAGATTCTTGTCATGTCACTGCATTGTTACTGTTTTGCGCCTGGGGTAGAAAAATCTTTTTCTTCCTGTATATTACAAATTACAACCTGGTCTCACATTCCCCAATAGCTCAGTGTTATTAGGTTGATTCCCAAGTGAAAGGTCGCTGGTTTGAATCGAAGCTTCCATGAAAATGCGGTGAAATTGTTATTCAGAGGCATTATTGTGATGCTTATTTTAAAGGGTACGATGATGGAATGTGCTGCAAAACACATGAGCTGAGGACATGTTTTCAGCAAAGTCCGAAAAGATTAGATTAGGACCAGAATTTTACCTGACTCCTGGGAAGAATCAGGAAGGCCCTCTGAAGAATTTACTCTAGCTAAAATTACCTATAGATTGTTTAGGAGTTGACTATATGTAACGTAGCCAGGGGCAGTAGTGGAGGGCGAGGGCCGAAGTCCTGCACCCGCCCCAGCACCTTATAGACACGGGGGATAGAGTGGATGGTGGAGTGGGTGTAAAGGTGTTATCTGCGAGCAGGGGTGCTTCTTGGCTAAAAAACAGTTTCTTACCATCTGCTTCACTCTCTGCAGTTCTGTGTTTAGGGTTACTAATGATGAGTTCACACGGATTAAAAACTGAATGTAGTTTACTTGCAACAGATTCCAAACACCATTTCACTTTGCTTACAACAGGGTTCACACCAGCTACCTTAGACAATGGGGGTTTGCTGCTTCCCTGTTCCCTGGCTATCCATCCACACAGGTCCATGTGAAACACTGTGGCTAGAAAGCCCCGCATGGCTAGGCTACTTCTCAAGAGGACTCCAAAAGTCTTGATCCCCCAGTGTTGGTGGCTTTCCGTGGACACTAAACTTCTCGCTGACCGCACTGTTCACAGTCGCTTGTTTGCGGGGTGCTCTCTCAAGTCCCTCACTTCCCTTCAATGGAACTCTAACGCTGCAGTCCATCTTTTAGTCACCTTAGCTTCCTCCTGCACATGCTTCCGTCTGTTCCTCTCCACACCACACTCTACACTTTGCTAAATCTCCCTCCTTCACTTCACTGCTACTCTTAAATAACTAATCCCCTTCACTGTGGGCTGGCTTCTTCCATTTTAAATCTCTCAGCCTTGTCACTATTCCTGAATAGAAATGAGCAAACCTGTGGAAGTTCGGATCGGCGGGTTTAGCCGAACTGTACCTTCCAATGGAAGTTCTTCATTGGCAGTTCAAGTCTCTGCGCACAGACAGCCAGCCATATGCAGAACACTTCCAGGGTAGGGTGGGCAAGGTTTTTCCTTTTCTTTTTTTTTTGGTTCCACACTACATCTGATCATGCTGTTCTTACCCCCAGTGCGAGACGATCAAAGACTGCAAGCGTCTCGCACTGGGCTGAGCACCGAACAAACATGAGCACAGTGATGCTCGCGTGAGTGGTCAGCTTACATAAAGCACCCAATCTGAGAACTCTATTTTGTTTTTGTTTTTTTTTTTTTTAATTTTTTTATTATAAAAGTCAGTGTTCGGACGAAAATCAAACAGTGAACCACGGGTTCGCTCAGCTCTATTCCTGAAGACAGTTTCCCCCTGCAGCTAGCAAACCCAGGACCGGTGACATCTGGTGGTTGCTGGTAAAACAGCACCCAAAAAGACTTACACGGGGCATTTGAACTTGTACTTGTGCTCTTTATGGAACAAAATAATCAAAGTAAGGGCTCATTCACATGACCGTTCCGTTTTTGTGGCTGGCAAAACACTGTCGTTTTTTTTTTTTGCATGGATGCATCCATGTGGCATCCATTCCATTCCATTCCGTATATGGGCCGTGTGTCATCCGTGTGCCTTCAGTTTTTTTGCGGACCGCAAAACACGGAAGCAGGTAGATAGATAAATAGATGGATAGCTGGATATAGATAGAGGGATAGATCGATAGATAGAGGGCTAGATAGATAGAGGGATAAATAGAGGGATGAATGAATGGAGGGATAGCTAGAGGCATAGATAGATGAGAAAAACATATATAATGTACCACTCCCCAGCATTTTGCAGTCTTGCACCCTTTAGTGTCTTTCATGTGGCACTAAAGAGTGCTTAGCCTTATATTCAGCCAAAAAAATAAATAATTAAAAAAAAACAACGTGGGGTCCCCCAATTTTTTTTAGCCAGCTCAGGTAAAGCAGACAGCTGCAGCTTGCAGACCACAGCTGGCAGCTTCACCTTGGCTGGTAATCCATAACAGAGGGCACCCCACGCTGGTATTTAAATTAAATAAATAATTTAAAACAAAAAACGTGGGTTCCCCCCCAAATTGGATCACCAGCCAAGGTAAAGCGGACAGCTGTGGTCTGGTATTCTCAGACTAGAGAGGTCCGTGGTTCTTGGACCCTCCCCAGCCTAAGAATAGCAGGCCGCAGCCTCCCCAGAAGTGGCGCATCCATTAGATGTGCCAATCCCGGTGCTTTGCCCCAGCTCTTTCCGATGCCCTGGTGCGGTGGAAAATGGGGTAATATATGGGGTTGATACCAGATGCGTAATGTCACCTGGCATCAAACCCTGGGGTTAATGATGTCATGGCGTCTATCAGATATCCGACATCAGTAACCCAGTCAGTAATTAAAAAAAATAGACGACAAACAAATTTTTATTTGAAAAAAAATTCCCCAACACATTCCCTGTTTCAGCAATTTATTGAAAATAAAAAAAACAAATCCGGGTCCGGCGTAATCCAATAAGGGGGACCCACGACGATCCATACCATAGTCACTGTCCCAGTCAATGAAGAACAGAATGTTCCCCATTGACTGGGAGAGCCGTGCAGTGACCTGAGCTAACATCAATAGGTCAGCCCAGGTCACTGCAGGGGGTGACCAGTGCTGACTTCAGGAAGTTAGCGAGGTACATTACCTGCGGTGATGGAAGCCACTGCACTCCTGACATCAGCACTGGTCACAGAGTTGTATGCCCGCCGCGTTCTCAGACCACCTCTCGTGAGAGGCCCATGACGTCACCGCTAGTCACAGTCTCGGGCTGCCCGCAAGAGGTGATGTGAGAACGCGGCTGTCAGTGACTAGTGCTGACGTCAGGAGTGCAAGAGTTCATCACCACAGGTAATGAACTTACTAACCTCCTGACGGCAACGTTCATCATCCCCACGGCTGCTCACACTGCAGTGCGGGCATATGCTGACACACTGCAGTACGGGCATATGCGGACACACTGCAGTGCGGGCATATGCTGACACACTGTAGTGCGAGCAGCTGCGAGGCTGGCGGGGGAGCGGGACACAGACTGCACGGGCACCCGACGGAGGTCACACAGAAGTGCTTCCATGCGGCTTCCGGGGATTTTGCGGGCCCATTGACTTGTATTGAGTCTCGGTCTGTTATTACGGAACAGAATAGGACATGTTCCATAATAATGAAGCGGACATACGGCATCCGATGTGTTTTTTTTTTTTTTGTAGGATCGGATACACACGGAAGTGCTACCGTGTGCCATCCGATCCTACACAGAACACATTGAAAAGATGGTCCTGTCCGCAAAAAAACAGGAACTGACCAGGACAGGCGAAACGGTCATGTGAATGAGCCCTAAAGTGTATTGGGATCTTGTTATGTCCTTTAATTTTTGGTACAGTTCTTCTGATATGCTTCTACCACTCTAGACTAAATCATTACCCCTCTCTTCTACCTTAATGCACCAAGAAGGGAGCACAACAGTACACCACTAACATTATCCCTTCTAAATCTTTATATCACCAGAGTTGTTTTACTATGAACATTTTTTCATCTATTTTCTGTTGTACAAACCTGGGTGCACCTTATAATCAGGTGTGTCTTATAGTATGAAACGTATGATATACCCAGACTCATTCTTCTTTTTGCACTTTGTACAAATGGGATGTAGTCCCTCCTTCTCAGCTAGATATTGCATCTACATAGCTTCGCAGGACAGATGGCTGCAGTTTGGGACTTGTCTTCCTCTGCCCTTATTTACACCGATGTCATTGACCTAAGCAAAGGTTTAAGGCTATGTGCGCACGTTGCGTAAATACATGCAGTTACGCTGCGCTTTGTAGCGCAGCGTAACTGCATGCGTCCTGCGTCCCCTGCACAGTCTATGGAGATTGTGCAGGGGCCGTGCGCACGTGGCATCTTAGAGCGCAGCGCTTCGGCTGCTGCCCGAAGCGCTGCGTTCTAAGAAGTGACATGTCACTTCTTCCGTGCGCTTTGCCAGCAGCTCCTGCTCTGTCTATGGGAGGAGCTGCAGGCAGAGCGCATGGAATCGGCTTTTTTTTTTTTCTCTACGGACATTTTCTGCAGCGATTTGAAGCGCACGTGTGCTCTTCAGATCGCTGCAGAAATTTCTGCAGGGCTAGTACGCAACGTGCGCACATAGCCTAATACTAGAGTTGGACTGTCCCAATTGGGCATACCTTGTTGCGATAGGATGGCTTTTATGCTTTTTGATTAGTGTTAACCAAGTGCCCTATATTATTCATATGTACAGCTACGGTACTATGTACTTTATTATACGGTATATGCTTATTTTGTGTTTTTTCTTTTCTTCTTGGGCTTGGTCTGTGAAATGGCCACGGTGTGAACGTGCTCTTATTGCACATATACAGTAACAACCTATTATCCTGCTCATTATTTATTTTTTTCTGTTTTAGTTACAATGACAAGTAATGACAATTATTAACGAGAACATTTTGTTGTTCACTTTTGGCTCATGAGCATTATATCAAACATATGATAAATTACATCTAAACTGAAGATTTTTGGAATGACTTTTCCTGCAGAATTATTTCCATATCAAGTTTGAGGTATCAAGATTGATGGATACCGATATATAAATAGGCATTGATGACAAGATTTATAACAATATAAAATATATTAAATGTGGCGATTCCTCCATACATCCCCCAGCACAAGCTTGCTTGTTGCGTGACTCATACTGAGAGTGTTCCAGTAATGGAATGCGTAATCCGTCAATAAAGGTCAACCAGCCAGTAACAATGGATCACCTTGTACAAAAGAGAAGGATTTTCATCTGATCACATGAATAATCTAATCTTCATTTCATATTGTGTTCTATGCGATATCATATATTATTTGACCCATCACTCTAAGATAGTATATAGGATAGCATTAGGTCCGTCCATATACATGGCACACGTTAACGGTTTATGTTAACACTGTAAAATGTAGAAGTCATTGCTCCTCCTCTCCTCATTGTCAATTTTTCCTGTTCCATATTCACGGAGATATTTTGTAGAAGTAATAGTTGTGTAATCTTAAAGATATAAAATGTTTGTGTCTCTAGACAAAATTGGGAGCATGTAGGGGAGGGCTCATGCAGTCTATGAAAGCACCATTATTATTCTTTAATTTCAACCTCCTCATTTCCTATTTTTACTCTACTATATAAATATACTCTTATTGTCCATTCATACATTATGGTTTCCCTTGAGGAAGCTATATGCGAAACATGCATTGGGGTAATGGGCAGTGTGTGTCAAGTGGTCACTGATATGGTGTATGGTGTGATGGGTATTTTGCTTGAGTTCTATTTTTATTTTGTATCTGTGGTCATAATTACATTGATAGTGGTTGAGTGCTTGGTTACAGCCATTATAGTGACTTATGTATTGTTAAAGGGAATCTGTCCATATGTGTTTGCCCCCTCATCTGAGAGCAGCATAATGTAGAGACAGAGACCCTTATTCCACCAATGTGTCACTTACTGAGCTGTTTGCTATCATTTTGATAAAATCAATGTTTTCTCTGCTGCAGATCTAGCAGTTAGGGTACGCTCACACAAGCGTGAAAATCGGACGAGTGCAATGCGAGAAAATCTCGCATTGCACTCGGACCTATGTTAGTCAATGAGGGAGAGCAGTTAGTCAGCTTTCCTCGCATCCAGATTCTGGATGCGAGAAAAGCGGCAGCATGCTGCGATTTTCTGCTAGAGCCATATCCCTCACACCCATTCAAGTGAATGGGTGCGAGAGATACATCGGACTGCACTCGGATGTTATCCCAGTGCAGTGCGATATACGCACAGGCTGACAATGGAGGAGATGGTGGGGATTAACCCCTCCCTCTCCTCCGCAGCACCCGTTCTCAGCTTCACAGCTGTGATCTGATTGCAGGATCGGGTCACAGTCGCATAACACTTGGCTCATGCTCACAGCAGAGCCTGAGCCGGGAGTCATTAGCATATTGCATTGGATGCCATACACTCGTCTGAGTCCAGCCTTATACAGAGCACATGAATATGCTGACTACCTTACAGCACACCAAGTAATCATCTATTGATATTCTACTGCTGATTAAACAGTGATTTTATCAAAGCTACACTAAGCAGCCCAGTAAGTGACACATCGCTGGAATCAGAATCTCTGTCCCTACATTATGCTGCTCTCAGATTAGGTGGCAAAAACCTGGTGACAGATTCCCTTTAATGATGAATCTTCAGCCACTTTGTGATTAATATATTCTGTAAATCCCAAATATATAGGTTAACTTCTACTACTCTCTGACAACCTTATAAATGTATAGATTTTCTCAAAGACACTACTCCAAAGATACAAAAACCTCTGTTCCTCCCTACCCAACCCTCTCTCTTTCTCTATCTCTTCTCCATTTCCTTCTTTCCTTTACTCTTAATTTTGTTTCCTTCCTTTTTTACTTAAGGTTAATTCTCCCTTTTACCACTTACGGTACCCTTCCCACCTTTTTCCTTGATCTTTCCCAGGTTTGCCCCAATAAAGTTCTTCTTCCCTAATTTATCCTCCCTAACCCCTCCTTCCTTACCCCTATATATACTAAATGGTTAATGTAAGTATACTTATTCATAACTTATTCAAACAAATTTATAAATAAAATTATGTCTTTGTTCAAACTTAAAATACAATAAAAATGATTGAAAATTAATATATTCTGTATGCACCTATTTGATTTTTACATTTATTTTGATTAATTTGACATTGCATTTTCAGATTGCCCTCACTAGTATGACTGCACTGTCCTACTTGGGTTTTTAAAGATTTTTTGACAATTGTTTGTATAATATTTGTGCTAATAAGGTGTGATATTCTTTATTTATAGTTGTTGATATATTCAAGGGTAATATACGAGTATAGTTAATAACAGACAGAGAAAGCACTTCTCAGGTAGCTACTAAAACTGTATTGGGGGCCAGTAATTCTAGTAATCAGCTACCTTTAAATTAGTACCTTACGTATATTTGCATAAACAATTCCCTAATTTCATTTTAATGAAATAAAAACTGACTTTTTATTTTTAATAAATCCCACACAGTGAATGCTTTTCATCCAATATTTAAGGAAGGTAAGAGGGTAGATCCAGGCAACTACCGTCCAGTAAGCCTGACATCAGTAGTGTGCAAAGTTTTTGAGGGCATTTTAAGGAATGATATGCAAAAATACATTGCAAAAAATAATATAATAACTTCATGAAGCATGGATTCATGAAAGATAAGTCGTCTCTAACCAACATGTTGTGGTTGGGTGAGGAGGTAAGTGCAAATCTGGATATTGGTAATGCGGCTGATGTGATTTATTTGGACTTTGCAAAGGCATTTGATACTGTACCACATAATAGGCTTATACTAAAGCTCCAGAAGCAAGGACTAGGGGACACAATATGCAACTGGGTAAGGAATTGGCTAAAAGATAGGAAACAAAGAGTAGTCATAAATGGAACATTCTCTAAATGGGCCATAGTCAGCAGTGGGGTGCCGCAGGGGTCTGTGCTAGGACCGATTCTTTTATAATCTCTTTATTAACCTTGTGGATGGGATTGATAGTAAAGTGTCAGTCTTTGCTGATGACACCAAACTATGTAGGATATTAAAAACTGATCTTGATAGTACAATATTACAAAAAGATCTGGATAAGATGTCAGAATGGGCAGATACTTGGCAAATGAGATTTAAAGTTGATAAATGTAAAATAATGCACCTAGGACGGAGTAATCCTATAACTGCGTATACATTAAATGGAAGTAAACTCGGGACTACAGAACAGGAGAAGGACTTGGGTATTCTCATTACAAATAAGCTGAGCAGCAGCACTCAATGTCAAGCAGCAGCTGCTAAAGCAAACAAGATTTTAGGGTGTATAAAAGGAGAGATTACATCTTGTGATGCCAACGTATTGTTACCCCTCTATAAATCACTTGTAAGGCCACATCTGGAATATGGGATCCAGTTTTGGGCTCCACATTTTAAAAATGACATTCAGAAGTTAGAGTCAGTTCAAAGGCGGGTACCTAGACTACTACAAGGAATGGAAAGCCTCACATATGATGAGAGGTCGAAAAAGTTAGATTTGTTTAGCTTAGAAAAAAGACGTCTCAGAGGAGATCTCATTTATATGTATAAATATATGTGTGGTCAATATAAAGGACTGGCACATGACTTATTCCTTCCAAAGACAATAGTAAGGACCAAGGGCCATTCACTTCGAGTGGAAGAAAAGTGATTCTGGCAGCTAAATAGGAAAGGGTTCTTTACAGTTAGAGCAGTCAGTGGAGTCCCCTAACACAAGATGTAATAATGGCAGATACTATAGCAGCTTTTAAAGGGAACCTATCACCGGATGTTTATAATACTCACCTAACGGTCAATGCAGAGCAGACTGGTCGGATGGGTGTCTCTGTTCTCTGGGTCTGCACATCCTCTTTCGGTGCACTTTGTCCTCTTTCTTCTGAAGCTAGCGTGGATAATGTGTTCTATGTCATCTACGCTAGCCGACATTGAGGTCCCGCGCAGGCGCACTACACTACTTTGATCTGCCCTGTTCAGGGCAGATTAAAGTGCACCTGTGCAGGACCTCAACGTCTGCTTGTGTGTATGACATAGAACGAGTCATCCACACTAGCTTCAGAAGGAGGACAAAGATCGCCAAAAGAGGAGGCGTGGGATCCGGAGAACGGAGACACCCATCCGACCAGTTTGCTCCGCATTGACCGTTAGGCGAGTATTATCAACATCCGGTGATAGGTTCACTTTAAAAAAGGGCTGGATGATTTCCTCAGTATACACAACATTGCTGGTTATACTGTAACTATGTAACTATACCCTGTAATGATCAATCCCCGAAATAGGCTGAAAAGATGATGCAAATTTGTAGTAATAAAATTGCAACAAAATACATTAGTAATTATAAAAGTATATTATGAATCCAACTAAATTTACTCCAAATGTAAGCTTCAGCTGTGATTACTAATGACCTAACAGCATATAACCAGCATGAGAACTTACACAGGATAGTTTCTATAAACACCACATATTATTTTAGTTCTTACCTGATTCTTTCCGTGCACACAGGAGTCACCAGGAGTTTCCTTCTCATTATTGTGCCATAAACTAGTGTAATGAGGAGTTTCACCACTAGATGTCTCCCTCCAACTGTAAACACAATCGTTGTCTTAGCAACAGGGGTAGCTGAAGGGAGGACACCATACCACAATGGGTTTTTTTTTATGCAACGAAGAGATAGACAAGACAATAATGTTCTCCGAGGGAGATATCATTATAGATAAATCTGGTATGTATGGAAAAAGGAACACAAGCGGTGGGAAGACAGCAGAGCTGGTACTGGAGCTCAAGGACCAATTACTAAAATGTGCTTGCTTATCCACTGTGTTTATTGATAATGTATCTATATTTGTGTATATCTATATCTAAAATATAATTTTTATTATTTCATGATTCAAGATTTTATTTGTGCTTTTCAAAAGTGCAAACAAAAAAAAGTAAATTTTTTTTTGCAACTAGAGTTAGGCTACTTTCACACATCCGGTTTGAGCTCTGCGGCTCAATCCGGCTGTGAAACCTATGCAACGGATGCGGCGAAAACACCGCATCCTTTGCATAAGTTTTTACATGCGGCCCGTCCGTTTTTTTCCGGTTGCGGCACTCTACTGAGCATGCGCAGTGGAAGAAACCGCATGCGGCGGCCGGATGCGTTTTTTCCGCATTGCGCCGCATCTGGCGTCCATAGGCATGCATTGAAAAATGCGCGGCAGCAGCCGGATGCGGCGCAATGCGTTTTTTTGCCGGAGCAAAAAATGTTGCAGGCAACGTTCCATCCGGCCGCGGCATTGGCTAAATCTGCCGCATGCGGCAAAAACCGGGCCGAATGCAAGCCCATGCGGCACAATACGGCACTAATGTAAGTCTATGCAAAAAAAAAAACGCAACCGGCGGCAAAAAAAACGGTTGCGGTTTTTCTGCAGAGCGCCGTATTGTGCCGCAGAGCAAAAACCGGATGTGTGAAAGTAGCCTTAGTGGGCACAATGACCCTGTGATTAAGAGGCATGTTTGAGTGAGGCTAAAAGGGGTATTCCCATCTCAAAGATCCTATTCTAATATGTAGTAGGTATAATAATAATAATAGAAAATACCGCCAATTAGAAATGTATTATAGTTTTCCTGATATAACCATGTCTCTTACCTCATGTGCAGGGCATTGCAGTTTAGGTATCCATGGTTATGACCACTCGAACAATGGCTGTAACCAGGGATATCTAAGCTGCACTACCCTGCACATGAGGTAAGAGACAAGGCTAAATAAAAGAACAATACTACATTTCTAATTTGAGGTATTTACAAATTTGCCTCAGAGAGCTGTATGTGCCTCCCAGAGCTTTATGCCCCCCAGTAATGTCTATGCCCCAGCCTCTTCTGTGATGTGTATACTGTAACCCCCATCCCTGCCTATGATGTATATACTGTAGGCCCAGCCTCTCCTGTGATGTATATACTGTAAGCCCAGCCTCTCCAATGATGTATATACTGTAGCTCCTTAGTCTCTCTTGTGATGTATATACTGTAGCCCCCGCCTCTCCTGTGATGTATATTGAGCAGCATCAGAATGCACTGTGCGCAGCCATGTCTGTTAGTGGCGGCCATCACGCAGCACCCCCTGCACAGCCACATGCCCGGGAGAAGCTGGATGGAGACGAGCAGGAAAGGTAAGTGAGGCTTGTTGCTGATTTCCCCATATTAAAAAGATCTCTATGTCCTAGTGTGAGTGTATGATGTGTGTTTATGTATGTCAGTGTATATGACTGTGTATATATTTTTGTCTGTTTCTATGTATTTTTGAGAATTTGTCTTCAAATATGTACATATCTGTGTATATGCTTGTGCATGGGACCCACTGAGACTTTTTCCCCCGGGGAGCACAAAAAGCTGGAGCCGGCCCTGAGGTGAAATTATCTTTTGTGCAGCAAAAAGATCTTCGTTCTTGGCTGTGCATTGTCCTGTGCACTAAACTATCTACTACTGATCGCTCAGTGTGCATCATTTAGCTTGGTCTGCCTGTGTATCTATATATATAATTGCCTTATTCTGTCTGTCTGTCATGCTTCAAAATTGTGTCCTTACGGTGACACAAAGCTGATTGGCCGCTGGGCTCGCCATGGCCCCGCCCCCCCCACACCGATTGGCCGCTCGCCCAGGCTGCGCCCCCACACGGATTGACCAGCCGCTCGGCCAGGCTCCGCCCCCCCACAGATTGGCCTCTCGCCCCGGTACCCTGCAGGCATTGGCAACTCGGCCACGCCACGCCCCGCCCCCTCACGCAATGGACGTTAGCTCTGCCCCCCCCCCCCGCGCATTCCCCGAACTGACATGGTCACGGCTGCCAGGTGAGTACTGTACACCCCCCCCCCCAACGGGAGCCCACATCCGCGTACGCCGCCAACCCAGCCGACACTTACCCTCGCATTGCTGGCCTTGCCGCCGTATGCTGGTGTGGGCTCCCGTGCGAGTGGGGGACGTGATGCGCTGGTAACCATCCTAGCATAGTTACCAGCACATCAGGGTCCTGCAGCGGCGGAAGATCCACACGCACACACATAACAGCACACACACATACACATACACACACATCAGATCACACTCACTCTCACAAACACCTCACACACACATCGCATCCACACACTCACAGCATCCGGCGATATCGCTTGCTTCTTGGCCTCGATACTGTGCTGTTGTGACCTTCCAGGACCTGCCGGAGGATCACATGGCCAGAAGCATGTGGTATCTCCGGATGTTGTGAGTATGAGCGCGTATGTGCAATATAGTCAATGTGTGTGTGTGAGTGTATGCGATCGGGTGTGTGTCGGTGTGTGTGAGTGTATGCGATCGGGTGTGTGTGAGTGTATGCGATCGGGTGTGTGTCGGTGTGTGTGAGTGTATGCGATCGAGTGTGTGTGAGTGTATGCGATCGGGTGTGTGTCGGTGTGTGTGAGTGTATGCGATCGGATCTGTGAGTGTCGGCAGAGGAGCATGGCGTGCTGGAGGAGGCTGGGAGGAGAGAGGCTGATCCTGGGGAAGGCTGGGATGGGGAGGCTGATGCTGGGGACAGAGAGGCTGATGCTGGGATGAGAGAGGCTGATGCTGGGATGAGAGAGGCTGATGCTGGGGACAGAGAGGCTGATGCTGGGGACAGAGAGGCTGATGCTGGGGACAGAGAGGCTGATGCTGGGATGAGAGAGGCTGATCCTGGGGAAGGCTGGGATGGAGAGGCTGATGCTGGGATGGAGAGGCTGATGCTGGGGACAGAGAGGCTGATGCTGGGGACAGAGAGGCTGATGCTGGGGACAGAGAGGCTGATGCTGGGGACAGAGAGGCTGATGCTGGGGACAGAGAGGCTGATGCTGGGGACAGAGAGGCTGATGCTGGGATGAGAGAGGCTGATCCTGGGGAAGGCTGGGATGGAGAGGCTGATGCTGGGGACAGAGAGGCTGATGCTGGGGACAGAGAGGCTGATGCTGGGGACAGAGAGGCTGATGCTGGGGACAGAGAGGCTGATGCTGCGGGGAGAGAGGCTGATGCTGTGGGTAGAGAGGCTGATGCTGGCGCAGCATGGCGGATGGAGCACGTTTGGGAGTGCGCAGCATGGCGGATGGAGCATGTTTGGAAGTGCGCAGCATGGCGGATGGAGCACGTTTGGGAGTGCGCAGCATGGCGGATGGAGCACGTTTGGGAGTGCGCAGCATGGCGGATGAAGCACGTTTGGGAGTGCACAGCATGGCGGATGGAGCACGTTTGGGAGTGCGCAGCATGGCGGATGGAGCACGTTTGGGAGTGCGCAGCATGGCGGATGGACCACGTTTGGGAGTGCGCAGGATGGGAGATGGAGCACGATGGGGGGTGCGCAGCATAGGGGATGGAGCACGTTTGGGAGTGCGCAGCATGGCGGATGGAGCACGTTTGGGAGTGCGCAGCATGGGGGATGCAGCACCATGGGGAGTGCGGAGTATGGCGGATGTAGCACGTTTGGGAGTGCGCAGCATGGCGGATGGACCACGTTTGGGAGTGCGCAGCATGGCGGATGCAGCACGTTTGGGAGTGCGCAGCATGGGAGATGGAGCACGATGGGGGGTGCGCAGCATAGGGGATGGAGCACGATGGGGAGTGCGCTGCATGGGGGATGGAGCACGATAGGGAGTGCGCTGCATGGGGGATGGAGCACGATAGGGAGTGCGGAGTATGGCGGATGGAGCACGTTTGGGAGTGCGCAGCATGGCGGATGGAGCACGTTTGAGAGTGCGCAGTATGGCGGATGGAGCACGTTTGGGAGTGCGCAGCATGGGAGATGGAGCACGATGGGGAGTGCGCTGCATAGCGGATGGAGCACGATGGGGAGTGCGGAGTATGGCGGATGGAGCACGTTTGGGAGTGCGCAGCATGGCGGATGGAGCACGTTTCGGAGTGCGCAGCATGGCGGATGGAGCACGTTTCGGAGTGCGCAGCATGGCGGATGGAGCACGTTTCGGAGTGCGCAGCATGGCGGATGGAGCACGTTTCGGGGTGCGCAGCATGGGGGATGGAGCACGATGGGAGGTGCACACCTCCCCCCAACACACACACACAACACACCACACACACACTGGGAACCACAAACACCGCCATACACAGACACCCACACACACAGACAACGCCGCACACACACAACACCCAACACACAAACACCGCGGCATACATAAATATACGCACATACCACACAACACACACATTGCACAAAACATACCTCCCCCCAAAACACACCACACCCACACAAACCGCGCAACACACACACACACAACGCTACAGACACACAGCGCTCCACAAACAACGCAACACACGCAACACACATACAACACCGCTCTCACCCCACGCCACACCCAGACAACACCCAGAACATGTACAGCCCCTACACAAACACTTGGTAACTACACACAACAACATCTATATATATAACAAAAATCATACATGAACTACACAATACATAAATTCTAGAATACCCGATGCGTAGAATCGGGCCACCTTCTAGTAGTACCGTATATAATGACCACCGCTCTGTGACCATATTATGCCACTGGTGAGTGCATGTGAATGGACTCCTAGGATTGGTGTGGGAAAACCAGTTGTAGCATTCATGATTCTTATGTAGTTTAGTACGACACTAATGGTGCTGACCACCAGGCAGATGAACGCCTGGAGCTGCACACAGACCAGTTCTGTGACCTTAGTCTCAGTACTGCATTTGGTATTCTGTCTATAGGAAATATCCTCACAATGATCTTTTGCTTATTAGGGAGTACGTAAAGTGGATTTTACACTCAGTTTTAAAACTTCTGATGACACACGGTTCAGAGTCACTTGGTGGAACAGAGCATCTGGTGGACTGGAATTCACTGTATCATGTCTCGGTGTAGACAACTCGCCTGAGGCTGCCAATTGGCAGGTATGATAGAGTTTGTCTTTTTTTTTTTATACATATTCCATCCCCTGGGCAGAGTTTTATTTTGTCTGGACAACCAATTTAAAGAGGTTTTCCACTGCTCAGACAACCCCTTCTACTCAACAACCCTATTGAGGCCAGCGCTATTACAGCAGTGTCGGCAAGTCTCCCAAGGCTTACGTGACATTGTTATACCACACGAGCCCTGTGCCCAATCAGTGCCGGCTTCAGTCTCCCGACCTACAAATCACAAAAGAAAGTCAGTGCTGCGGCTGTCCTCTCACTCAGGCCTTTGATACATCTGAAGAAGGTGTGAAAGAATCCAGCTCAGATTTGATTTCAGGGCTTGTGTGAAGTAAAAAAGTCACTTGAGCCTCTAACCAGAGGAGAGTATAAGTGTTATTTTACAGGAAGGAAACATGCTGGTTGAGCAGGGGTTGTCCAAGTAGTGTACAACCCCTTTAATTACCACATCTACCTTTTTCCTTCCCCATAGGACACCATGGAGTAAAAGTTTTAATAAGCATTCCCAGCCTCAGATTGAGATACTCAAAAGTATATTGTGCTTAGCTAATACAAATAAAGGTGTTTCCACTACTCTGACAACCATTTTAAACATTCTATTTCCTAGTTTGAAATAAAGATAACAGACACTCACCTCTCTTGTGTGTTTATATGTTCATGTATATGTTCGTTTGTATGTATTTTATCTCCATTATACAAATACATTACAATGTTTAACTCTGTTCACACAGGACTCATCCTGTCAGGAGGATTTATGACACACTACAAAATCTGAGGCACCTGCTCCAGAGACTCTGAGGGCACCAGACCTCTGATCCTACAAGGATTTTGGGACAATAAAACTTTCACACTATTAATCAAAGCTAATTAAGGATCCACTCTCTGAGCTTAGTGTTTATTTAAAAGTCCATTTATCACACTATCCCTCTGCTCTGTTTGTGCATATATTTGTGTTTCTTCAGATATTTTGTCATACCATGCCTGATAAAGAGACCCAAGGAGTCTCGAAAGCTTGCTTTGTAACACCTTTTTATGGCTAAATTAAAATAAAAAGATATCACAACTACAAAATTATAATTTTGTTTCTCTCACAGAGAGCAATCAATCATTTTTCAACTGGGTAACATGGTACCAAAACGCTTTATCTCCATTATTCACATTTGCACTGTGGTTGAATGCATGTGTGTAAAACCGTTAAATTGATACATTAAATAAATGTATTTTAAATAATTTAAAATGTCTTTATTATTGGTAATATTTCATATTTATAATAAAGCAAGACAAAACAATCAATCACTGATCTCGGGGAGACCAGTCTGAGAAAAAAACACTGCCGGCAGCCAGCAAAGACGCTCAACATCGTGAAATCCTAGGTGCCTTGCACCCTGGGAAGTATGCTAATCAAAAAAGGTCTGTGGAGCCTCTGTGAGGAGTCTCGAAACGGAAAAATAGCCAGATATCTCTCTGGGAAGATCCTAGCCAAGGAGTTGCTTTTTTTAGGAGGCCACCATAACCACCATATTAAGTGGCCCTTTTAGTCAATATCCAGCTCTTGACGAGTTTAAAGATATGATAAGGGAAACACCAAGGCCAGGTATCCATCCGACAGCTGTTTCGGGGTATTGCCCCTCATCAGTGTGGAGTAGGATTCTGGCCAGGTGGGAGCAATACCTAGTAGACCAGCAAGACAAAACAACTGATGAGGGGCAATACCCAAAACAGCTGTCTGTGGATGGATACCTGGCCTTGGTATTTCCCTTGTCATATCTTTTTTTTTTTTTTTTTTTTTTTTTTAAATTCTTTATTTTAAAGACCGACTCGAGAACACACAAAATAACAACTGCGCCACAGAGAGCAGAATAACAGATTTCAAATATTTAACATTGACATGTAGCCCACTCTTCCTCTCCCCTGTACATATCCAGTTACTGCAACTGCTCGAGTCAGGCCCAGTTTAATCCTTTTATGAACCAACCCAACAAGGGTAGAATACAGAACATACATAGGAAGAGAAAGCAAAGCCCAAAAGAATTTAGAACAGGATAAGAGAAAGAGGAAGAAAGGGGAATGCAGGGGAGGGGAGAATAGGAGAAGATAGGGGACAAAGAAGTGAGAGGAAGGGAAAGCGAGAGAAGAGAGGAGAAAGAGAAGAGAAGAATAAAAAAAAAAAAATAAATAAAAAAAAAAAAAAAAAAAAGGGGGGAGGAGGGGGGGGAGAGTGCTCCTCCAGAGCCTCACAGCAGCCGTGGAGCAGCGAGTAATCTGGCGTAATCCGCCGAGTAAGTGAACTCCAACCATGGGAACCAGGTCCTACGAAAACCTTCCTGACTGTCATTGAGAGAGGATGTCAGGTCCTCCATGTGCCTTAGGTCATCAACCCTTGAAACCCACTGTGCCAATGTGGGGGGGGTAGAGGACTTCCAGCCCAGCGGGATGCACGACCTGGCGGCCATTACCAGAAATCTAAGCAAAGAACGCTTGTATCTATGAGCCGGGAGTTCCGAAAGCTGTAAAATAAACAGTTCCGGACCCAGTGTCTCAGCCGTGCCGGTCACCAGTCTAATTACCTCCCTCACTCCTGACCAAAACCGTTGCAAGGAAGGGCAAGACCAAAAGATGTGCACGTAATCACCCTCCCCCGAGCCACACCTCCAGCAAACAGGATCGACTGAGGGGAATATCCTATGAAGTCTGGTCGGGACTCTATACCACCTAGTCAACAGTTTGAAGTTGGCCTCCAACATTCTGGAACTGATCGAAGTTTTATGTGCCATCATTAGGACGTTGTTTCGTTGCGTGTCTGATAGGGTCGTCCCAAGGTCCCTTTCCCACTGCCGCAAATAAACCGGGGTGGGCAAATCTCCCGGGTCTGATAGCAAATTGTATGCCAGGGAAAGTGAGTGCCGCAGGGCCCCCTCTCCCAAGCACAATTTTTCGAATCTTGTGAGAGGCCCAGCATACCGGGCGAAGCAGGGAAGGGAGCTCAAGAAATGCCTCAACTGCATGGCCCTCCATCTCCCCAGGGGGTCCGGAGGCAGGAGACCACATATATCCGAAAGAGATAGCCAGTCACCCTCCTCTCCCATCTGGTAAGCTCTGAATCTGCCCCCCTGTACCCAACTCCGAAAAACTGGGTCCGAGAGGCCAGGACGGAAATCCGGATCTCCTATAATTGGTGACATGGGGGAAGGCAACGGCAGGAGGAGGCGCCGAACCTCTCCCCTCGAACAACATTCCAGAGTAGCGCCAATGGTGGGGTGAGATCTCAGAGAGGCCGGGGAAAAACTCCCGACCCAAGGCATGGCCGGTAGATGCACCTCCGAGAAACTCTGTTCCAGGGCGACCCATGGTTTCATCCTAGAGTGACGACACCAGTCCAGAACCCTAACCATATGTGTGGCCCAGTAATATTTTTTCATATCAGGTATTCCCAGCCCTCCCCTACGCTTAGGTCTGCACAATAGGGAACGGGAAAGTCTCGCCGGCTTATTCGCCCAGATAAATTTAGTATATAGTGAGGCCAATTCCTTGAAAAAAAGAGCTCGGGATCTTAATTGGCAGGGCCTGGAAGAGGTAAAGTAGTCGTGGTAATATGTTCATCTTCAATATTGCACACCTCCCAAACCATGTGAAAAGACCCCTCGCCCAGTTTGCGCAGTCTGTTCTAATGGACTGCAGGAGAGGAAGATAGTTCAGCTTATATAATTGGCTGTTGTCCGCTGCCAGCTGGACCCCCAGGTACCTCAGAGAGTGATTAGCCCACTTAAACCCGAACGCCGATTGAAGCGAAATAACATGATCTTGGGGGAGAGATACATTCATAGCCTCCGATTTTGACATGTTAATTCTAAAATTAGAAAGAGAGGAGTATGTTTCCAGCTCTCTCAGTAAATTGGGCAGGGAGACCCGAGGATTGGTGATAAAGAAAAGTAAATCGTCCGCGTACGCCGCGATTTTGTAGGTGGAGCCCGCAACTGTAGGGCCAGAAATGTCAATGTTACCTCTAATTCGGCTAAGCAGGGGTTCCAGGGTCAGGATAAAGATCAGGGGTGAAAGGGGGCATCCCTGCCTTGTGCCGTTAAGAATGGAAAATCTATCTGAAAGGAGACCGTTCACCCTGACCGCGGCAGAGGGGTTGCTATACAGAGAGCATATCCACCTGAGCATCATCCTCCCCAACCCCACCTCCCGCAGAACCTCCTCCATGAATATCCAATTGACTCTGTCGAACGCTTTTTCTGCGTCGGTCGACAAGAGCATCAGGGGCAACCCTTCCGAATTAGCCCTGTGGATTAGATTCAGCGCCTTAGTGGTGTTGTCCCTCGCTTCCCTTCCCTTCATGAACCCAGCCTGGTCAGGGTGGACAATCCCCCCCAGCAATGGAGAGAGTCTCTCTGATAATATTCTGGTGAAGAGCTTCAAGTCTGTGTTGAGGAGGGAGATGGGTCGGTAACTAGAACAAGAGGTAGGGTCTTTACCCTCTTTAGGAATGACTACTATATTAGCGGCCAGGGAGTCTCTCGGCAAGTGGACTTTTTCGGAGAGTGAGATATTGTTAAAGGCCGAGAGAAATGGGGGGAGCAGCATCGAGCCCATCTTTTTGTAGTAAAGCAGGGGGAAGCCATCTGGGCCAGGGGCCTTACCAGTGGGGGAATTTTTAATTGCAGCCCCATACTCCTCCTCTGAAATGGGCCTTTCCATGGCGTCCGCATCCTCCGGTTTAAGGTGTTTCAAACCGGAGTTTGAAATGTACTTCCGGATACGCTGCCGTAGATCCGTCCTGGCCCTCTCCGACCGCCCCCCATCTATTGAGTAGAGAGAGGAGTAAAAGTCTTTAAAGGCGGAGGCTATGTCTTTTGGAAGAGTGGCCCACCTGTCGCCAGAAATGTGCACTCTAGGAACATAGCCCCTCGCCCTCTGGATCCGGAGGGCCCTAGCCAGGGTCCTGCCACTTTTATTGCCATGTTCATAGAAATGCCGCCTGCACTTAGCTAGCGCTCCCTTGGCCTTTTGATATAACAGGGACCTGAGTTCCTCCCTCTTCCTAGCCAGATTGACGCCCACGTTCCCTCCCAGAGACCCCTTGTGCACTGCTTCCAACTCCCTTATGGCTGCTAGGAGAGATGTAACCTCAGCCTCCCGTTCCCTTTTCAGACGGGCCCCATGTTTAATGAATAATCCCCTCACAACACATTTGTGAGCTTCCCACACAATGTTGGACATCCCCTCCCCCCCACTACAGTCAAAATATTCCGTCAGGGCCTCCCTTATTTCTTGCATTGTCACCGGCTCATTGAGTAGCGAGGTGTTCAATATCCACTGACCCTGCCTCCCGATGGGACATTCAAGGGACAGAGTGACCGTGATCAGCGCGTGATCAGAGAAAGATATGCACTCAATTGAAGCATCCACCAGAGAGTGTAGGTCCCCATGTTTAATAAAAAAGAGGTCCAACCTAGAATAGCAGTCGTGCGCTGCAGAATAAAATGAAAAGTCTTTGTCTGATGGGTGCAGCAATCGCCAAGTGTCTATCAGTTGGTGGTCATGTAGTCCCCGTCTCATCCGCCGCAGCGTCATGTGTGGCATACTGGACACCCCTTTTGAACTGTCTCTCAATGGTTCCAACACTACATTAAAGTCACCCCCGAGAACCAGAGTGCCCTCCGAGAATTCCTCTATCTTCTCAAGGTACCGCAACAAGGTGGGACATTGGCCCGCATTTGGCAAGTATATTGCCACGAATGTGAATAACTGAGTAGCTATGCGTCCCTTGAGCATCATAAGCCTACCCAGGTCGTCTGTCTGAGAGTCTAACAATTCCCAAGGGAGCGTACTGGACATGAGGATGCTCGTTCCCCTAGATCTAGGATCAGGGGAGGGTGAGTGGTGCACAATGGGGTACCTTCTGTCCGAGAGTCTGTAAGGTTTAGCTTCACAGTAATGTGTCTCTTGTAGGAAGGCCACCTGGATTCGGTTTTTCCAAAGAAGGTTCAGCAGGATAGACCGTTTCTCCGGGCTATGAAGGCCCTTGACATTCAGTGAGCCCACCCGCAGATCGGCCTGCCTCTGTTTCGCCATTCTCTGTCGCGAGACCCTAGAGGAGCAAACCAAAAAAAAGAAGAGGGGAAGGGGGAAGGAGAGAAGAAAAAAAAAAAAGGAGGGAAAGCTGGTAAAAAGAGAGGAGGGGTAGAAAAAGTAGGAAGTAGCTGAGACCCTTTAGCAGGGGGAAGAGAGAAAGGCAAAAAGTTCAGAGAAGAGAACAAGAAAGTGGAAAAGCAGCAGGACTGCCGCTCGCAGAACCAGGGACCAGCCCAGGGACTACTAAGGAAAAGATAGGGACAAGAACTGACATGCGACCAGAGCGCATACCCGCGCCCCTCTTATTAGCACTAAATGACCCCTCTCCCCGACGGAGAGGAAGGGTCAGCCGGTTAACCACCCACACCCCCCACCACCCAGGATGAACTCGGTAAAGAAAAACATCCCCCCCCACCCCCGAACCTAAACTAGACATTGCCATAGAAATAGAATTTTCAAAAACTTTAGACAATAAACTATGTCCAGAGAAAACTAGCCCAAGGCCAGGACTCCTGCTTAGGAGTCGTAGAGACGAAAGAGAGCCTCCCAGCTCCCCGTTCTTTGACTCCGTCTCCCGTTGAAAGCACCTCCGTCTCACATCTTGGACCACTCCTTCCTCCCAGCAGCATCCGGTACATGCCAAGTCCCTCAAGGGACACCACTTTGAGCAGAGCGGTTGCCTCCCTTCCTCCTCCGCAACCCCGGGGGTGCCTGGGGTTCCCACTCCAACCAGTCCGGAATTGAGCAGTCTGGTATTCCCAGGAAGGCAAAAAGATTAGGAAGCTCTGAGTGCCTCCTCAGCAAAAACACAGAGTCCCCCTTGCGTACTATCAAATGGAAGGGATGGCCCCATCTGTATGAGGCGTTTGCTTCTTTGATGCCAAGCAGGAGAGGATGAAGCAGGCGTCTCATATATAGTGTGCGGCTGGAGACATCAGGAAATAACTTCACCATGGCCCCATCCATCTCCACCGGTCCATATGACCAAGCTCCCTGTAGGATCCTCTCTCTGTCTCCATAATAGTGCAAACGACATAGTACATCTCTAGAGGAGGGGACTGATCTAGGGCCCGACCTTGCGACTCTGTGAATTCTGTCAAAGAGGTAGGTAGCCTCCAAGGGGCGATCAGTGACCCGGTTGAAGATGTTTAAAACTTTAGTACGCAGGAGTTCCTGGGGCCAGTCCTCCGGTATACCCTTTAGCCTGATATTATTTCTTCTGCCCCTGTTCTCTTGATCATCCAAGAGCAGGGCAAGGTCTCTGATGCGGGCATTGGATGACTCACAGTCTCTCTCAATCCTCTCCATTCTGCTCTCCAGGGACTCCTGAGCCTGCTCTGTGGCCTCAATTCTGTCCTCCAGTACCACCATTTCCTCCCTCAAGGCAGACAGCGCCATCTGCTGGGAGGATTCAATTCTAGCTACAACGTCCTCCAAATCTTTCTTGCTGGGGAGGGCCAAAATAAGCTCTCTCAGGGCTTGTAAGTCCCCCTGTGGGGGGCCAGCATGCATGTTGTTTAGTGTAGCGTGAGGTTCCGTGTGCCCCGTGAGCGGGGGGTCCCCTGTGTGCAGAGCATGGCTGGTATCCCCGGGTCTGGTGATCCCCCCAGGGCCCCCTCACTATCCACAGCAGCGTGCTGCGAGGCAGGCTGAGCAGCCTCCCCCCTCCTCCAGTCCTCTGTACCTGGGCCCGCTCCGTCCAGTGCCACCGCCGCCTCTGTCCTCCGATTCTCTGCTCCGCTGATCCCCTGCACTGCTGCACAGGCTGTGGGAGAACGCCGAGCGGCTCCTGGGGAATCTCCAGCTGGAGGACGCCACGCGCCCGCCGGCGCCATCTTGCTCCGGACCGCCTGCGGAGGTTCAGAGCCCGGCGCCGTCAGGAACCTTGTGAGGCTCCCCTGGGGTCTCTGACTCGTCACCGGGGAGGCAGAAGCGGGCGCTACCCCCGGTTTCTTCTTGGGGGCCATCCTGGGTAAGTGGGGGCTGCAGAATATAATAGTATTAGGCTGTGGGCGCAGGAGCTCTGGGATCCAGCGTCCTCACGCTTCCATGTCAGGACACGCCCCCCCCCTTGTCATATCTTTAAACTCTTCAAGAGTTGGATATTGACTAAAAGGGCCACTTTATAGGAGACCACCATATTAAGAGCCACTCCTTGGCTGGGTCCTTCCCGGAGGGATATCTGGCTATTTTCTGTGTCGAGACTCCTAACAGAGGCTCCACGGACCTTTTTTGATATTTATAATAAAGAAATTAATTTAAAATGAATAATTTTATATGTTGCCAAAAGTGTGTGATATCTGGAATGCCAGTTACAATGTTTGTTAGTACCATATTTTGTACCAATTAGAGCCTAGTTGACGAGGATTATACGCTATCTATTAAAAAGGGTCCACACATAGAAAAGAAGAATCCAGCGGAAATCTCAAAGATAAATAAAAAGACTTCCTTATTGAAAAAGTTAAAATATTGCTGCATAGATACTGGCACCAACAGACCCCTAGGGGATCAATAACCTAAGACATGTTTTGACATAAAAATATCTTAATCATGGATATGTTTAAAGCAAAAATAAACCAACAAAAAAACAGCTCTATAAGTAAGTGGTGGTAAAATACTGGTCAGTGTCGAAACGCATGAGAGGTTATTGATCCCATAGGGGCCTGTTGGTGCCAGTATTTATGTAGAAATATTTTAACTTTCTCAATAAAGAAGTCTTTTTATTTATACTTTCCTGAGATTTCCGCTGGATTCTTCTTTTCTGTGTGTGGAGCTCCTGCAGCCCAGGCCGGAGCGCATTCTCTGCGGTCTTTTATTCCCAGGTTCACTAACACAATGAGCTGGCTATTTTTTCTGTTTTTTATTAAAAAGGCACTCATTATTTTGACTATTGAAATTTCTTAACCCTTCAATGGCCAGGGAATTTTCCAACTTTTCCCTTCCCACGTCATAACATTTATTTTTAAGTTGACCAGATCATATCAGGACTTTTTTTTTGTCCGTGGACATGTTGCAGCTTTATCCAGTTTCAGAGAATATAAAATTCACAGCACTCATCACCTGTCACCTAATGTCATAGAGGCAGTGAGCTGTCAATCTAGCTAAAGAGGCTGGGGAGGCAGAGGCTTGTTAAGTGCTCTGACACACTGAAAGCACTTAAAGCCCAATTTACTTATGCATGAAAACACTATTTTCTCGGGAATGCTGCAACACATAGAAGATGTAAAGGTTTTGGTGCACTTACATTTCAAAGACCTACATGCCAATATATGAAGATTGGGGGAGGGGTGGTGGTTTGATCTGACAGATTTCCTTAAAATAATTTTATAATATGATAGACTATTGAGGACAATACAAAAGTTTATTTTGTTACAAAATGTAATTCACTTTTAAGGGAGGGTTAAATAGGGGATTTAAATGTGTTTTATTAACATTTTTAATTTAAAACTTTTTTTTTTAGTTCTTTATCGGACTTGAATATGCAATCAATTGATTGCTTATGTATACATACTCCGTAGTATTGCTAATATAATGAAATAACAGTCCACCTATGAAGCTCAGCTTGTGGCTGAGCTACAAAGGAGAACTGCGATGGTGGGTTAGCATGGCAGCGGGCTTCACCTCAAAGGCATCTTGGGGGACAATGGCAGCCTGTGTGTGTGCACTTGGCAATTATGCAAATGTAAATGCTGCTTTCAGACTAGTTTCACACATCTGTCTTTTCGCCAGTTTGCCGGATTCGGCGCACTCCAGTACAGTGTATACAGTACAATAGCAGCGCAACAAGCTCCGCTCACATGCTGTTATGTGACCAGAGTATGTGACCCGGAGGTTTCAGTGTTGCCATTGTACTGTATCACACTGTACTTGAGTCTGCTGAATCCGGAAAACCGGCAAAAAGCCGGATGTGTGAAAATAGCCTCAGAGATTCACAGTAGCGATCAAATGGTTAAGCTGCATCAATTAGAAAGTGCACTGATTGATGCAGTTACAGGCAAGTGTTTGCTGTGAAAAATAAAGCAGGCTCCGCTTCTTTGCTTGCCATGATGACCTTTCGTGAAAATGTACGTCATAGGCCGTTAACTAATTAACGGAGATTTTCACACATTATTTTAGTCCAAAGGCTTGCTGTGAGTAAAAAAATCAGCCTTACTTAATCTCTTCCATGGCTACAATGGGGACATCACACCAGTAGCATGTGACCACTGCAGTCAATCACTGGGCTTTGTACCACCTAGATTGGCATGACAGCTGACATCTGTGATTGGCTGTAGCAGTCACATGCTGTACTTGAGATATCAACAGTGTAGCCACGTCATCTAAAGGTCCAGTCACACTAAGCAACTTACCAGCGATCCCAACAACGATAGGGATCGCTGGTAAGTTGCTAGGAGGTTGCTGGTGAGCTGTCACACTGCGACGCTCCAGCGATCCCACCAGCAACCTGACCTGGCAGGGATCGCTGGAGCGTGGCTACACGAGTTGCTGGTGAGCTCACCAGCAACCAGTGACCAGCCCCCAGTCTCCTAGTTACAGCACACATCAGGTTAATTAACCCGATGTGTGCTGCAGCTAAATGTGCACAGAGCAGGGAGCAGCGCACAATGCTTAGCGCTGGCTCCTTGCTCTCCTAGTTACAGCACACATCGGGTTAATTGCCTGATGTGTGCTGCAGCTAAATGTGCACAGAGCAGGGAGCAGCACACACTGCTTAGTGCTGGCTCCTTGCTCTCCTAGTTACAGCACACATCGGGTTAATTACCTGATGTGTGCTGCAGCTACATGTGCACAGAGCTGGAGCCGGCAGCACAGGCAGTGAGAGCGGAGGAGGCTGGTATCAAAGGTAAATATCGGGTAACCAAGGACAGGGCTTCTTGGTTACCCGATGTTTACATTAGTTACCAGCCTCAGCAGAAGCTGGCTCCCTGCTCACTGCACATTAGTTGTTGCTGTCTCGCTGTCACACACAGCGATCTGTGCTTCACAGCAGGACAGCAACAACTAAAAAATGGCCCAGGACATTCAGCAACAACCAACGACCTCACAGCAGGGGCCAGGTTGTTGCTGGATGTCACACACAGCAACATCGCTAGCAACGTCACAAAAGTTGTTCGTTACCAGCGATGTTGCTAGCGATGTTGCTTAGTGTGACGGGGCCTTAAGACTGAGGCAGAGAGGCAAGAGATAAAGAGCCAAAAATGCTGTCACGCAAGTGGAGGTAAAGTTCATTTTAGATGCAACTTTTAACCTTTTTTGGAAAAATAAGTAACCTGAATAGTATATGATGTGGATCATAGGGTTGTGCATGTTAATATTTGCCAACTCCAAGACAGATTCAGTTGGATTCATCATTAATCAAGAACGATAAGAAGATCCGCCACTTTTACAAGCTTCCATCTTGCAGTTCTGTCCATGTGATCGATGTCATGACAAAGAACGTCATGGTCAGAAATATGTAAGTTAGAGAGAGAAATATTTTCAATGCTGTTAAAATAAAAGCAAAAGTTTAATTGGAAAAACAAGTGCTACATTTTTTCCCTTCTATCTTGGATAATCTCTGAACATGCCAAGACATTTTTCCATGCACTAGAATTGCCTCCGATAAGCGGTGAGCCGATTGTGTGAATCATTGTCCAACTGTCATGGAGGTTAAGTCTAAACAAATTAAAGGCTATGAAAGTGCTACCTCGATAAAACAAAGCCTTCCCCTATACACTGTGTAACTTTAGAATCACTCCAGGAATTACTTTATAATCCTTTGAAACATTTCATTGATACAACACAGAACCAGAACTGTATGACACCAAATGAAAAGGACACATTGGTTAATAACTGCAGATTTATTGGTGGAAAGGCACAAATGTAGTCACAGGTGTTAAAGCATTTTCTCTTACACCTATTCAGAAGAAAGACAGTATAATATGGTGGGACCATTTAACTCAAGCCATATCGTTCACCAGAGGAAGCCGCTTTGATTCGTCTCATTGATGAAGCAAATGATTTCTGAAAGTGTTAAACTTAAAAATATGTAAACCTCCTAGGTGTAAAAGGTCAGAGATATACTTTGAGTCCTGGTATCTGAAATGTGAAGACAAAGATGACACCACCAATCTGTAGTGTGTCAACATTCGGTTAAAAAGCAGTAAATGAGTAAAAGGTTAAAACAAACAGAACCGAATAAAACCATGTCTCAATAGCAGTACAATGTTCTGAAGTGGTGGACATGGCAGTGTACTGGATGAGCTTTGGTTCACAAGCCCAATATCATGAGGCTAAACAAAGTATACAAGGAATACCAAAGCTAACACAAACTGTATAAAAAAGTAAAAATAAAAATCACGTTGGTCAAAGCATCAGTGGTGAAGAATGGCCACTCACGAAAGCTTTTGTACAACTGCATTTAGACAAATGTTATGACTTGGTCTGATCATGGCGGTCACACATTAAAAAAAACCATTACACATACTAAAGCCCATTGTTAACTCTTAAGACCTTGGATGTGGATAGCACCTGTAGGTAATGAACTCAGAAGAGAATCGCTCAGCTCTCCTGACCTGTATGTCATAGCAAACATCTTATTTCCCAGCAAAAAATTCTAAAAGCATCTTTTCTTAGAATTATGCATTGACAGGTTCCCCAGTTATTCCTTCGCTTTTCCATTCCTCTTTTCCAATAGTGCTTCTTTACACTGCCCAACAGTCAGAACTGACAAAGTAATAGTGTATCAATATATTTCTACAAAAGTAACAAGGGACTGGTAGAACACAGAAATCTGAGAAAAGATACTCTAAATTGGTAATTCAATGAGAAATATAAGAATTTACTAAAACTGACAGTGGATAAGTCCTCTTTATGGGTTTTTTCAGGCTTATTATATAGATGATATAACCTTCGGTGACGAATATGAGATCCTGCATTTTTTTTTATGCCCAGAACCCACACTGTTTGGCCAATTTCAGCTCTGGTCGGATACAAACGGTGAAAGACATTAGTACAGCTGAGTTCACGTTGTAATTAGAGATGATTGAATACTTCAATTATTCGGCTTCGCAAATATTTTCCGAATACCTCGCCGCTATTCGATGCGCAATGTAAGTCTATGAGAAGCCCGAATAGTTCCGAATAGTTGTTATTCGGGTTTCCCATAGACTTACATTGCGAAACGAATATTCGCGAATAATCGAATAGCGGCGAGGTATTTGGGCGAAGCCGAATAATTGAAGTATTCGAACATCCCTAGTTGTAATGGTTGTCCCGGTGTACTGCAGCTCAGTTGCTTTTCATTACGATAAAAAGTTATTATATATAATATATATATTGTATCCGAGAATGGTGACTACATGAACGGCGCTGCAGACAGCCGATTGGTGAGGGTGCAGATATTGAAGACTTTTCATAAAGATAGATAATCTATATAGTAAACCTGGAAAATCCCTTTGGGAGCGAGGTCTATGCATGAAAGTGGTGCAGTATGCTGTAGTGCATAGGTCTTCTCTTGGAAATATAAAAGCTGCATTCCTATTTCACTTCCCTTATCTTTGGTGTGCACATTGTCTGCCTCCTGCACATAGATCCTCACGAATGGGGAGGAGAACTTCACTCTACTGATGAACCCGATAAGCTGCACCATGTGAACACGTAAACCTCTGTAATAGGCAGAGTAGATGGATCCACGCACTCATTTTAACAATTGTTGAGCCAAAGAGTCTATGAACGTGAACTGAAAATATGAGAAAATAAATGGTGAAAGAGAAACGTGTGAGAGCGAATTAGGATTTCTCTTTGTATAACAAATGTTAGTTAAGGTGCCCTACACATTATATATATTGCACATCTTAGTATTTCTTACATTTACAAAACATGTGTTTTTGCAATGGACATTTCCTCTAAGAGACAGTGACTAGCTCTGTCCTGCTCATGTCCTATAAAGTCCACTCCTTTACATATGGCTTTGGGTTTCTCCGGTACACAATACAAGGACATTGTAAGGCTTTCCTGTTGTACAATATATCTTTTAGTAGAATAAAAGCTATAAAAATCTGCTTATAACATTTTACCTGAAATTAAGATTGCATAAATAACTTTTTTTTTGTAAGTAGTGCAGACATATATTTGCATTATGAAATTTGTGTTTGAAACCAATCCATAGCCAGATATGTCTGCAGAGTGGAAGGCCTCTCTGGCATTAGAGGATGAGACTAATATTATTCTATCCTCCTCTTAGAGGCGATTGCCCACCACCTTAGTGGGGAAAGCCCCCTCGGTACAGGATGCATAAAGATACCAGAGGTGGGGGGGGAGGGGTGCAATTGTGCAAAAGCAAGTTAAAAAATAAAATAAAATATTTGACTTTCAGAAATATATAAAATGATTTCTTTCCTTATTTTAAGCAGCGCAGGTCTTTGGTAACTATAAAATATAAAAAGCAGGTATTGTTCAACTAGTGGGGGAAACGGGAGCAAGTGAAACTGTCAGTTTGGTTGTAGTCCAGATTCCTATTGAATTGCAATTTTCATCATCGAGAATTCAGCCGTGGGGCAACCTGCAATGTAAGAAGACAAGAATGCTTAGATTTACGGTATATTGGGAACATACTTGCCAAACTCAACTTTATATTTCGGTTATTGGTCATATACAAACAAGCATAAAAGACTTCATCTTTGCAGACGTTTCAAACCTCATTTTCACAACAGTCATCTGTCCCACCCCATAAACATTCGATAACTTGGCTGAACTAATATTTATCCGATTCCGCTCTCTCCCATGGCTTGGCCGAGTGTTCCTCTCTATGAGAAGATGAGAAGGCCACTGTCAGAGTCCTTTGGCAACAGCTTTCCTTCCAGAAAACAATGATTGGCAGCAGAAATTTAGCAGACAATCCTTCTCTCCCGTGGCAAACTGTCGGGGAAGGGTTGGGAGGCCTCCATACACTACACGAACGGTCGGCTGATCATACAGTTGTAGGAGGAAAGTTCAGATGACTTTAGCATAATTTGTATTGGGGTCTTTATGCTGTCAAAATCACTGATGTGTGAATAAGGCCTATATGTGATTGCATGTGGATCCCACTGAAATCTGTGGGGTACACTAGCAAAAAAACCCTTATGTTTATTGACAGCAGATCGTATCTTACAAACGTGAGTACACCACTCACATATTTGTAAATACTTTATTATACATTTTCATAGGACAACGCTGAAGATATGACACCAATACAATGTAAACTACTCCGTGTACATCTTGTATAACAGTGTAAATTTGGTGTTCCCTACAAATAACTCAACACACATTCATTAATGTCAAACTGCTAGGAACAGAATTGAGTACACCGCTAAGTGAGAATAGCCAAGTTATGCCTATTAGACATTTTTCCCTTCCCGGTGTCATGTGACTCCTTAGTGTTACAAGGTCTCAGGTGTCAATAGGGAGCAGGTGTATAAATTTATCGCTCACACACTCTCTCATACTGGTAACTGGAAGTTCAGTATGGCACATCATGACAAAGAATTCTCTGAGGATCTACAAAATAGAATTGTTGCTCTACATAAAGATGGCCTAAGCTATAAGAAGATTGCCAACACCCTGAAACGGAGCTGCAGCACGGTGGCCAAGACCATACAGTGGTTTAACAAGGCAGGTTCCACTCAGAACAAGCCTCGCCATGGTCGACTAAAGAAGTTGCGTGCACGTGCTCAGCATCATATCCAGAGGTTATATTTTCAAAATAAATGAACGAGTGCTGCCAGCATTGCTGCAGAAGTTAAAGCGATGGGGGGTTCAGCCCATACGCCGAACACTGCATCAAATTGGTGCGCATGGCTGTCATCCCAGAAGGAAGCCTCTTCTAAAGATGATGCACAAGAAAGCCAGCAAACAGTTTGCTGAAGACAAGCAGACTAATTACATGGATTACTGGAAACAGGTCATATGGTCTAATGAGACCAAGATAAACTTATTTGGTTTAAAAGGCGTCATGATTGTGTGGCGGCAACCAGGTGAGAGGTACAAAGACAAGTGTGTCTTGCCTACAGTCAAGAATGGTGGTGGAAGTGTCATGGTTTGGGTCTGCATGAGTGCTGCCGGCTGTGGGAAGCTACAGCTTATAGAAGGAACCAAGAATGCCAACATGTACTGTAACATATAGAAGCAGACCATGATCCCCTCCCT
This sequence comes from Anomaloglossus baeobatrachus, assembly GCF_048569485.1. NCBI lineage: Eukaryota > Metazoa > Chordata > Amphibia > Anura > Aromobatidae > Anomaloglossus > Anomaloglossus baeobatrachus. The sequence goes on from NC_134354.1 coordinate 126,313,187, forward strand.
CCAGAAACTGGGCCGCAGGGCAGTATTCAACAGAACAACCCAAAAGGCACCTCCAAGAAACTGAGGGTAAAAGGTGCTGGACTGGCCAAGCATGGCTCCAGACCTAAACCCTATTGAGCATCTGTGGGGTCTCCTCAAATGGAAGGTGAAGGAGCGCATGGTCTCTAACATCCCCCTGCTGGTCATGGAAGAAGATCCAGTGGCTCTTGTGAAGCTCTAGTAAACTCCATGCCCAATAGAGTGAAGGCAGTGCTTGAACACAATGGTGGCCACAAAAAAATATTAACACTTTGGGCACAATTTGGCCATTTTCACTTAGGGATGTACTCACTTATGTTGACAGACGTTTAGACTTTAATGGCTGTATGTTCAGTTATTTAGAGGGCACCATATCTACACTGTTATACAAGCTGTGCACTGACTACTTTATATTGCATCAAAGTGCCTTATCTTCAGTGTTGTTCAGGAAAAAATATACTAAAATATTTACAAAAATGTGAGGGGTGTACTCACTTGTGAGATATTGTAGCTATTAATTGGTATATCAGGTTGTATTAAGAATTGTATTACTGGTGTAATGTGCACTTACAAGCTCCTACTAAATAGAACACAGTTTTAGCATTTGTCCTTACCACAGACAAGTGTCCATTTTTGGCCTTTGCAATCAGCAATTCTGAGCCTGGTGTAAAGTCGATGATGCCTTCTTTACCCGGACCCACAGTAAACTTGATGCTGAGGAAAAACAGTAACAGTGTAATGAGATGACTGTGTGACCTCTTATCCTCTATGGAGCAGACTATTACCCTAGTTACTTTGTATCTAAGATGACATGTCACCACAGTGGGTACAGTCAGATGCAAAGAATCTTATGTATTAGGAAATTAAAAAGGTATTCAAGAGGTTATCCGGTGTGGTCCAGAACCGATCACTTCTGCTTCGGAAGTGAGCAGAGCTGAAGATGCTACGACCCACAAACCTAGCGAGACAGAAGCATATGTGGCAGGTATCGCACATGTGTCCTATTATACTTGATCTCATTAGCGCCATGCAACTCCTGATGTGGAAGGAAGCGGTGCCACATAACCCCTTTAATGCTTATGCATGTAGAATTTGTAACAGTCTTCTACAGGTAGTTATGAGAACGGCTGACGTCACATAATCAAACTCTGTTTAACCCCTTCACGACCATGGACGGATATATCCGTCATGGATCGTGTCCCGGTAAGCCCCGCCCCCTGCCGCGGGCAGGCGGCGTGGATCGGCACACATATCAGCTGTTTTCAACAGCTGACATGTGTGCCTACATGTTCCGAGTGGAATCGCATTCCACCCGGAACATTAACCCCTTAGATCTCGCTGCCAAAGTCTGGCAGCGAGATCTATATGCGCGTGGCCATCTTTTTTACTTACCGCCGCCCCCTCCGGACGTCACGTGAGTGATCACGTGACGTTCGGTGGTTGCCATCGTAGCACAGGGTCATGTGATGACGCCTGGTGCTACGAAGTTTCACTTTCATTCTTCCTCGGCACGGAGCAGAGGAAGAAAGAAAGTGACTATTTCTGCTGTTTACAGCGGTCTAGCTGTGATCAGCAGATAGCGATCAGCAATCGGATTGCTGATCGCTATAGCCCCCTAGGGGGACTAGTAAAATAAAATAAAAAAAGTAAAAAAAAAAGTTTTAAAAAATTAAAAAAAAAACAAAAAACCTAAAAGTTCAAATCACCCCCCTTTCCCCCCATTGAAAATTAAAGGGTTAAAAAATAAATAAATACACATATTTGGTATCGCCGCGTTCAGAAATGCCCGATCTATCAAAATATAAAATCAATTAATCTGATTGGTAAACGGCGTAGTGGCAAAAAAATTCCAAACGCCAAAATTACGTATTTTGGTCGCCGCAAGTTTTACGCAAAATGTAATAACAGGCGATCAAAACGTAGCATCTGCGCAAAAATGCTACCATTAGAAACATCAGCTCGAGACGCAAACAATAAGCCGTCACTGAGCCATAGATCCCAAAAAATAAGAACGCTACGTGTTTCGGAAAATGGCGCAAAACGTGCGCCACTTTTATTGGACAAACTTGTGATTTTTTTTTAACCCCTTAGATACAAGTAAACCTATACATGTTTGGTGTCTACAAACTCGCACCGACCTCAGGTATCATACCCACACATCAGTTTTACCATATAGTGAACACCGTGAATAAAACATCCCAAAAACTATTGTGCCATCACACTTTTTTTGCAATTTTTCCACACTTGGAATTTTTTTGCTGCTTTCCAGTACACCATATGGTAAAACTTATGGTTTCATTTAAAAGTACAACTTGTCCCGCAAAAAACAAGCCCTCATATGGCAAGATTGACGGAAAAATAAAAAAGTTACGGCTCTCGGAAGAAGGGGAGCAAAAAACAAAAACGCAAAAACGGAAAGTGCCCCGGGGCTGAAGGGGTTAAAAGGGCTCTCCACTACTGGACAACTCACTTCAATGCCTCTAATATGCCTAGTAAAAAAAAAATAAATTAAAAAAAAACACATTTACTACTTGTCTCAGGGCCACCCCCATCCATCCGAATACGGTGTCCTCCCGGCATTCTTGTGACATTATTTGTCAAGTGGTCGCTGCAGGCTATCGGTGACCATTGATTGACAGCAGCCTTTGTACTTCAGTCAGATAGAAAAGGTTGCAGCTCCCACATGAAAAACAAAATCACGAGATCCCCTGGGGACACAGCGCTCAGAGGCACATTAGGGACATTGGAAAACATGTCCACTAACATTATAATATTCATCCTATCAATATTAATAAAATCGTGAAGCCAATTCTTTGTAGGATAAGTTCTGGGTACATTTCTAGATCTAAGAATGCACAATAGAGCTTATTACACTCAGTAGTAGATGCTTCATACTGGACACAATAAAACAACAAATTAAGGCTACTCAATCAACATGTTGCACATATTAAAGGGATTGTCCAGAGAGGGTAAGTAACATTCACAGGATAGGGGATAAGAGATCTGGGGTGGTCCGACAGCTAGAACTGCACTGATGGGGATAAAAGTTCACTGTTCTGACGTTTATCCCCATTGAGCATGGAGCAGCAGTCTGTATGCCCGATCACTACTCCATAAATTTCCTATGGGGCTGCATAGAGGATGAATGGAGCGTCACTGGACAACCCATTTAAAGGGCAGATTCAGACGAGCTGAAAATCAGGAACAAATGCGGATTCGATGAGTGATTGGATCGTTCATGCTGGCGTTAAAATCCTCATCATTGGCTGTGGATAATTTTGTTAATTCTGGCCCTTCTGTCTATACAGGCCAGTAAACTACAACTAATCAGCTTGTATACAGCAGATTAGCAGTTGTTTAACGCATGGGGTCGGCAAGTATAAAAGGGTACTATGAGAGTATTTAGATAGTCATGTTAAGTGTTTAATCTGTAAACACAGATGAATATCCCAGTTGAATTAGATATCTTGTCAGTGTGTGCTTAGTTTTTCACTGACCCACTGACTTAAGGTGGTGTCACACACAACGACAACGACGTCACTGCTACGTCACCATTTTCTGTGACGTTGCAGCGACGTCCCGTCGCTGTGTGTGACATCCAGCGACGAGCTGGCCCCTGCTGTGAGGTCGCCGCTCGTTGCTGAATGTCCTGCTTCATTTTTTGGTCGTCGCTCTCCCGCTGTGACGCACAGATCGCTGTGTGTGACAGCGAGAGAGCGACGAAATGAAGCGAGCAGGGAGCAGGAGCCGGCATCTGGCAGCTGCGGTAAGCTGTAACCAAGGTAAACATCGGGTAACCAAGGTGGTTACCCGATATTTACCTTCGTTACCAGCCTCCGCCGCTCTCACGCTGCCAGTGCCGGCTCCTGCTCCCTGCACATGTATGTAGCTGCAGTACACATCGTGTAATTAACCCGATGTATACTGTAGCTAGGAGAGCAAGGAGCCAGCGCTAAGCAGTGTGCGCGGCTCCCTGCTCTCTGCACTGTGACATGTAGCTGCAGTACACAATCGGGTTAATTAACCCGATGTGTACTGTAGCTAGGAGAGCAAGGAGCCAGCGCTCAGTGTGCGCGGCTCCCTGCTCTCTGCACATGTTGCAGAACAGCGACGCGTGTCGTTATGATCGCTGCTTCGGCTGCTGTGTTTGACAGCTAAGCAGCGATCATAACAGCGACTTATAAGGTCGCTGCTACGTCACAGAAAATGGTGACGTAACAGCGATGTTCTTGTCGCTGTCGTTTAGTGTGACCCCAGCTTTAGGGCCAATTGAGACTTGTGTGAGTCTCAGGCCATAGTAGTGAATGCTGCAAATTTCTCTTCATGAGCCAATGGTCTGTGAGGAAAATTACACAAGTGATTGGGTTCAATGACGTTAATGCTTGGTATGAGTGCTGCTTGATCTACACTCAGACAGCACTAACAAAGTAAACTTTGTTAGTTTGTATAGGTCCTAAGATTATATTCATACAAACAATTTTCATGTTTGTACGAGGGGCTGCTCATAAGTCTTTGGCTTTACCCAGAAAGAAACGAGATAGGATGATGAAACTTTACATTTATTCCACATACTCTCCACTGATGTCAACATATCTTACATCTGTATTCCAAGTTTTGTAAGCCTAGCAAAAGAAGGGAATTTTGTTTACTTACCGTAAATTCCTTTTCTTCTAGCTCTAATTGGGAGACCCAGACAATTGGAGACCCAGACAATTGGGGTGTATAGGCTATGCCTCCGGAGGCCGCACAAAGTGTTACACTCAAAAGTGTTAAGCCCCTCCCCTTCTGCCTATACACCCCCGTGCTCCCACGGGCTCCTCAGTTTTGGTGCAAAAGCAAGAAGGAGGAAAAAGAATTATAAACTGGTTTAACGTAACTTCAATCCGAAGGAATATCGGAGAACTGAAACCATTCAACATGAACAACATGTGTACACAAAAAAACAGGGGCGGGTGCTGGGTCTCCCAATTAAAGCTAGAAGAAAAGGAATTTACGGTAAGTAAACAAAATTCCCTTCTTCTTTGTCGCTCTATTGGGAGACCCAGACAATTGGGACGTCCAAAAGCAGTCCCTGGGTGGGTAAAATAATACCTCGTAAAAGAGCCGTAAAACGGCCTCTTCCTACAGGTGGGCAACCGCCGCCTGAAGGACTCGTCTACCTAGGCTGGCATCCGCCGAAGCATAGGTATGCACCTGATAGTGCTTCGTGAAAGTGTGCAGGCTCGACCAGGTAGCCGCCTGACACACCTGCTGAGCCGTAGCCTGGTGCCTCAAAGCCCAGGACGCGCCCACGGCTCTGGTAGAATGGGCCTTCAGCCCTGAGGGAACCGGAAGCCCAGCCGAACGGTAAGCTTCGATAATTGACTCCTTGATCCACCGAGCCAGGGTTGATTTGGAAGCCTGTGACCCTTTACGCTGGCCAGCGACAAGGACAAAGAGTGCATCCGAGCGGCGCAGGGGCGCCGTACGAGAAATGTAGAGTCTGAGTGCTCTCACCAGATCTAACAAGTGCAAATCCTTTTCACATTGGTGAACTGGATGAGGACAAAAAGAAGGTAAGGAGATATCCTGATTGAGATGAAAGGGGGATACCACCTTAGGGAGAAATTCCGGAACCGGACGCAGAACCACCTTGTCCTGGTGAAACACCAGGAAAGGGGCTTTGCATGACAGCGCTGCTAGCTCAGACACTCTCCGAAGTGAAGTGACCGCTACTAGAAAAACCACTTTCTGCGAAAGGCGTGAGAGAGAAATATCCCTCATTGGCTCGAATGGTGGTTTCTGAAGAACCGTCAGCACCCTGTTCAGATCCCAGGGTTCTAACGGCCGCTTGTAAGGAGGGACGATGTGACAAACCCCCTGCAGGAACGTGCGTACCTGTGGAAGTCTGGCTAGGCGCTTCTGGAAAAACACAGAGAGCGCCGAGACTTGTCCCTTAAGGGAGCTGAGCGACAAACCCTTTTCCAGTCCAGATTGAAGGAAGGACAGAAAAGTGGGCAAAGCAAAAGGCCAGGGAGAAATACCCTGAGCAAAGCACCACGACAGGAAAATTTTCCACGTCCTGTGGTAGATTTTGGCGGACGTTGGTTTCCTAGCTTGTCTCATAGTGGCAATGACGTCTTGAGATAACCCTGAAGACGCTAGGATCCAGGACTCAATGGCCACACAGTCAGGTTGAGGGCCGCAGAATTCAGATGGAAAAACGGCCCTTGAGATAGCAAGTCTGGTCGGTCTGGTAGTGCCCACGGTTGGCCGATCGTGAGATGCCACAGATCCGGGTACCACGACCGCCTCGGCCAGTCTGGAGCGACGAGGATGACGCGGCGGCAGTCGGCCCTGATCTTGCGTAACACTCTGGGCAACAGTGCCAGCGAAGGAAACACATAAGGGAGCTGAAACTGCGACCAATCCTGAACTAAGGCGTCTGCCGCCAGAGCTCTGGGATCTTGAGACCGTGCCATGAACGCTGGTACCTTGTTGTTGTGCCGGGACGCCATGAGGTCGACGTCCGGCACCCCCCCCAGCGGCAACAGATCTCCTGAAACACGTCCGGGTGAAGGGACCATTCCCCTGCGTCCATGCCCTGGCGACTGAGATAATCTGCTTCCCAGTTTTCCACGCCTGGAATGTGAACTGCGGAGATGGTGGAGGCCGTGGCTTCCACCCACAGTAGAATCCGCCGGACTTCCTGGAAGGCTTGCCGACTGCGTGTGCCGCCTTGGTGGTTGATGTATGCCACCGCTGTGGAATTGTCTGACTGAATTCTGATCTGCTTGCCTTCCAGCCACTGCTGGAACGCTTTCAGGGCAAGATACACTGCCCGTATTTCCAGAACATTGATCTGAAGCGAGGACTCTTGCTGGGTCCACGTACCCTGAGCCCTGTGGTGGAGAAAAACCGCTCCCCACCCTGACAGACTCGCGTCCGTCGTGACCACCTCCCAGGATGGGGGTAGGAAGGATTTCCCTTTCGATAATGAAGTGGGAAGAAGCCACCACCGAAGGGAAGCTTTGGTCGCCTGCGAGAGGGAGACGTTCCTGTCGAGGGACGTCGGCTTCCTGTCCCATTTGCGAAGGATGTCCCATTGAAGAGGACGCAGGTGAAATTGCGCGAAAGGAACTGCCTCCATTGCTGCCACCATCTTCCCCAGGAAGTGCATGAGGCGTCTCAAGGTGTGTGACCGACCTTGAAGGAGAGATTGTACCCCTGTCTGTAGTGACCGCTGCTTGATCAGCGGAAGCTTCACTATCGCTGAGAGGGTATGAAACTCCATGCCAAGGTATGTCAGCGATTGGGCCGGTGTCAGATTTGACTTTGGAAAATTGATGATCCACCCGAAACTCTGGAGAGTCTCCAGGGTAGCGTCGAGGCTGTGTTGGCATGCCTCTAGAGAGGGTGCCTTGATCAACAGATCGTCCAAGTACGGGATCACCGAGTGACCCTGAGAGTGGAGGACTGCTACTACCGTAGCCATAACCTTGGTGAAAACCCGTGGGGCTGTTGCCAGGCCGAACGGCAGTGCCACGAACTGCAGGTGTTCGTTCCCTATGGCGAAGCGCAAGAAGCGCTGGTGCTCTGGAGCAATCGGTACGTGGAGATAAGCATCCTTGATATCGATCGATGCAAGGAAATCTCCCTGGGACATTGAGGCGATGACGGAGCGGAGGGATTCCATCCGGAACCGCCTGGTCTTTACGTGTTTGTTGAGAAGTTTCAGGTCCAGGACAGGTCGAAAAGACCCGTCCTTCTTTGGGACCACAAACAAGTTGGAGTAAAAACCGTGGCCCTGTTGCTGAAGAGGAACAGGGACCACCACTCCTTCTGCCTTCAGAATGCCCAGCGCCTGCAGAAGAGCCTCGGCTAGCTCGGGAGGCGGGGATGACCTGAAGAATCGAGTCGGGGGACGAGAGGTGAACTCTATCTTGTAACCGTGAGACAGAATGTCTCTCACCCAACGGTCTTTTACCCGTGGCAGCCAGGTGTCGCAAAAGCGGGAGAGCCTGCCATCGACCGAGGATGCGGAGTGGGGATGCCGAAAGTCATGAGGAAGCCGCTTTGGTAGCGGCACCTCCGGTGGACTGTTTAGGACGTGACTTAGACCGCCATGCATCAGAGTTCCTTTGATCTTTCTGAGGCCTTTTGGACGAGGAGAATTGGGACCTGCCCGCGCCCCGAAAGGACCGAAACCTCGACTGCCCCTTCCTCTGTTGGGGTATGTTCGGTTTGGGCTGCGGTAAGGATGTATCCTTTCCCTTGGATTGTTTGATGATTTCATCTAAACGCTCGCCAAACAATCGTTCGCCCGAAATTGGCAAACTGGTTAAGCGCTTTTTGGAAACAGAATCTGCTTTCCATTCCCGTAGCCACAAGGCCCTGCGGAGTACCACCGAATTGGCGGCTGCAACCGCCGTACGGCTCGCAGAGTCCAGGATAGCATTAATAGCGTAAGACGCAAATGCCGACGTCTGAGTGGTTATGGACGCCACCTGTGGCGCGGACGTGCGTGTGGCTGCCTCAATTTGCGCTTGACCTGCTGAGATAGCTTGTAGCGCCCATACGGCTGCGAATGCTGGGGCAAAAGAAGCGCCGATAGCTTCATAGATGGATTTCAACCAGAGCTCCATCTGCCTGTCAGTGGCATCTTTGAGTGAAGCCCCATCTTCCACTGCAAGTATGGATCTAGCTGCCAGTCTGGAGATTGGAGGATCCACCTTGGGACACTGAGTCCAGCCCTTGACCACGTCAGGGGGGAAAGGGTAACGTGTATCCTTAAGGCGCTTAGAAAAACACTTATCTGGACAAGCATGGTGATTCTGGACTGCCTCTCTGAAATCAGAGTGGTCCAGAAACATACTCGGTGTACGCTTGGGAAACCTGAAACGGAATTTCTCCTGCTGGGAAGCCGACTCCTCCGCCGGAGGAGCTGAGGGAGAAATATCCAACATACGATTGATGGACGCAATAAGGTCGTTCACTATGGCGTCCCCGTCCGGAGTATCAAGATTGAGAGCGGCCTCATGATCAGAATCCTGATCAGCTACTTCCGCGTCATCGACCAGCGATTCCCCTCGCTGAGACCCTGAACAATATGATGATGTCGAGGGAAAATCTAAGCGAGCTCGCTTAGTCGGTCTGGGGCTGGGGTCTGTGTCAGAACCCTCAGCTTGGGATCCATGAGATACCCCGGGAGGACATTGTTGGTCCAGCTGAGGTGGGCCCGGGAACAAAGAATCAACAGAGTCCCTGTGCTGAGATACCGGCCTGGACTGCAAGGCTTCTAGTATCTTAGCCATAGTCTCAGAGAGTTTTGCAAACTCCGTCCCTGTCACCTGAACAGTGTTAGCAGGTGGCTCCCCCTGGGCCCCCCCTAGCAGAGGCTCTGGCTGAGCAAGTGCCACAGGGGCCGAACAGTGCAGACAATGAGGGTCAGTGGAACCTGCCGGTAGCGGGGTCGTACATGCGGCGCAGGCAACATAATAAGCCTGTGTTTTGGCACCCCTGCCTTTCGTGGGCGCCATGCTATTATCTTCCCTGAGCAACACAATAGGGTATATAGCCAGAAAACAACTGTGCACTATACAGTGTAAAGTAAACATATAATGTTACACTACTGCACAATGGGGCTAGCACCACAGGTGCTGCTTACCACCCGCTTAAAGCGGTTGTGAGGCCACCATAGTCCCTGCCTGGGTCTCCCAGATTTTTGTCCCCCTCTGCAGCGTCCGAGGAGCTGACAGGAATGCGTCTTGAGGAGAGGAGGGAGCCGTGGGCGTGACCCAGAAAGAGCGGGAACTGGTGCCTGCACTGTGCACAGTGAGGGGAGTGGAGTATGCAAAGCATGCTCCAGCCCTCAGTGCTGCTCGTTCTATGCAGCGTCCCGCCCTTCCCCTGCCTGTCAGGGCTATGGGCGGGAGGAAAGGAAACTAGGCCGCAAATAAGCCGGGGACTCTAGTAATAAACGCGGCCGCCGTAAAAGCGCGGCCGGCGTGGAAGTCCCCGGCGCACTACAAGTCCCAGCCGCGCCGCATTATTTCCAAGGCAGCGGCGGTCAATGCGACAGTCTCTATACATAAACACACTCAGCAACGCTGAGTGTGTAATGGCACATATTAACCCGGTCACCCGGTGCACTAGCACACCCAGCAAATCTGGAGTGTTGCTGTGCGCGGTCCCCACAGGGATACAGAGTACCTCCAAGTAGCAGGGCCATGTCCCTGAACGATACCCGGCTCCTATCCAGCAGGCTCCACAGGAGTTGTGGATGAAGCACGGTCTCAGTGCCTGAAGACCGATAGGATCCCACTTCCACCAGAACCCTGAGGGGGATGGGGAAGGAAAACAGCATGTGGGCTCCAGCCTCCGTACCCGCAATGGATACCTCAACCTTAACAACACCGCCGACAAGAGTGAGGTGAGAAGGGAGCATGCTGGGGGCCCTATATGGGCCCACTTTTCTTCCATCCGACATGGTCAGCAGCTGCTGCTGACCAATCTGTGGAGCTGTGCGTGCGTGTCTGACCTCCTTCGCACAAAGCAAAAAACTGAGGAGCCCGTGGGAGCACGGGGGTGTATAGGCAGAAGGGGAGGGGCTTAACACTTTTGAGTGTAATACTTTGTGCGGCCTCCGGAGGCATAGCCTATACACCCCAATTGTCTGGGTCTCCAATTGTCTGGGTCTCCCAATAGAGCGACAAAGAAAGAAGGATTTTGGTTGTGTCTCAAACCAGGCATCCGTAACAGCCATGGCATTAGAAATGTTGTGAAATTTGGTAGCCTTGAAGAGTTCCTTCATGTTTGGAAACAGTTGATAGTCGGAGAAAGCTAGATCTGGTGAATAAGGTGGGTGGTCAACCAGCTGGAAGCCCAGCTCTGCCAGTTTTGCCGTGGTCGCTTGTGCAGTGTGAGCGGAGGCGTTGTCTTGCAGGAACAAGATTTCTTTGGACAGCTTGCCGCACCTTTTGGCCTTCAGAGCTACCTTCAATTGGTCCAAAAGTTCAATGTAATACCTTGCATTGATGGTGGAATCCTTTTGTAGGTCGTCCACTAGCAGCACACCCTCCTTATCCCAGAACACAGACGCCATCACCTTAGTGGCGGATTTTTGCATCCTGAACTTCTCTGGATGAGGAGAAGCAGTGTACCTCCACACCTGACTGCTCCTTGTTTTCAGGGTCATACAAATAAATCCAGGTCTTATCTATCGTGATCAGTCGATCCAGGAAGTTCTTATCAGTCCGGAAACACTGACAAATGGACCAGGAAGTTTTCACTCGCATGCTTCTCTGATCTGTTGTCAAACATTTGGGGACCCATGTTGCAGATCGCTTCCTCATGTCCAAATGTTCATGGATAATGGCACAAACACGTTCATGGGAAGTCCCCCATGTCGTCTGCTATTGCTTTAGCTGAAATTTGTCGATTATCCAGTATGAGGTTGTGCACAGCATCGACGATCTCTGGAACAACCACCACTCTTAGTCGTCCAGGACATTCCTCATCATTGATACTTAAGTGGCTAGTTTTAAATTTGGCAACCCAGTTATTAACTGTGGAATATGAAGGGCATTGATCCCCCAATGTCTGCGACGTATCACCATGAATATCCTTTGCAAACTTTCCTTGCAGAAACAAGTATTTTATCACTCCTCTGCTCTCAGTTGCTGTGAATATTGCATTATACTCTGCCATTTTGGTTTCCCGCATGCGTAGAACACTGTTGCCATAAGCAACAAACACAAAATTTTGAAAACATATATTAGACACATAAGGCTGTCATGTGATGTAACATTCGTTACCATAGAAACAAAAAAAAGATCACAAAACCAGCAACGCCTCGTAAGGTAGATTTACGTTTGCGCTGAGCACCAAACCATTAGAGACAATGGGCTAATTCACATATACAATTTTTGGAAAGTTCATTGGGCTGTGCTGAGAAAATTGCAGCATATACTACATTGCACCAAGTCTTGAAGTGTCTCTAAGTAAATGGGTCAGTGAAAAATTAAACACACAGAACTTTTTCAACTTGGGTAGACGCCTGTCAATTTTTGATAACCCATCTAAATACAGCCTTAAAGGGGTTGTGCAGTACCGCTCACTGCCGAGGACGTCACATCTGCACATAAAGTGCGCACGTCACTTGCTGATTATTCCCACATTCTAACATATATGTGCTGACAAATTTTCCTCAGCGTTGCTCACCTCCCTGTGAAAGGCAGCGCTGCTGGGACAACCTCTCAGAGCCCGGATTCTAGTATAGTGGGAGCAATGAAGCCACAATGCAGTCAAATTCTATTCTGAGGGTATGGCGTGGCTTCTGTGGTATGGTTTTCACGATGTGGTTTTGCAGTAATTCAAGGTTTTACCTGCATAACCATGTAGTCCTTATCAATCTGACAGCTGCACTAATTTGCGGTTAAATAGCATGTCTGCATAGTTAATTCATTTCTAATTGCATCATGCTCATAATTTGGCAGCTACATTAGAGTCCTATGCTGATGGACGCATACGATACACTTACCTGCCCTGGTTAATGTTGATATTGTTGAATTTTTCTGCTATTATGGCAAGTTTTGTGAGTGTCTCAATCACGTGATCGCTCTGCAGCACCACATCTCCCTGGAGGCAAAAATACTAGTTATAAAATATATTACACATCTTCATGTGTGGGAACAGACAAACCATCTAAATAAACAATCTTAGGCCCTGTGCGCACTGGAAAACGGAATTTTCTTAAGAAAATTCCGCAGGGTCTGAAAGATTACGGCACACGCGGGAAAACCGCACCCGAAAACTGCATGCGGTTTTCCGCGTGCGGGTTGGTACGTGTGCTTTAATGCATTCAATGCAATAAAGCACATTGAAAAAAAAAAGAAAAAAAAAAAGGTAATTTCCTTCTGAGATAGATAGTAGATCGATAAATAGACAGATAGAAGAATAGATAGATAGATAGACAGAGGGATAGATAGATAGAGTCCCTGTGAGCACACGCTGCATTTCTCCCGAGCGGTAATGTGAGTTCACATTACCGGCCGTGGGAAATGCCCTGTGGTTACCTCTGCTGTCTCGCTGCGAGGCTGCATTCAGCCTGTGTCTGTGTCACTCGCTTCTGGATGCAAGCAGCGCAAGAAGTGGATTACGCCGGACCTGTGGATTACGCTGGAGCTGTGTCTTTGGGAGGGGTTAATAAAGGGGTTAAAGAGGAGGCTTTTTTGTGTTTTATTTAAAATAAAGGATTTTTCGGTGTGTGTTTATTCACTTTACTTACGGGTTGATCATGTCAGCTGTCTCATAGACGCTGCTATGATCAAGCCTGGAGTTAATGGCGGCGATGCGCTGCCATTAACTCGTTATTACCTGGATAGCCACCGTATCACGGCATCTGGAAGAGCCGAGGACACTCCGGGACTGTCGCATAATGCATGCGACAGTCCCGGGGCAGCTGCAGCTGATATTCTCGGCTGTGGGAGGAGGGGGGGGACATTAACCCTGCCCCCCGCCCTCCTCAACCTGAGAATGTGTGTGAGTGATGTGTGTATGTTCTATGTCTGTGTGTGAGTGTGATGTGTGTGTGTTTACTCTGCTCCGCTTCATCTTCCTGTAATGACATCACTTCCCTGCGGCATTTCACAATTACATTGCCGTCAATGGAGTGACATCCCGCAGGGACCTGCGGAAAAGAAGTGACATGCAATTGTTTTTGTTGCGGGAATCCCGCAGCAAAACATGCAGCTGTCAAATTCCGCATAGTGCGCACAGCATTTTTTTTTCCCATAGGATTTGCTGGTGAATCACTGCAGAGATGTTATGAACATTTTCTGCAGCGAAACATGCAGCAAAACCGCAGTAAATCTGCGGGAAAAAACGGTAAGTGCGCACAAGGCCATAACCAGTAAATAGGTAATAAATTGCCTTTCGGGATTCAAAACCTCAAGGGGGTATTCCCATCTTCTAGGCATGGATGCTAGGCTTTATTATGTCATGGTCCAGGCTCTGAGATCATAACTAGTGATGAGCAAGCATGCTAGGTACTGCTCACTACTCGATTGAGCATCAGGGTGTTTGGGTACTTTTGGAGCTCGGCCGAGTATCACGGGTGCTCAGATAATTCGTCTGTGAAACAACAACCACAACGCACAGGCTCGCTTTACTGCATGATGTGTGCGCACACCCCTGGGAGAGACAGTCGCAGTCTCTGAATGGCTCTCACTGGGGATAAAACATTCTCAGACAGTGTGACCAACCCCCCCCCTGAAAATAACCTGCTCTCTCGCTTGTCAGAAATGCTCTGTATATGGCTGGCTGTACATGGGCGAAGACACGATGGCCAATCACTCACTTTCCATAATGCTCGTCAATCACATTGAGCTTGTCTGAGCGTCTGACCAACTCAAATCGAGTAATGAGCATTCAAGCATTGTAGTGCTCGCCCATCACTAATTATCACCACTTCTATGAATTAAGGGGCCGATGTGCTGATTTAGCACTGCATCCCCCTCTAAGTGTTCCCTGCACTGCTGCATCTGACTACAAAGTTGTCCATGGTGTTTGAGGTTTTGAAGGTGAAAAGTACTGTTACATGCACTGCTATTGGTCGAATCAGAAACTACATAATTTGAGATAAAGGATCTAAAAGGGAACCGGTTACCCGGTTTTTCCTATATAAACTATAACCACCACCTTTCAGTCATCTTTAATAACACAAATGCAACTTGGTCATAAATGCCCAGTTTCCCACCATACTTAAGAAATTGCCTTTTTATAAATTGTACAGTCTGATGGATGTTCCTTGATAGACATGGCTGACATCTCCACAGCCTGTTGTACCTACACAACTCGTTGGGTGCGCTGGTGCAAGTGTTGAACAGACTATGTGACAGGAGACATCAACCATGCCAATGAAAGCACAAGAAATGGCGACTGAGGACAGATAAGGTGGTGAGAGACTGGTTATCATCCAGGGGGGTAGACAAATAAAAATATATATATATATATATATATATACACACATACATACACACACACAAAATTATATTATTATATATATATATAAACAAATATATATATATAAAAAATATATACATATTTGCATATAAATTTTAAACTATGGGCAGCAGGGCATTTATGAACAAGATACAGTAATGTCTTTAAAGACAACAGAAAGGTGGTGGCAATAGTTTATATAGGGAAAACCTGGTGACAGATTGCCTGTAACAGTGTCTGACTAAGAGGTTTTCAGCCCTAGGTGGTTTTAGTATTTTAATGTGGATTGATGAGACACTATATAGTATATTATATATATATATACACTATATAGTATATATATATAATATAATAATATAATAGTATATATATATATAATATATTGATGAGACACTATATAGTAAGATATATATATAGTAAGATAAATAGGTCTACAGCAAAAAGGAAGATACAGTATGCAGTACAGTATACAGTATACACATCATAGTGACGTCTGCTACCTTTTGCTTGTTGTCTTCACATTTTACATGGAGAACAAAGAGGTTATCGCTCAGACTGCTGACGGAGATTCCTGAAATATAAATGTACAGATATAAGTGACTTCTCTTCTGACCAGTCCTCTAAAAGCAGAACGCGTTGTAATAAAGCTGCTGCATGTCAGTGGCAATAGAAACAGCGCTCAACAATTCATGACAGCAACACCCCAGGGAGCGACAGGAACATTCACTGCATGTGCTTTATGTAGCAGCATCTGAAGCTTGTGTTATCTAGAACATTAAACTAAAATATATTGCATGTCATTATAGGTCTGTAGTCAGAACAGGACAGTCCCGTATCCCGGAATATTAAGGAGGTGCACAGCACATAAAAGCAGACACCTAAGGAGTAAAACTTAAAATGAAGGGCATGTGCGCACACAGGCTTTTTTTTTTTTTTTTAGAAAGTTTTGGGGCAGAAACTTAGAGAAAACTGTGCAAATGTCTAATCTCCTCAAAAACAGAGTTTCTGCCCCAAAAATCTTAGTCAAGCAGGAGGAGGCAGCACTGGGTGGGAAATAGAGCTGGAGTGACGGAGGCTTCGGATCTACTATAGCTCAAGCCTCATTTGCATATCAATTCAATTGCTGATTTCTCAGTAACTGAGGAACGGACAGGCCTTGTAAAGGTATTTTTGAAAATGCTAGATGCACATATAAATACGTTTCTACTGGGGGTGGGAGGTTAAATCCTGCTGACAGATTCCCTTTAAAATACTATTGATATAATTCTAAATACACCAATATATTTAATAAAATAAACTGTTATAAAGCAAAAAAAAAAAAACACCCCTGAAAAACAGGAGGGAAATCTTGAATATAGCGGATATGGTGACTTTTTAAATAAAATAAATAAAAAAATAAATAAAAAATAAATAACTATCAACATCTAAATTATTAGGATGTTTTCAGCCCGGAAGGCAAAGCACAATGAAGCAAAAAGCAGAGTCCAACCCACAAAAACTGCATTAAAAATGGTGCCAAGACGGCCTTCTGGAAGAAGGTGTTGGAGGCTATACAGGAGGTCACGGGGATTACAGTCCCTAAACGCCCAGAGGAAGCCTTATTATTTATGTTTAAAGTATCAAAAAGATCTACAAGAAATCCCTGTTGGGACATCTCCTTCAGGCCGCCAAGACAGTAATCCCACGGAAGTGGAAAGTATCTGACCCCCAACCCTGGAGGAATGGGTGCTGGAGGTGAACATGATTCACCGAATGGAGATGGTGATGGCCCAGTCACGAGGACAGACTGCGGAGATAGCCACTAAATGGTTCCATTGGGAATAATTTCTTTCTGGCCCAGGGTTCCTTGCACTATACTAATCTCCTGGACAATTGACCCCCTGGCATGTATTATTTACAGTAGCCATATATTTTCTTTCTTTTCTAGTTTACAGCCCAACGAGCGACTTACCAGACCTGGCAAACATGCCCCCCCGTTTTTCTTCTCTCTTTTCTTTGTCAATTTCTTTCTTGTACTCCTCTAATCGTGCCCTTCCCTCCTTTTCTTTCTTACCCTTTTGTTTTACTACTCTTGGTGTAACATGTTAACCATGTATTTATGTATCTATATTTGCAGTGTGACTGAGCCTGCTGCTTTGATATAGCGTGATGGCTCTTTGTATAATACCTCTTTGATAAGTTGGTTAACTGTCATGCGTTTTCTTACTTTCTTAAAATTAATAAAATTTTAAATTGGAAAGAAAAAAAAAATGGTGCCAAGATACACTTTTTTTTTAAATTAGACAATTCTGTCTTTAAAATATTTAAAAAAAACCAAAAACAAAAAAAAACCCACTCCTATTTAGCAGCCTGATGGCTCATCACTTTAGCTCTTGGGTCCTTATTTTAATGAGTCGCAGAGTTTATATCTCCTCCTCATTTCTCCAGTTTGTTCCATATTAATTTTTTTTTTAATTCTAGAAGCATTTTCCTAGACTTTCTGTAAATAATCCAACTGACTGGATCCTGAAATGAATTATTTGTGCGGCCGGTTTCACACATCCGACGTGCATGTTCTGAGTATTGACGGCGATGTGTGGACATTACGGTACATGCTCCAACTGTGAATGTCGGTCGTGTGAAACTGGCCCTAAAAGTAACGAATGATCACAAATTGTAACCAATAGATTAACTCAAAATTAGTCCTGGAGCCAAAATCTTAGTCACTAATTGAACACAAACCGTGGTGAGTGGGAACAGTGACAGCTTCACAATGGCTAAAAACCAACAATGAGGCAGAACAGTTTGTCTCATAAAAGTCCTTTACCTTTGAAGAAGCCAAAAATGAAATGTTTTGTGATTAGAGACAATAACCAACTGGCTCATTATGATCGTGTCTCATCTAAGACGAGATAATTAATACAGGAGAATATATTGCTCCAGATTTAGAGATGAGAAACGTTCACACAAAAGGACAAACCACTGCTCCTCATCATACGTCAACTAATGATCCAAACCTCCCAGACATTAGAGGTGGGCCAATTCCAATTAAAGTACAATTAACTAGATGACTAATTAGGGGCTGGGGAAGAACAAAAGCGTGATTTACAATGTACATTATGCAACCAACATGATCAGGGTCTGAGAAAATATTAACAACAGGGGTGATGGCACTGACCATGGGCCACGTACAGATGTGCTGCGATTTCAATGTGTGTAATTCAGGTCTGTGGAAAACCACATCCACTGGAGACAAAAAAATGAGCAGAGGGGTTGACCTCTTTCGCCAACCATCTGCCCACAGGCTCAGTTATGTGTGGAAAAAAAAACAAATTGACCTTTAGTTACCCTCCCGAGGTCAGCGTTGTGTCTCCACCACTGTTCCAGTCTCCAATGCTTAGCTGAAGCAGTCAATCGCTAGAATCATCGGTTCAAGCAGTTTACTTTGGCAGCACCGCTGAGCTCAGAGATTGGCTGCAGCGCTGTCAGCATTCAGTCACTGCTGCAGCCAAGCGACAAACAGTGGGCCAGCGTTGAAGACTAAACGCCGGACCTGGAGTGAATAAGTAAAGCTCAAGTAGTTTAACACCTAAAAGAGCCATCAGGCAGAAGATTGATGAAAGTGTCCTGCTTAAAGGGTCCTGCAGGTATAAAAGTCCACAACTTTCTCTAATATATTTTGATAACGTTCCCCACTTTAGAAGCTTAGGGCTTTTCTCAAGACATGTTTTCGGATTCTAAGTGAAAAAGAATATTTTTATTCAGGGATTGCAGACAGATCTTGTAAAGCAATTTAAGCAAAGAATAAACATGACATAAAATAAGCCATCTCCATGAAAACTAGGTACCATTTAACAAAAGACATAACAGAGAGGATACCATCAAATGTTGGAAAGAGTCAAACCTGTCAAATTGGAATAATCGATCCTCTGCTTTAGTTTGGCTTCTTCCACAAGGTAGGCAGCATTCTGACCGAGCAGCAGTTGTCTCCTCCGCTGCTTGTATCCCTTTCGGTCATACTTGACCACAGGCACCGCATACTGTAAAGACGGATGTGTATTCTAGTTAGTGCTATAAAAGGAGCAGACCTATACCTTCAAAAGGCAAAACAGGAGATGAAGGGAACCTGCAGAAATCTCACATTTTGCCTGAGCCGAGTGGAAGAAACAGTCTGCCAGCTCTCACAAAAGTAAACGCTGCAGACGATCAATGGCTGTCGACTGACCGCAGTGCTCACATTAGTTTCCCATCAGACGCTGCAGAGAATGCTATGAAGGAGAGGTGCCGCTTCGGAAGGAATGGATTTATTTCCCGTACCATTATTAAGGAGTTGTCCATGAGACAGTGAAGTCCAGGGACTTGAGCCTATGATTGACCAATCGCTTGTACTGTACTGTATATGGCAATATTCCCATGTTGAGAGATAGCAGCATTTAACAGGTTAATAGCTGCGAGTGGCGCATGGGTGCTATTACATGCAGATGCCGGCTGAATAACAGAGCCAGTGTCTGCCAGTGATGCTTCAATCTCAGGAACGGAGAGGAGACTGCATCAAAGAAAAGGACCAGACAATGATGTAAACGTATAATATACGTTGGAAAGGGGTCATAAAGCAATAATGACGCTGTGTAATGGAGGGAAAAAATATTAATATATTTAGCAATAAGGGATCGAAGAGACCAATGGGATACGATGTGCCCAATTCATTAAGAGGCACATCTTGCCACTAACGCGCTTCCACTAGAAACGTTACTGCAGTCAGGGATTAGAGTATATTTATGGCGCAAATTTTGACGACGCTGCCGGGTGGGCTTTGCCATTGCCCTTCCCAGCTCGGTCTCCTTTGGTGACGCCGACCAAGACTGGAGTAACAATGGCAAGAGATCCAAACATTTTGCGCAATGTGGTGTTTGACATCAGAATTCTGGCCTGAACCCCTCGATGCATTAGTCCCCAAGACTTCATGAATGAGGAAGAGAAATTAATTGTTTTTGTTTATTAATGCAAAAGTAAAATTAAACTCAAATCTAGAATATTTCACATACCGTTAATCCCTGGTTTTCTAATTGTTGAAGTATTTTAGTGTTGATCTCATCATTGCCTGAAAAGAAAACAGAAAAATTAAAAATACAACTTCAGAGATTTTGAAAAACTTTAATAACTGGTCATTTCTCATCCTCTACAGAGGTAATGCCTTGCTCAAATGTCTTTTTTCCCATATGAGTAAAAAAAAAGGGAACAAATCTTCAATGCGCTGGATCAGAATTTCATCAGTGTTTGGTCAGTGTTTACATTTTGGCCAACAGTGATTTTCTAAAAAAAAAAAAAAACCCACTACATAATAGTGTGGGTTTTTTTTTGTGAGTTATTTTCTGCATTCATTAGAATAAATGAAAAATGTTGTAAAAACGCTTCAAATCTGCAATGAATTACTTACAGCAAGATGGGCTGCAGTGTGTACATCGCCCTGGCCAAAAACTAGTACTCTACCAGGATACAGCTAAACCCCCACTAAAGTGGAAGCGTCACAGGTGCAGGAGGAGCAAATCACACACACACACCTCCATGGAATGGAGGAGGGCGAATGCTAGATGATAAAACTGCACACTAGTGGCTTGCATAGAGCGCTGTTCACACATGCAGATAACACAGTCACAAACCCGCAGCCTATTAGGTGACGCCCATACTATTAGATCAGGCGGGCTGCCAAGCCGTACCCCACTGTGTATCATGCACGGACAGACACTCTACAGTGCAAGGCCCAACAGAAAGGGGCCTGGCTGTATCCTGTCCAAAAAAATGAATATGAGGTTTTTGTTGGTATTTATGGCCATAAAAACGTAAGCCTACAACCCGCGTCACGGAACCTCATGCTTGTAGGTCCCTACACTAAATATAAACATAGCAACAAAAAGAGGAAAATATCCTCCAAAAATTTTTTATTTTTATTTTTAAATCTGCAATGAAATAATAAGCAACGTGTGAATCAGACTTTAGTGATGTCATTCACATTGCTGGCACTAAGAAATGCTTCAGTTTTTGTGACAAAACTATGTGGAAAAAACCTGACAAAAAACACAGCAAATACTTAACGTCAACATACCCTGACAGTCTTAAAAAGGGGCAGCTCACAGATTGCACATGGATGGCAATGTGCGCGTTCAGTGATTTTCACAGTCCCATAGTGGATGATTTAATAATAATAATAAATAATAAAAATAATATTTATTCATTTATATATATATATAGCGCTTTACATACATTGGTAACACTGTCCCCATTGGGGCTCACAATCTAAGGTCCCTATCTGTATGTCTTTGGAGTGGGGAGGAAACCGGAGGAAAGCCACACAAACACAGGGAGAACATGCAAAATCCTTGCAGATGTTGTCCTTGGTGGGATTGGAACCCAGGACCCCAGCCCTTCAAGACTGCACAGTGCTAACCACTGAGCAACGAGCTGCCCTAGTGCATGCCAGTCTTAGGCTACTTTCACACATCAGTTTTCTGCATTCAGGCACAATCCTTTTTTTTCCTGATCCAAAGGATCTGGCAAAAAAATGTAAAACCGTATCCACCGGATCCGGTTTTTAACGGATCCGTTATACCGGATGCGTACAAAACCGGATCCGGTGGATACAGTTTGCATCCGTTTTTGCATCCGGTTTGTCCTTTTTTTTTTTGAAGGACCAGCTTTTTTAATTAATTTGGTGCATGCACAGTTTACAAAAACGGATCCGGCAGCCGCATCCATTTTTTACCGCATTGCGCCGGATCCGGCGTCCATAGGCTTTCATTGTAAAAATCGCCGTATCGCGCCTTAGGCTACTTTCACACATCAGGTTTTTGCCATCAGGTACAATCCGGAAAAAAACGGGTAAATCGGATCCGGTACCGCATCCGGTTTATCCCCATAGACTTGCATTGTAACCGGATTGTACCTGATGGCTTTGCGTTGCATCCGTTTTTTTCCGGATGCGGCAAAATTTATCAAAGCGGCGGCCGGAGGCAACGTGTCTTGCAACGTTTTTTTGTCCGGCAAAAAAACCACATCGCGCCGGATTCGGCACGATACGGCGTGTTTTACAATGAAAGCCTATGGACGCCGGATCCGGCGCAATGCGGTAAAACATGGATGCGGCTACCGGATCCGTTTTTGTAAACTGCGCATGCACCAAATTAATTAAAAAAGCTGATCCTTCAAAAAAAAGGACAAACCGGATGCAAACCGTATCCACCGGATCCGGTTTTGTACGCATCCGGCATAACGGATCCGTTAAAAACCGGATCCGGTGGATACGGTTTTACATTTTTTTGCCGGATCCTTTGGATAGGAAAAAAAAGGATTGTGCCTGAATGCAGAAAACTGATGTGTGAAAGTAGCTTTAATGAAGCGCTCGCTGGAGTTAATGGACTTTATCACTGCTTAATGAATCAGGCCCCCCTGGTAGCCAGCGTGCCCAGCCACCAAAAATGTACACCAGCCAAGGGCTGTCATATTTCTAGAGTAAGTTATTCTGCTTTATTGTATTGTAACAGATGATGAATTTGACAGGTGAGTGTTATGCCTCATCTCGCTGACGCGAGGTCCATTTTGGATTAGCTGGCCAGGATTGATAACTAAACGGTAAAAGCTGCAATATTTTTGTGTAACAGCAGAGTTGTGCAAAAAATATTGTGACTTATTAAAGTGTATATAAAAGGCGTAAGCACCTTGAGGAATTGTCCATATTAATTTATCCTGGTAATTTTGACCTGTAATTCTAATCAATAAAGGACAAGTAGGACTTTTTCCCCAGACAGTCCCCACAAACAAGGACATCAGAAGAGACCCACAGACTATAATGGCTATACAGGGCTAGAACATATCTGTGAAATAGGACGTCTGAATAAGGCCTAAAACAGTTTGTTAGCTACTCTTTGATCTCTATGAACATATACAAATGTGCAACTTAGGTGCTGGAATAGTATTCCTACAAATATCACAGTAAACATGACACGGTTGTTAAATATGCCCATACTGTTACATTTTAAAAATCTAAGGGATTCTAATGTTAGGGATGTGATTATCATTATTATGAGTATATAGGAGTTACATGGAGATATCCATAAAGAACAAGATTTAAGATGTTGTTTGAACTGTACCCCACATATCTCTTGGCATAAGACTCAGACAGACAGTCTGGGCTATTCTTGTGACAAGTGAATAATGCTGACATTGCTTAATATAAATGAGGAACCAAGCACATTACAGTAAATTGTATATCACAGAATAAGCTGTTCTACTTTATCCAATAGGAGACGTGTTACGTATTCTTGGCACCTAGCCAATAAGGTTATATATATTTGTAACACTTCCGGAAATAAATCAGTCTTGCTTTCTATTCATATCTGAGCACGTCTCTCTGGTGTGAGTGAAAGAGAGGGTAATGCATGCTACCACGAGTGACTCATAATTTGGACTGCAGACAGTTTAAGAGGGATGCATGATTAGATTGCATCAACCTAAATTACGGCCTTCTCACTAAGAGCGGAAAGAGTTTAGTTCACGGTACAATCATAGTCATTTATTGCAAAAGCTACATGCAGCCTTGAGGTTTTTGATAAATCCCATTAAATTATTTTGGGTCTGTTGGGTTATAGACATACTACAGGTCAAAGCATTCCCCCCTCCGGCTCGCCCTCTCTTGGCCTCCCCCCTCCGGCTCGCCCTCTCTTGGCCTCCCCCCCTCCGGCTTGCCCTCTCTTGGCCTCCCCCCCTCCGGCTTGCCCTCTCTTGGCCTCCCCCCCTCCGGCTCGCCCTCTCTTGGCCTCCCCCCCTCCGGCTCGCCCTCTCTTGGCCTCCCCCCCTCCGGCTCGCCCTCTCTTGGCCTCCCCCCCTCCGGCTCGCCCTCTCTTTGCCTCCCCCTCTGGCCTGCCCTTTCTTTGCCTCTACCTCTGGCATGCCCTCTCTTTGCCTCCCCCTCCGGCTCGCCCTCTCTTTGCCTCTACCTCTGGCCTGCCCTCTTTGCCTCCCCCTCTGACCTGCCCTCTTTGCCTCCCCCTCTGACCTGCCCTCTCTTTGCCTCCCCCTCTGGCATGCCCTCTCTTTGCCTCCCCCTCCGGCTCGCCCTCCCTTTGCCACTACCTCTGGCATGCCCTCTCTTTGCATCCACCTTCGGCTCGCCATCTCGTTCGCTCTACATGCCTCTCCTGCTTTCTGTACATGCCCCTCCAGCTTGCTCACTCTACATCTCTCTATAAGCCACACATAAATCATAAAGCAAATGGCACTTATGATGCTGAAATTTCAGTAAGAGGGAATTACAGACAATAGCTCTAATGAAAATTTGTGACTACAGTAGATTCTAAAAATCTGGTCAATCATAGTTTTACAATGGAAGCGTAAGACACAAACATCCAAAAAGGGAGAGGCAGGCTCTGGCATTGCTCTAGAAGATCCTTATCTGCACATATAAATCACTCACCGAGTCGAGTGTTTATGAATAGTCTTGGAACGCTCTGTGGATAATTGTCTTTTTTGTCCTTGAATATTTCACTTGCGACAACTTTCTGTTCAAGCTGAGTAAAAACGAAACAATGCCCACATTTACACATAAGGGTATATTTATATATTTCGGTGAATATTAGATGCGAGTTGTCTCAAAGAAATGTTTCTGAAAATAATTGCATCATGGTTAAAGGAAGATTGCCTCTGCAGGGGCACAATGAGTATTCTTTTGTGTTGTGGCCATGGTTTTCAATACAAGTGGCGCTGCATTGTGATTGACAGCTTTCAGGCTCTGTCTGGCTCAGTCTTATGTAGAGAAATGAGTACAGCAGGCAGCATCGTACAGCACCATCTCCACATATATAATATACATAACATAATGTGGGCGTCGTAGGGCATGTGCTTGAATCTCTTAAAGGGATTCAGTCAGCAGGTTTCTGCTACATGGCAGCAGATATACTTAATCCTCTAGTGAGAATCTTCTACAGATAAAACAATGATTTTTATCAAAACTATAGCAACCAGCCCATTAAGTGATATCACTGGAATCAAGGTCGTTGCCTCTACAATATGCTTTTTCCAGATTAGGTGGAAAAAAACTGATGACCAATTCTCTTTTAGTTGAGCACACAACAGCTAGGGGTGATGGTGAGTGCGGCCTGGAGAATATTAAGTTTTAGGAACCAAGAAACTAGAGACAAGAATCATCCTAATAGACAGAATTTGATAACATTTCTATAGTCAAACCCATCAAGGTTGATGGTAACCGTGTCTGCCTCTTTCCGCCGTCTCTGCCTCCCTGGCCGTCTCTGCCTCCCTGGCCGTCTCTGCCTCCCTGGCCGTCTCTGCCTCCCTGGCCGTCTCTGCCTCCCTGGCCGTCTCTGCCTCCCTGGCCGTCTCTGCCTCCCTGGCCGTCTCTGCCTCCCTGGCCGTCTCTGCCTCCCTGGCCGTCTCTGCCTCCCTGGCCGTCTCTGCCTCCCTGGCCGTCTCTGCCTCCCTGGCCGTCTCTGCCTCCCTGGCCGTCTCTGCCTCCCTGGCCGTCTCTGCCTCCCTGGCCGTCTCTGCCTCCCTGGCCGTCTCTGCCTCCCTGGCCGTCTCTGCCTCCCTGGCCGTCTCTGCCTCCCTGGCCGTCTCTGCCTCCCTGGCCGTCTCTGCCTCCCTGGCCGTCTCTGCCTCCCTGGCCGTCTCTGCCTCCCTGGCCGTCTCTGCCTCCCTGGCCGTCTCTGCCTCCCTGGCCGTCTCTGCCTCCCTGGCCGTCTCTGCCTCCCTGGCCGTCTCTGCCTCACTGCCTCTGTCTGTCTCTTTAACGGTCTGTCTCTTTCTGAGTGTGTCTCTCTATCCTTCTCTCCACCGACATATTACCTCAAACATAAGCTTCTAATACGAACAATGTATTTCGTTCCTATAGTATCCAATTACTGCTCCTATTAATAACTTAATAGCTTGCAGCTCCATTGACTTAAATAGAGGCAGATTTTTTGGAGAGTAACTGTAAAGTGCGGGGTTAAATTTTCCCGTCAAAACTTAGTCTATGACGTTTCCTGAGTCACATGGGGTGTCTGTGCTGGCTCCCATCACTACTGTGCTGCTCGGTTTTCATCAGTCCTATAGACTTTACCTGTTGTTTCCATTCAGGGCTAATTCTTCTGC